>NW_026262690.1:125962659-126562659 GCF_021869535.1 Mytilus californianus
GAAGGAACCGAACCATAATCTATTTCCATCAAGCGAAAGCAGACGTTTCCAGTGCTCCGTTTTCTCAAACACCTCTCCCTAGTTTTCTGTGTTGCAGATTTTGAGATTTCTTATGCAAGTTTTAGGATAAAAATTATAGGCAAATCTATTCTTGTTTTAATCAATGGCTCAACCCCTTGAGATGCAAATTCTGACACCCCGCCGCACGATGCATTACTTTCGATGAAAAAGTAACTTTAAAACTAATAAATTTTTTACTAAGAAGCTGGTATTTGGTTAAATTCTATGATAGGAATTAATTTCTGTATAAATCATACGGGAAAAATCGCCAAAAGTAGTTTTTTTATCCTGAATACAGATTCAATGAGGTCGAATTATTCACTTGCAAGTGAATACTTCATCAGCGATGTTTCTTAGCCTATTTGGACAAAATTGAACAAAATTGGCTGCTAAAACTACTGTTTCATAGGGTCAACACCAGAGTTCTCTTGGGATGTAAGTATAAATTCTGATACACAACGAATCTGTACACATTCAATGGGGAATGTGTTTTACATATAGACAGACAAATGACAAAGCATGAAATGAGCATCAACTGATCCCTGACCCCTGAAATGTAAAAATAGAAAATTCTGTAATCTTTACAAATAAAAATGAGGAGATGTGGTATGATTACCAATGAGACAACTATCCACTAGAGTTGAAACAAAGTGGTAGTAAGCAATTATAGGCCACCGTTCGGCCTTCAACAATGAGATACCGTTTAGTTGGCTAAAAAAGGCACCGATATGAACAATGTGAATCAATTCAAACGAGAAAACTAACGGCCAAACTTATAACAAAACAATTTACGAATGACAGACATGAACCAACGACAACCTCTGTACTACAGGAACGAGTTTCACAAAAAATCTTACGACTAAAATTGATCGTAAGTCTAGTATACTTACGATCACCTTTAGTCGTAAGATATTTGGTGAAACTCGTTCCTGGCTCCTGAGTTGGGACAGACCAATGTAGAATGTGGCGGGGTTAAATATGTATGTGAGTGCTCAACCCTCCTCTAACCTGGGGCAGTGGTTTAACAGAACTACATAAGAACAAACTGTAAAAATCAGTTGCAATTACCTTAACTGAAAAATCGGTGCGAGACACAAAAACAACTGACATAAAAACAATAGACACAAAGCCCCGAAATAAGAGAACTCGCAGTTACTGAATGCTAGTTCAAACACCAATTACAACTAATAAATAAATCATGTTATCCCATACTAAAGTAGTGTAAAAAGGCCGATTCTGCGGCACTTTCCATTTTTAAGGGGAAATTTGGCATAAATCCAACTTTAGATTTTTTACAATGTAAATGGACTAGCATTTTAATTAGTCTAAGGGTAAATACAAATATGACTTTTGCAAATAATGGTAGAAACACCTTAAAGGGATGTAATCCTAGGGTAGAAACAAAATATGGCTTTTGCAAACAATAGTAGAAACACCTTAAAGGACTGTGTTGCTACAAGTAAGATGGATGAAATTGAAATAAATAAAGAGATGGCATCCAATAGTGTTGATATAAATATGGATCAGTTCAAAGAAAATGAAGAACTCAAAACTTGTGGTGCTCCACTAAAAAGAAAGAAGGGGCAGTTTTGTAAGAGTAAACCAGGGAAAGATTGGCTTTGCTGGAGACACAGTAAAGAACCATGCCAGCAGGAGGATAATCCAGTTGTAGGGAATATTGTGGTGAAGAAAACCACCATAAAAGAACTTCGAAAAATCGCAAAGAAGGAGGATCTTAAGGGATATAGTAGGAAACCCAAGGGGGAATTGGTTAAGTTAATTGAGACCAATACTGCCCACAAATTTACTCGCGAAGAGGTTTTTACCAAAAAGGAACTGAAGACCATTGCCAAAAAACGGGGAATTACCAACTATTCCCGACTAGGGAGAGCTGACCTGACCGAACTGGTGAAGAAGAACATTGAAAATGCCCCCGTTGAAGAGGAAATCAAAATTGTTAACCGACGCGATGCATTGAAAGGTGTATTTGGCACAATCACCATTGAACCCTTGAAACAGCATGATATGCTAACGTTTTTTAATGTAAGTCAAAGCACTATCGCCAGCACAATTTCAGATGCACTCACCAAAAAGAAGGCCCTAAAAGTGCAATTAGTACTACAGGTGGAGATGGTAAAAACAAACCCAGCGACCGGAGAAAATATCTACGTCATTCCCCACTTTAGATCAACCCTTACCACCATCACCGAATCCACAGACCTTGAGTTGGAAATAGCATTTATGGTCGACAAGGTCAAAGAAAATATGGCTAAATACATGCGTGAAGGTAGTGGGTGGACATTTGGTCATATTGAAAAGCTAGAAATCCACTTAAACAAGTTTAAACCTCTCAAGGGCAGTTCCTACATAGCATTGCCAAAACCGCTCGCTCAAAAGAAAGCTATCATCAATGTGCAGAATACTGATCAGGAATGCTTACGCTGGGCCATTCTTTCAGGCCTACATCATGAGGAAGTTGACAAAAACTGTACCAAATGGGTGGGTCAGTACAAAAAGTGGGCTGATGAGTTCAATTTTGATGGCATTGAGTTTCCAGTCTCGCTAAAGGCCATTGACAAATTTGAGAGGCAGAACACCGACCTAAACATTAACGTCTATGGCTTTGACGGTGTAAAGAAGGGTGAAGATGAAGAAGAGGACCTCCAAATATATCCCCTCAGAATATCTAAGAATACAGGTTCGAGACATGTGGATCTTTTGTTCCTGACAAATGAAAGCAAGCAGCACTATTGCTGGATTAAGAGCCTATCTCGACTTTTGAGCTGTCAAATCTCAGAGCATGGTCATGAACTGTTCTTTTGCCGCAGGTGTTTGTCTCACTTCTCAAGACAGGATCTCCTGGATGAGCATATGGAGTATTGCAGTCAGAAGGATGCAGTAAGGATCGAGATGCCACAGGAAGGAACCCACATAGCCTTCCATAACCACAAAAAGTTGATGAGGGTTCCATTCGTCATTTATGCGGATTTCGAGTGTTTTACGGAGAAGGTCGACACTTGCCAGCCAGATCCATCACAGGCCTACACAAAGGCATATCAACAACATCGACCATCAGGTTTTTGCTATAGGGTGAAATATGCTCACGGTGATTACAAAGACTCAGTCATCTACTATGGAGAGGATGCAGCTAAAAAGTTTGTACAGTGCATGGAGCAGGAAGTTAGGGAGATTGCTAAGCTTTACAAGGAAAACAAACCTATAGAGATGACCGACGCTGATAAGGAGATTTTTGAAGCAACCACAAACTGTCACATTTGCGGTGGTGAATTAGCTGGTGACAAGGTTCGCGACCACGATCACCTCAGAGGTAAGTATGGCGGCGCAGCACACAACCAGTGCAACTTGGACTTCCAACTTCCAAGACATGTACCCATTGTTTTCCACAACTTGAGTGGATACGACGCCCATCTTTTTGTGAGCGAATTAGAAGTTGGAGAAGGTAAGATAAACTGCATCCTTAACACCGATGAGAAATACATCAGCTTCTCGAAAGAAGTAGATGGAGCATTGGAGATGAGATTTATAGATTCATACAGGTTTCTACCGAACTCCCTGGAAACCTTGGCAGGGAATCTTACAAAGGAACAATTCGGGGCAATAAAGAAGTGCTTTGGCGATCGATATGAACTGATGATCAGGAAGGGAGTATATCCCTATGATTACATGGATCGACCTGCCAAGCTAGAGGAAACACAACTACCACCCAAGGAGGAATTCTTCAGCAAACTCTATGGCTCACACATCAGCGACGAGGACTATGCACATGCTCAGCAGGTGTTTAAGGAATTTAGGTGTAAGACTTTGCGGGACTACCACAATCTATACCTGGAAAGTGATGTAGCCATATTGGAGGATATTTTTGAGGACTTTAGGAATATATGTATGGCTAACTATAAACTCGACCCTGCACACTATTTCACATCTCCAGGACTATCCTATGATGCAATGCTAAAATGTACAGGAGTGAGACTAGAACTCCTCTCGGACCCTGATATGCTGATGATGTTTGAGAATGCAACCAGAGGAGGTGTCGCCACGATCTCTCATCGACATGGCAAGGCTAACAATCCCTACATGAAGAATTTTGATAGCTCCCAGCCAACTAAGTATTTGACCTATCTTGACGATAACAACCTCTACGGATGGGCGATGGTACAATCTCTGCCCACGGGAGACTTTGAGTGGGTAGAGTCAGAGGAGATTGAGGAGATCCTAGAGTACCCCGATGACCATAAATATGGTGCCATGGTGGAGTGTGATTTCGAGTACCCCGAAAAGCTTCATGATGCTCACAATGACTATCCACTAGCTCCAGGGAATGTGGAGATAAATAAGGTGCGAAAGCTAGTGCCTCACCTAGGTAAGTGCGAAAAGTATACTCTCCACTACGGAAATCTCAAAATGTACCTGACGATGGGCATGAAACTCACCAAAACACGTCGGGTTATCAGGTTTAGACAATCCCCATGGCTCAAACACTACATCGATCTTAACACCGCTCTCCGCACCAAAGCTAAGACCGATTCTGAGAAGGACTTTTTCAAACTTATGAATGTCTCAGTTTTCGGAAAGACCATGGAGAACATCCGCAAGAGGGTGGACGTCAAACTGGTCAATAGTGAGAAGCAGGCACTTAAGCTTGTGGCCAAACCCAACTTCGATCGTCGGGTCGTCTTTACCAACAACTTAGCAGCCGTCCACATGAAAAAGACCAAGCTTAAGTTTGATAAGCCTGTGTATTTGGGAGCCTGCATTCTGGACATCTCAAAGACCCTGATGTATGACTTTCACTACGGTTTCATCAGGAAGATGTACGGTGACAACGCCCAGCTGCTCTTTACCGACACTGACAGCTTGGCCTATGAGATTAAGACCGAGGACTTTTACAAGGACATTACACCACACGTCCAAGAAAAATTCGATACCTCCAGCTACCCTACCGAACATCCTTCAGGCATTCCCACCGGTGTAAACAAAAAGGTGGTTGGAATGTTTAAGGACGAGTGTGGTGGTAAAGTGATGACAGAGTTTGTAGGTCTTCGGGCAAAGTTATACTCCTACAAGATGAACGACAACACTACCACCAAGAGAGCAAAAGGAGTAACAAAGTCTGTCATCAAACAAAACATCACCTTTGATGAGTACAAACAATGTCTAGACACTCAGCTGGAAATATATAAGCCGATGAACATCATCCGCAGCCGCCTTCACCAGATCTACACCGACGAAATCAACAAAATAGCACTCTCGGCCAAAGATGACAAGCGACATATTCTGGAGGATGGGATCAGTACTCTTGCCCATGGACATTACAAAATCGAAAAGGATATTTAAAGGCCACTTTTGATTCATATAAATAAAGTAATGGGTAAAAGTAAACGCAACAATTATACAAAATTCACCAGGTATGCTGGTTCGGGTCAAGAATGTATTAATGAATATCGCCAGAAGATGGAACTTTATGAAAAACAAGATAAACTTAGAGACCGTTTGGAGAAGAGAAAGGCTGAAGAGATTAAAGAACAAGAAGCTGAAAAGATCTTAGCGATGATAGATTTACCAAAAATTATTACAGGATTTTACAACACCTCAGCAAGCTAGGATTAAATAAATGAGCAGCATACGTGTGCACAACATAACCCTCCCCAATAAACCTCTTTCGAATGTAGACCTCGTGAAAGCCACCAAAAACCTAAAAATCCCATGTTTCAGAGGGGTGTTCATGCGAGATACCCTACCACCCAGCCCGCGCCGCATCGAATGTGGAATCTTGAATCACGATAGCTGGGAGGGTCCTGGAACGCATTTGACTTGTTGATATAAACGTGGGCCGGTAAAGTATTACTTTGACTCTTATGGATTGCCACCGCCTGACGAGATGGTAAACTACTTACAGCCTGAAATTCGATATAGCACCGATGAATTACAGCAGCGAGGCTCGGTGGTGTGTGGTCACTTTTGCCTATTCGTGTTGAAATTGCTGGCGACTGGAAAATCGCTGGAAAATACAATCTTTTCACTCTATAAATAAATGGATAAGTTTGGATCTCATGCAAGAAAGCGCGAATCCGTCTGGCGGATGCTGCAGGAATTGGATATGAACGACAATCGGATTACTAGCCTAGGACATCCCAGGGAAAGCTCAGATGCCGTGACAAAACGGTGGGTGACCCAACAGTTGAAAGATGGTATGAAAGATATTGATGAATTAGATTCTGAGTGTAAACAGATGCGGATGACCATCAAGCGAATGCAAAATGAGTATGACTCATCAATCAAAGAACTCACCAAAAAACTGATGGCCGTAGAAAATGGTAAAGTCGACAAATCAGAATGCGTCTCAACCAACGGTGGTAAGATGAAAACAGACTTGGACATGCAAAAGTTTCATGTGCTGAATCTCCAACTCCCACGAACTGACAACGAACCCATCACCAAAGCCCTTTACGATCGTCTACAGTCGGATTTGGATGCATTGAGGGTTTTTGTCGAATTGAAGCATGCTTAGTTTTCCAAATCTTTCCAGTCTCAAGGTTGAGACCGGAAAGGTTGTTGAGGATTATTGTAGATCTGATTGCGGGACCCACGAGTTAAAATTCTTAGGATAACCCTTCCACTTCACAAACACCTCATTAATTCCGTTCTTGGTTCGCCTGCGGAGGATCTTCTCTATGCGGTAGACGTCCTGATCAGTCTTTTGAAGTTCGGGCTCATAGAAGGATCCCTGAATTTCCTCACCGCTGAAATCCTTGAGGCGATAAGTGGGCGGCTGAGTGTTTAACACTAGCTATAGGGAAATGGTGAATACTTCCTCGGTCCAGCGGGGTGTGTATCCCTTCTCGAATGTACCTTTCTTCTTGGTGAATCGGACTTTGTCGCCAGCACGAAATCGTGGTGGTTTCATGGGAGGTATGCTGCCGTAAAGGTTCCAATACACCTTGTTTTCATGCTCCTTGTGACTTGCGGCAACAGGAGTCATCTTGATGGATCGGTGCTTGGTGGTATTGTACTGGCGAACAAGATTGTCCAGGACATTGATGTAGGTGCGTGTAGAGTTGGCCGAGAAATATTTGAACATCTTCTCTTTCATGGTGCGATTCCAGCGCTCAACCACACTCGACTTCTCCTCATTTTCGGTGGAGTAGAGCTCAATATCATGCTTTTGAAGCAGCTGATTTACATCCTTGTTGTAAAACTCAGTGCCTTTGTCTGTCCAAAGCTTCTTGGGCATACGCTCCTTGAACACCGCTTGAAAGGCATCCCGCACCGTCACCCCCTTCTTGTTTTTGAGTGGTATCAACCAGCGATATTTGGAGAAGACATCGATGATGCTCAGGATGAACTTATTTCCCTTGTTGTCCCTAGAAAAGGCACTCATATCAACAAGGTCGGCCGCCCAGGTCTCATCCACACCACCCACTACCACACGGCGTTTTTGAAACTTACGTCGAACTGGTTTGTGCAACTCCTCAGCTAAATCATCGGTCCAGCGAACTTTTTTTTTTAATACCCAGACCAAATCGAGCTTTGGTACCGATGATGGGTCCGACGATGCTGCGGTCCATGCGTTCGCGTGTGGTAGGGTTGGGAATGGTGTTAAGCGAGGCTAGCATAGCTTTGTCACAGATGGAGTTGCGTGAAGCGGTATCCTTATGCTGGGCATAACAGAGATCGTGGTGATATGCAGCTTGGTCCACTCGATTAATGGGTTTTGACCAAGCCTTTGGGGTGCCATCGGGGAGTAGTCGCTTGCTAAGTTTAGTCCCTGGCCCGGTAAAGTTGTGTCCGGGTAGATGCATTTCCATGGGTAATCGGTTGATTAGTTTGTTCATGAACCCTGCACCGGTTGTAGCAACAAACTGAGACTTCTTGGCACCGCACACCTTGCAGTTGCCAACCTTCCTACGTCGCCCGTTGCTGGTATTGTTTCTCCAGGGTTAACTGTGTCCGTCTTCCTACGACATTTTACGCAGAAGATCATCGTTATTTTATTTAAATAAATGAACGTCGAAGACATTTCCTACAGTGCCAACGCTCCCAAAAATCACTACCTCCTACCGCAGCGGTCAATCAGAGGGTTGATCATTGGGAAGTCGGACTGTGGTAAAACAACGCTATTGAACAACCTACTCCTGCGCGATGGATGGCTCGACTACGATCGATTATACGTCTTCGGAAAATCGCTTCACCAGCCCATCTACCAACTGTTGCAGCAAGTGCTGGGAAAAGGCTTCCCTAAGGAAGATATCCGAGACCTCCTACAGTGTAAGAGCAATTCACCCTACTCGTTGATCGATGTGGTCGACGCCTTACCACCACCACGACACCCGAGTGGTATTGACACTGTTTTCTTCGAGCAAGGGAACGATGTACCAGACCCCCGGGAACTCGACCCCAGTCGCAAGAACCTCATGGTGTTCGACGATTTGATGCTGAGCAAACAGAACACGTGTGAAGACTACTACGTGCGCGGTCGCCACAACAACGTCGATTGTTTCTACCTATGTCAGAACTACTTCAAACTACCCCGACAAACGATCCGAGAAAATGCAAACTTCCTCTGCCTCTTCCAGCAAGATGCTAAGAATCTCGATCATATTCAGCGCGATCACTGCAACGATCTTACCAAGGAACAATTTGACGCTCTGTGTAAGCATTGCTGGTCCCAACCTTATGGATTTGTAACCATCGATCTCACAAGCCCCAAGTCAGCAGGGAAATACCGATGTAAATTAGAAGAGTTTTATGTAAACTAATTATAATAAAGGGATGGCATCCAATATTGTTGCTGTAAATATGGATCAGTATGAAAAATTCTTTAAAATTTTGGAGAATGAGGAGTTGGGCAGTGAGGAGTCGGAGAATAAGATGAAACTGGAGCTGGAGTTTGGTTCTATGGATCCTATTAAGCCAAAGCGTATTTGGTTATGCATAAAATGTAAGTTTGAGTGGAACCCAGTCGAACAAAGGAGTATATGTTTCAAATGCGGTCTCGTGATCACCCGCCCGATCTATAGCGGTGGAGGTGATTTCAACGCATGGAACTCCGACCGTCTGTATGGTAAGGTTCAGCGTCCCCCACAACCCCAATGCCCTACCAAGACGATTCGAAGCCATCAGTGCACACACCCATGCAAACCGGGTGAAAACAAATGCAAAAGACACTTGAACCTTGAATTTAAAAAGGATCGTCCGGAATGTGATGCTAAGTTGACACCTTGCAAAGAAGATATGCCTGAATTTGTCACATGTTACCAGTGTGGTGTTAAAGTAGATATATACATGCCCAAATTCGTAAAGCTCTGGTCGGGTGTAAAAATCGGGAGCAAGGGTTTTGACTTCCTCAAAGATGAATACAGACATTTCTGCTCCTTGGATTGTTTGGACAATACCAAACGCATTTGGGAAAAGCGTTTGGGGCTTCCCTACGGTGCTTGGGAGCGTTTTACCTAACACTTAGGGGCGTTCGTTCAAACGCTATCAAACGCTATGGGACGTTCAAGGGCGTTCGAACCAACGCTATGGGGCGTTCGAACCTACGCTTAGGGGCGTTCACACCAACGCTTAGGGGCGTTCACACCAACGCTTAGGGGCGTTTAACAGCGTTCGCTCCTATAAATAAATGACGTATATCAAGATTACCGACCCTAAGCAGCGTGAGGCACTTGCAAAGGAGTTGCATGAAACTAAGCGGAGCATTCAAGCCAGCAACATGCAACATCGTCTCGACAAGATTGGGCTCAGCCGAGACCTTTCCAGGGTGCTCAAGCCTGTGGTTGAGGCTCAGCGGGAAGCAGCTTCAAAAATCACCAAAACAATCGAAGATTTACCTGCAGCAGTGCCAGCCCTCCCTCCTCCACCGCCCGAGTTTGCCGACCCACTACCCATCGCACCACCTACAGACACCGTCCTCGGACCTCGAGCACAGCAGTATTTGCAGCTCAGTATGACTCCTTCCGCCGACCACACCTTTGGATTGCGATCTGAAAACGATGGTATCTTCATCGGAAGCTCACCAGTTACGTTTGACGGCGATGATATTTTTGTAGATGGTGTGAGGTACAAAGGAACCCTTGGCCTCTGGGAACTCAGGGTGAAAAAGAATCCAAAATCGTTTGAGCCCGAAGACCTAGAGGACTATGCACAGATTCTGAAAAGTTCCGGTGCCATGTATCAAGGCAATTCCACCCTCTCGAGAACCCCGAAGGCGAATAAGGGTTACCAGTGGAAGGAAATCGTATCCCACATCTACAAGAAGGATAAGTTTGGTAGTGGGCTGCAAACCATATTTCTTCCTTCCAACTTCAAGCAGCTTCTCGATCGCTTGGAACTGTGTGCTGCAGCATACCAAGCAGGAAATAATGGTGTGCGCAACGAAATTGTGTCGATTATCGATGCTATGAAAAGGGGTAGACATATTAGTATCGATGAATATAAGGCGTTTCATCGTAGTATCCTATAAATAAATGTTGCAAATCAAGAAAGGTTATGCTCGAAAGTACGCCTACGGTGGTAAAGGACTATTTGACACAATCGCCAGTTTGGCTGGACGCATGTTTACTTCCTCTGCCGCCCAAACCATAGGAAGTAAGGCCGTGAGTGCTGCCACCAATGCGGCCTTGAAAGGTGTTGAAAAAGGGGCTTCCAAAGCCGTCGACCATGTGGTTGGTAAAGTGACCCGCCCCAGAAAACGTATTAAAACACCTCAACAGCCTAGTGTTCAACGCAAGAAGCCAGAGCAAGTTCGGTTAAACTATCTAATTTCCGGCTCTGGTATCAAAACCAACCACGACTTCGTCCAACGCTATAAATAAATACATTATGTCTGACATCCTTACAATCACCGAAGGGTTGACCTTCGACGAAAGTCTCCAGGAATATCAGGTTCGAGAATACGAACCACAAGCCGGTGCCCAGCTGAACAATGCCGGTGCTGAAATCCGAATCAACATCGAAACCCAGGATTTGTTCCTACACCCCGCCGAGAGTTATCTCGTGGTAGAAGGTCGACTTCTCAAGAATGATGACACAGCATATGCCGATGGCGATCTTGTGTCGCTCACCCATAATGGTATCATGTATCTCTTCAAAAGCATCAGTTACAGGCTTTCCGCTCAGCAGATCGAACATATTAACGACCCCGGCATTGCCACCACTATGCTCGGAATGTTAACCTACCCCGACGACTTCTCCAAATCGCAGGGTCTCAACCAACTGTGGTATAAGGATTCTTCCACCGATGCTGAGGCTGAGAACATTGGATTTGCAGCCCGCCATGGATACATTATCACCAAGCCCACCAACAAAGGATCGTTTTCGTTTGCCATCCCCCTAAAACATATTTTTGGATTCGCAGATGATTAAAACAAAATAGTGTACGGGTTTAGGCACGAACTCTCACTCGTTCGCGATTCAAATGCTAATGCCATTTTGAGAGCAGCTGCCGTCAACGATCCGGCAAAGATTGTCCTAAGTAAATTATCGTGGTTTGTTCCTCACGTCACCCCCTCAGACGAAAATAAAATGCAACTGTACAAAACCATCCAAAGTAAATCCAAAATCCACTGTGGATTTCGCATGAGACAGTGTGATTCCATAGCCGTTCCCCAAGCCTCACAGTTTAACTGGCGTCTAGCTGCCAAGAGTGGTCGCGAAAAGCCTAGATATATCATTGTTGCCTTCCAAACCAACAAAAGTAGTGACCAAACCCATAATGCTTCCGTGTTCGATCACTGTCGATTGCGAAATATCAATGTCACCCTCAAGGCTGAACGTTATCCAGCAGTCGACTATAATGCAGCTTTCAACGAAAATAGGATCGCCAGAGTGTTCAAAGAGGCCTCCGACTTCAGAAAGAAATTCCATAACATGGACACTCTCCTCAGTAATGGTGGTATCAATCCCTCCGATTTCATCGACTTGTACCCCTTGTTTGTGATTGATGTGAGTCATCAGTCTGAGCGTCTCAAAGAATCCACGGTGGATATTCAGATCGGAGCCGAATTCGCCCGTAATGTTCCAGCCAACACCGAAGCGTTTGCACTTGTCATTTCAGATAGAATCCTACAGTTTGAATCCGATGGTCAGAAGATGAACGTCGTGTACTAAAAGGTAAATGGATAAAATTCACCTACAACTCCTCTTTGCCAGTCGCCCCGCCGAAGTCTATGCGATCGTAGTGAAGGCTGGTAAACAACTCAAGGAGCAGTATGACGGTATCGAAGAGTGGAAGCAAAAATATGTGACAATGGTTAACCATAAATAAATGGATAACACATTGTTGCAGCAAATTGCTAATAACACCGACCCCAAGCATGGGTTTTCCTTCATCGTCTCTGGAAACGATAGCCAAATCCTTACCCGGTTCAGCCCCCCACTACCACTCAAGGAATCCAAGGCCTACGAGATGGCATTGATAAACCTAGAAACCTATAACTCCATCCCCAACATTCATACAGGTAACAATTCCTTCCGCTACTCCCCCGACGATGGTGCCAACTGGTTTCCCATCGCACTGAACATAGGTTCCTATAACATCGAAGACATTAACAATGAGATCCAGCGGCGGCTACGGCTCAACAAACACAAAACAAAGATCATCATCGATGCCAACCGGGCAACCCTAAGAGCAACGCTGACCCTCGCCAGACACTATCAAGTAGATTTCAACGTTGTCAATAGCATCAACACCGTCTTGGGCTTTGAGCGGCAGATTTACACGTACGATATAACCACAAACGGCTATACGGAAGGGGAACACATTGTGAATATCATCAGCATCAACAGCATTCTGGTGAATAGTGATATCATCCATGGAAGTTATGTGAATGGTACACAGCAGTCTACCATCTACAGCTTCTTTCCCGCAGACGGTCTTGGTATGAAGATCATTCAAACCCCCAGAAATCTAGTATACTTGCCAGTGATCTTGCGAACCATCAATCGCATGCAAACGTATCTCACCGATCAAGACGGTAGGCCCATCGATTTCAGGGGTGAACATCTCTCCATCCGCTTTCATCTTCGTGAGGTATAAATAAATGACTTATCACGAACAAGGTTTGAACTTAACAAAAGGTCAAGCTGATAAACTACAACGGGCGGCTAAAAAAGGTTGTCCGGTCTCCATTCGTTTGTCCCACGCAAACCTGCAAGGCGAACACAAGATGTTGCTCACCACCCGCCAGGTTCAAAAGATTACCAAGCTCCTACAGAAGGGTACTGGTGGCATGGTCTTAGAGTTAAGTGCGACCCAATTGAAGGAAAACATGCAGAAGGTGGGTGGCTTCCTACCCATGCTGGCGGGGCTGGCAATGAGGGCACTCCCCATGTTAGCAAAAACCATTCTACCCGCCTTGGGTGTTGGAGCCTTGAGTGGTCTTGGTGGTGTAGCCGTCAACAAGGCCTTAGGATCTGGATTGTACCTGAAACGTGGTGGATGCGTTTGCACCGTGAAACCTAGTGGCAACGGTCTCTACCTCAAACCTTCAAACGCCCGGATCACCTATGGTGATGGACTCTACTTGAAGCGTGGTCAGCAATTCCACGACGGAGCTGGTCTAATCTTAGGTGCTAACAGCCCCTTCAAAAATATTCCCCTCCTCGGTATGCTCCTATAAATAAATGGATGATTTAGATTCTGGATACCGACAGACCAGAGTCGAATGTATGGAAGACCAACTCAACGCGGATATTCATAAGTATCAACGTACCTTAAACAACTATAAACGACTCGACCATGGGTTCAGCTTTGACCGGTATAGGTGCTATAGCCTCCCTTCCCCTAGGATCCCTAGCTTGCTTGAGTGCCACTGCCGTGATGGTACTCACACTGATCTCAAGGCGTATAATAAAAAAGAAGAAGAAACACCGCGACACCTTGCGATTGGTACAGTCCACAAAATCCTTGGTCGAACAACGTATCAGTACTGCTTTGGCTGACGATGAACAGATCGATAATGCTGAGTTTGGGAAAATCGTTACCTGCCTCAAGAACTACTACAATGAGAAAGATCAGCTGCGACAACCCCTATCCAGTTTCAGTGAGGAGCTTTCTCCGTAAAAGTCTCACGCCGTTATACTCTTTTCCCGCCGTAATACTCTTTTCCCGCTATAAAAAGTCTCACGCTGTAATACTATTTTCCCGCCGTAAAAGTCTCACGCCGTAATACTCTTTTCCCGCTATAAAAAGTCTCATGCCGTTATACTCTTTTCCCGCCGTAAAAGTCTCACGCCGTAATACTATTTTCCCGCTATAAAAAGTCTCACGCCGTAATACTCTTTTGCCGCCATAAAAAGTCTCACGCCGTTATACTCTTTTCCCGCCGAAAAAGTCTCACGCCGTAATACTACTTTCCCGCTATAAAAAGTCTCACACCGTAATACTATTTTCACGCTGTAAAAAAAAAAAGCCTGTGATACAAGATTTAGACTCTTTTTTAATAATGTGGGTGGTCCTTAAAAGGACCGAGATATTCATGTATTGATTTAATCAAAAGTCACCATTCAAGTTCAATACATATTTCATGTAACATGTCGAGATGTTTGAAAATGTCTCTTACTGGTAAGTTACATTTCAATATTTTCTGATGTAGATCAGCAATCTGGTAAAATTTGACCAGTTTATAAATATAACTAGCAGAATACACAAGTTCGTGCTTTGCGAAGTAGGGACACAACTCATCCTTATGTAGCTTCAATTTTTGTTTCAAAACAAAAATAGTTTCTCCTTGTCCGAACGTATAGAACAGTACATTTCGTCTTGTGTGAACGATTTTCTTCTGTAGATTTTTAATTCTAGTGATACAGTCCTTTTCATTTCGCAAATCAGGCGGTAATTCTGTTAAATCATCATCTTCTTGTTCTTGGTAACTTTCCATCAATTTTCGTTTGAACATTTCCCTTTCTTCCTGCTTCGTTCGTTTCTGTGCAATTTTTTTCCTCTCTTTTTCACATTTCGATATTTTCGCTGATTGCTCAGCAAAGCGCTCGAGTTTTGTCCAGTACTCGTTCAATTCCTGATCGCTAGGATAAGCGTTGCATAAGTAGTTTCTGAAATCATCCATGATTGTACAAAATACCTTCCAGTCTTCTCCGTTCATTTCTGTATAATCCAAACAAAACAACGTCACAAAGGCAGTTAGCAACACTGCAAAACGATAACGTCTTAAAGCCCGCTTTAAAAGGTTATTGACGTACTGGCTATACAATAAGGGCATTACTAAAATCTTGTGCGTATCAAATGCGCATGCGCCGTAAAAAACGTCACACATCGTTCCGTTACGCTTCACTACACACATCGTTTCACGATGTGTTCCATTCCGCTTCACTTCACGATGTGTGACGTTTCAAGCATAAAAAAAAAAACTTTTCCAATCCGGCAGAAATGTCGGATCGGAAAATTTTTTTGTACCCCACCCGGCCCATTATTTTTTTTTTTTTTTTTTGTACAAAAGAATTTACCACTTATATTTAAACCAAAAAATTTAAAATATATATTTAGTTGTGGTTCAATAATATTAACATGTATATAATTTTTTAAAAGTTTTTTAATTTAACTAATTTTTAAAATATTTAAGAAAAAAATATGGACTTACTTTCTCACAAGGTTGCAAGAAAAGTACTTCTGTTTGGTCTTTTTACTGACTTCTAAGCCTGTACTTCTCACAAAGGCTCCTTCCAAGGGTTCCATCTCTCTGTTCAGTATACTGCAAGCCCACACCCTTGTCGTTTCTCCTCTGTTTTTCAAGGTGAGGATCTTACTCCTCCCAAACTTCCCATCTACTTCTACCACTTCCAGGATTTTATAAATCACACCGGTTGGGAGTTCCTTCCATTTTAGGGTTTCCAGGCTCTGGTCCTTTGCCTTTTCCTCAAAAACATTATCGTTGATAAAATCGTTGTCTGTGATTTTTGAACTTTTAAGTTCCTCCATCTTTTGTACGAAAGTCATATTTTGTTTCTACCCTAGGATTACATCCCTTTAAGGTGTTTCTACCATTATTTGCAAAAGTCATATTTGTATTTACCCTTAGACTAATTAAAATGCTAGTCCATTTACATTGTAAAAAATCTAAAGTTGGATTTATGCTAAATTTCCCCTTAAAAATGGAAAGTACCGCAGAATCGGCCTTTTTACACTACTTACTAAAGTATCAATCAATACACATCCAACGGATTTAGCCGTCATAAACAGTTTGGAAAACGCCTGACCTTGTGCACTGCTCAAACAATTAGTAAACAGTATCGACAGGATGTTGGATCATGATTTAACATAATCTTTAAAATTGAGAATGGAAATGGGGAATGTGTCAAAGAGACAACAACCCGACCACAGAACAGACAACAGCAGAAGGCCACCAACAGGTCTTCAATGCAGCGAGAAATTCCCGCACCCGGAGGCGTCCTTCAGCTGGCCCCTAAACATATTGTACATATATAGCAATATTTATTTAGTTGTGTTTTAATTTTTCAAAAACAAAATCAATGTTAGTACCTATAAAAACAATATCTAAAGACGTACCACTGTGTTGAATTGATAACGTTTAAGAATAAGTTTATTAAAAGAGAGGCGACATTCAAACTCACAAGTCGAAAACAAACTAACAATGCCATGGCCACAAAAAGAAAAAGACCAACGGACAAACAATAGTACACAAAACACAACATAGAAAACTAAAGACTGAGCAACACGAACCCCACCAAAAACTGGGGGTGATCTCAGGTGCTCCGGAAGGGTAAGCAGATCCTGCTCCGCATGTGGTACCCGTCATGTTGCTCACAAAAGGATCAATAAGTTTACATGGAACATGTATAAATTAGCGGTCTTTATAAATAGGCACAGCTAAACTTTCTAACTAAATCTTTGTATCATTGAAATAATTTGGTAAAGGTTTTAATCAATTTGATATAGGTTTATCTTATTTTATGAATATAGTCATACTAGTTTAGAGTGTGTTGTTTCTTTTGCGTAATAAACATGTACTAATTAACAAAACATTTTTAGTAGTCCTTATCAAATCAGAAATGGGATGACCTGGAAATGAGGTGCAAGTATTTATGGTAGCTCTGTTGTTGTCTCTTAAAGGCAAGAAGTTTGAAAGACTCAAAAAATCAAATTAGTAGCTGTCGTTTGGGAAATGGAGGCGATTTTGCAATAGTCACTCCATGACGTTTTCAAAATGAAAAAAGTTTCACCATATATCATCTATAAATTATAAAAATATTCAATATAGATATTAGGTCATGGGCCTAAATCTTAAACTTCGAGGTTAAATGCAAGACTTATCATCTTCGTAACCGTTAAAGAAGAAATGGTAACTGTTCAAGTGTGATCTACATTGTACATATTTCATTTCTTTGATGATTATTAGCACTTTATAAGATTACAGAATTGCCCTGGTTTCGATCTAGCAAGGTCACTTTACCCAAACTGGTCTATCTGAAGTAATATTCGTGCATATTAAAAGTACTTACAAGATATAAAATCGTAAGTTAATCAGAGAGAACCAATCAGAAGATATCGGCAGTTTCTACACACATGTTTGGACTTTGTATTCCATGACTATACAGAATCAATTTACATAGTGGATTTTTTTGGTTGTAAATTAATTGAACACTGTGAACGACCAGTTCAAAATCTTCAAATATAAGTACATCGTTCTTTTAAGATAAAGCAAAAAAAAAATAATTCTGACATGCATGTATAAGTAATATTGAATGAAATTTAATACAACCTTCAGCAAAAAATAAAAAAAACCCAAATAAAACAGCTACCAGAAAGTAAATATCATACAGAAAAATTTGGCCAATTACGGGATTACCATCAATAAATCTGTTTCTATCTCTCTTCATTCTTTTCTTCCTCTCTTTTTATCTTTTAAAGTTATTTGGTCTACAATTATGAATGGTAACTTTGAAACTCTCTTTCTTGTTTCAACTCATGTATCAATAAAACTAATATAATATAATTTTGAAAGGAATGAATTGTTTTACTATTTTTGCAGGAGCCAAACTTTAATGGCTGTTGTCATACCTCCTTTCTGTCCTGCACAATATACGCCCTTTTCTGAACGGTAAGCAAAACAAAAACAAAAACAACAGCAACAAGATCAAAGCGGTAGTGCAAACAAACTTTTAGGAAAAGAAGGGACCGCTAGGTAGGGAACATGCATAATTATTACACCACACCATCAATCATAGTTTACGCCGCGCTGAATAACCGAAGCGGCGGCGATCTTGTTTTGCTATGCACCGTACTTGCGACGTATATCTGTATATAATGTCCAGGATAATATCATCAAGAATATTAAACCTGGGAACACTATACATATGGATTGTGTCATATTGGTTTCGGAATTTTGATATTTGCTATAAGGTAGCCAGAATTATCATGAACGAAAACAAATTTCTTGATAACTAGTTAAATGAGTGAAATCTTCTTAAAGACTTGGAATAACCAGTTGAAACTAAAACCACAAGTGACATGCAAACTTAACAAATGGTATCAGAATGCGTATGTTATACCTGGGGCATGGTTCCCAGGATTAAAAAAAAACGGAAATCATCATCAAATCCTCACACATGCATTTTAAGACAGAAACAAAATATTATAAATAAAATAAAGTAAAAATATCATTAGATTTATGTTATAGATTACCTTTTTGGTAATATTTGAAATAGACGTCGTATGATTTTATTTTCTTGCTTATGAACTTTGCTCTATATTTATCAGACCATCAGTTAAAGTTGAATATGGTGCCATGTAACAAGTCCTCGTGTGACATCAAACTATGGAATATCTCAATTGCTATCGAGTAGGGGAGGAAAAGCAATAATCTTAATTACTGCATCATATCTTTTGGGAATTTTCAATAATTAATATTTTACATTAATGTATTCTTACCTCTAAACAAAATCTTTTATTTCAAAATTAAATCATGTTGATACAGTTTACAATTCAGACAGTGACAACCTTTGTCACCCTCCAGTTGAATTTAGAATGAACTATTCCAAGAGAAATATACAACTATAAGAAGTGCCTGTTATCATCCTAATGCTTTACTAATTGACCATACACCAACTGGACATTGTACATTATGATCAAGTTCCTAATTTTCTCTTGTGCGTTGGTCGCAGCTTCTGCTGTCGTCATTCATAACTACAAGGACTGTGGTAAGTAATATTTCATTTTGCTGAAAAAATTGTATGTATTTATTCAAAATATATTTGTATGTAAAATGATCTTCCATGATTTTATACCTTAATTCTTTAGTAACGTAGTTGTTTAAAAATGCTCAAAAAAGTGAAAAACAATACGTCTGCCTTTAATTAACCCCCCCCCCCCCCCCCCCCCCCCCCCAAAAAAAAAGAAAAAAGAAAAAAAGTATAAGTCATTCCGCTCAATTTAACCCACACCTCAAATCAACCTCGAGAGGACCATTTGCACAACAGAGAGAGGGATAAGAAGTTTTGTTATAACCTTTTGATGTTATTTTCATTTGTTAATTCGGAGTAACATTTCCAATAAGTATAAATAAAAAGAATTCATTCTCTACGCTATGTCTCAAGATTCGATCTTTTGTCACGTAGCTGATCTGTTCTTTACCTTTGAGAGTCTTCTGCGGTCCTCATTTATTTTTTCTAAAGGTATTTTTTTTTGTATCATGGCAAATCAAACAACTGTCTTCTTCAATAGAAGTTTTCTTTTTCTATCCATTATTCAAATGCAAAATGAAAACTCTTACAAGAATGAGTAAAAATATTTGTAAACTGTGTAAATAGTCATCAGTTCAATTTAAACTTTGGTATATTTGATAAGTGTCATATGTTTTGTGTAATTACATTCAATAATAAATTATATATATTCAAAGACAGGACATGGCTTTATAAGTTTAAAAATCTGTCACTAGGAGTCTATTTCAACAGTCGGACATTCCACTTTAGCCTTAAAAAAGAATGTGTTGCTTTATGACCAGACAATCAAATTCCTTTCTCTGAAAACAATACTAACAGATGCTTTTCATATCACTTTCAACCAAAATTAAACTTTTTGCCAAAAATTTCATTTTGGATAAAATATACCGAAGTTGGCACATTAGCCTACTTGGCTGTATAGATAATGTATGTCATTGCACTCCATATTTCAGTACTAATTTTGCTTATCTAAGGCATTTGATAAAAGTAGGACAACCGCTTATGAATCAAAATAGTTTTGCATATACCTTCCAAGTTATTTAATGACTAAACAAACGTGTCCGCTTTAAAATATTATCATAAAAATGATTTTCACTGAAAACATCACTGACAGTTGTTTTCTACGCCACTTTACACCAAAATATATGTTTCATCCACATGCAATTTCATTTTGAATTAAATATTCCGAAGGCGTCATATTGGCAAATGCGTCACATTAGAATACTTTGCTGTACAAATAATGTGTGTCATAACACTCCGTATTTTAGTACTTAGTCTGCTTATCTAAAGCATTGAATAAAATGTAGGACAACCGAATATAGATCGAAATAGTTTTGCATATAACTTCCAAATTATTCAACGACTGTACAAACGTGACCGCGTTGATTTATTATCATAACATGAATGATATAATTTAGTATAATACATTATTGATAAGTCACAACTATTACAGAATAATCTACATGAAGCAGATGTATGTATATACATCGGAGGAAAATGTTTGACAAGAGTATACAGTTAATCAAAGAAGACCTATACACTATTCTTGAAATGGCATATCATACTTAAAAGATACAAAAATTAAAAATTAATACAATAAGAAATATGATAAACGAATAGCCAATACATTGAGAGAGAAAGAGAGAGAGAGAGAGAGAGAGAGAGAGAGAGAGAGAGAGAGAGAGAGAGAGAGAGAGATACACTCTTATCATATAAGTTCATGCTTGGAAAAGCAACTTTTTACTCTGATAATCATTGTATATTCAGGTTCCCGTGATGGACTTGTCAAATCAATCGAGAGAGAGAGAGAGAGAGAGAGAGAGAGAGAGAGAGAGAGAGAGAGAGAGAGAGAGAGAGAGATACACTCTTATCATATAAGTTCATGCTTGGAAAAGCAATTTTTTACTCTGATCATCATTGTATATTCAGGTTCCCGTGATGGACTTGTCAAATCAATCGAGAGAGAGAGAGAGAGAGAGAGAGAGAGAGAGAGAGAGAGAGAGAGAGAGAGAGAGAGAGAGAGAGTTACACTCTTATCATATAAGTTCATGCTTGGAAAAGCAATTTTTTACTCTGATAATCATTGTATATTCAGGTTCCCGTGATGGACTTGTCAAATCAATCGAGAGAGAGAGAGAGAGAGAGAGAGAGAGAGAGAGAGAGAGAGAGAGAGACAGAGAGAGAGACTCTTATCATATAAGTTCATGCTTGGAAAAGCAATTTTTTACTCAGATAATCATTGTATATTCAGGTTCCCGTGACGGACTTGTCAAATCAATCGACATCAGCCCTTGCACAGCAGAACCTTGTAAATTGAAACGTGGAACAAATGTGACAATCGCCATTACCTTTACTTCAAGTAAGTTACATAATATTTAATTGGAAAATCCGACCGCAATTGAGTACCGAAACGCGCGATTTTATAAGTTAGATTACTTCTAACCATTATATAAAAATAAGGAGATGTGGTATATGACAGCCAATGAGACAACTTTAAACCAAAGATTATATGAAGTGGATGTAAGCAATTACAGGCAACCAGTCTATTTTAAATGTTTTGCTTCCAATTTCAGATTTTTGTGCAATGGGGAACAATTGGGTATGACAAACTATGGCCTCTCTATGGCCGCCAGTGCATTGCACAAACATGGTATATTCAACGGGATCTGACAATAATATTAACATGTTAGTGCATCAAACTTTTTAAAAGGTTAAAAGTGGACTGTAAAATAGATGGATATTTAACGACAATTTTGTCATTTCCGTCGTAAAATGATATTTTTAAGTGTTCTTTTTCCTAAGTTAGATGACATCACTGAATTCGATTTTTCACCGGATCTTCACTAGAGATGAGCAACACGACATGTGCCACTATATAAGATCAGACCCTGTGGTAAAATAAAATCAGAGGAAATTTGACTTACCATTTAAGTTAATGTAAGGCAAAGTATACGTAATTGGATGATATATCGGATTCGATGACGTTTAGAACTCGTTGGACTGACAAAATATCATTATATCTGAAATATCGCTCAGTTACGTATACTTTGCCAGTGGCTATCAGAACCTTGTTGTATTATACAGTAAATCACCAAGATTAGATTAAATTTATTGGATTTAAGAGGCTTCAGAGTCAAATATACAGTATTTAGTTGAATATAAATAACCGCAGTAAAAAGCAATACTATGCCATTAGTCTTCAGGAGCAGAAATGATAGTTTTAGTCTTCAGGAGGAGAAATGATAGTTTTAGTCTTCAGGAGGAGAAATGATAGTTTTCCCTCCTTACACCGTGTTCTGCTATGTGATAATTGTGCTTCTGTTAAATATATTCAAATAATTTATTTAGTTTAGTCAGGATTTATAGACTTTCCGCCTATGAATTAAGGGATTTTTGTTAATACTTTTTTTATCATTGCAGAAGTCGATACAAGACGAGTAACAACATCAGTTCACGGAATTCTGGGATTTATACCAATTCCATTTCTGGGAATCCCTAAGGATTCATGTGCAAATCATAATGTAGATCATTGTCCAATCATGAATGGCGAAACAATTGTATACTCAAACCAAATATATGTAAATCCGATATTTCCATTGGTACGTATTTTTAGATCTGAATGTGGTGTGTTCTGATGGTATTGTACACTATATACATAATAATCATTTAAACAAATGAAACTTTTTTCACACCTTTTAGACATCACTTGGCGTCCGTCGTCGTCTGTTGCCTTTTGTCCGTCGAAACTATTTCGAACGTTTACTTTTCCGGAACTTTTGAATCAATTCAAACCAAACTTAAGTTGATTATTTTCGAATTATTGTTTGTAAATTTTAGGTATAAAAAACATGGCCATCTTTGCTAAAAATAGAACATAAGGGTAAAGTACAAATTACTGTCTAAATATCAATAAGATTATTTTTGATACAGTAAATCGGATGCACAAATGTTGTTCAGAACATATTAACAAATTACATTGAAATTATCTTACGATTCCTTTGACTCTGTTCCCCTTAAAACAATTTTGACTTATAGTAGTTTTTTGTTCACTAGAGAACAAATTTGTATCAATGTCAGTATTTTATTTATTATATTGAAACTCATTATAGATAGAATAATCTGTAAACAACAAACAGAATAGCAAAAATGCTGAATAGCTATAAAAATCATAAGCAATAGAAAAAATCTAAACAAAAATGTCAATACGACTGAAATCATCGTATACCCCTTGTAGAAGTTTTTGATCTTACATAACGATATTTTACCAATTTTAGCGTTTCATTTTTTTTCTTGAGAATGATGAAAAACAGGCATAACTGTCAAACCGAAATTAATGAGCAATACAGCAACTACAAAAATGCTAATATCAATGACCTCTTAACTCTCTCCTGATAGTAGGTATTGAACTTCAATGACGACATTTTACCAAATTGTTTTTCGTCAATTATCTTAAAAAATAGACATATACCGTAAAAACAAAAATGATCAGTACTACAAGAAATAAGAACTACAAGCATTCTTATATGACTGATTCCATCAACTAACTCCTTATAGTAGTTATTGAACTTATAGGACGATATTTTACAAATAAAGCATGTTGTCTATTATCTTGAAAACAATAATGGATAAACAGAGCCTATAAGCAGCTAAAATGACCAGCAAACAATTCTATAAAAATACTAACTAATAATTTTCAGGAGTTCTTGCCCTTAAAAACGATCTTTGACCAAAGGTTTCTTATTTGCTTATAATTTGGAAACTATGATAGACAAAAAGTCAAAAATGATCAGCAATACAAGAATTAAGATTAAGAAGCAAATAGACATCTACACATCATTTCATTGGTCGTAACTTGGGGAAGGACCATTTGATTTGTTATAATTATTTCATTTTTGGGGGAGGGCTTGTAGGATTTTGTATATATTTTCCCCTCAATATCTTTACAAAAATGAGTTGTCAAACTACTATGGGCCTCTAGCCCTTTAATCATATTCATGCTTTTTATTTAGAAATTGTTTGAATGTTCATAAATTTAAAAACGTGGACGGTATTAAATAAGGAGAAATGGTATGATTACCAATGTGACAAATATGTATCCACCAAAGATCAACGAATAAGGATGTGAACAACTTGGTGTCATCGTACGACTTTCAACAATAAGCAAAACCCATACCGTATACAGTATGCTGTACAAGGCCCTGTGATGTCAAAAATGTAACAATCCAAAAGGAGAAAAAAAGATCTGCGGCCTGATGTATGATAAAAACAATAAACGAAAAACAATTATCAATTGTTGTGAACAAGAAGCCGAAAATAAACTACGTGCACTGATTTGTAATTAAATAGTGACAATTTCTATGGCATTTTCAAGCGCCTTGTATCTATTTTCAGGTTAGAGTAACCGTGGAGTTCGAAGTGAAGGATGACCATCACGATATGGTATGCTTCAAGTTCCCAACAGAGATTGTCAACTAAATATATGTATAGCCATGTGAATGAAAATCCTTAAAACCGTTGAACATTTTGTTATATTTAGTAAAATAAACAAGTTTTCTATCAATTCGTATACTTATTGCGATAACATCCGTATGGATCAATTCAAAATACATACAGGAATATAACAAATTATTACCATAAACAATTAAATTCATATACATATAAAACGTACAAAAAATATACACTTTGACCGATGCGGCATATTTATTTATCCTGCCGAACTGACTTTAAATAAAGCTAATACTAACAATGAACACTGCCCTTTCCTGGATCTTGATATCTATATCTTTAACGGGAAGCTTAATACCAAAATGTATGATACAAGAGATGATTTTTCATTTCCTATTGTTAATTATCCATTTTTAGATGGTGACGTTCCCTTGTCACCATCTTATGGTGTTTATATATCTCAACTTGTTCGATTCGCTCGTGTATGTAACAACGTATTTGATTTCAACGAAAGAAATCTCTGTATTACTGAAAAATTATTACACCAGGGTTTTCGATATCACAAACTAGTCAAAACATTTACTAAATTTTATCATCGGTACAAGGACATCATTCGTTAATATAAATCAACATGCAGACATCTTATACGTTCAGGTATTTCACATCCAATATTTTATGGTGATATTCTTCACAAAGCACAAAAATGTCGGCATTCACCTCAAAAGCTAACCAAACCTTTAAACAGACTTATTCGGAAAGGATATAGTTTCGATACTGTTGTCAAGTCATTAAGGATTGCATATTTTGGTATTAATATTGATTCACTCATAGGGTCTTTGCATCGGAAATAAACACATTTATTCTAAAACCAGTTGTTGGCATGATACGGGTTATGTTCTTCTCATATATTTTATGATGGTATGATACTAAACCCCTAACGGGAGGGATTGTACCTGATTTTCATATGATGAAGACATAATCTTTCAATCAGTTTAATTGAGGTCTGGAGCTGGCATGTCAGTAACTGCTAGTAGTCCTTTGTTAATTTATGTATCATTGTCATTTTGCTTAGTTTCTTTTGTTACCTATTCTGACATCGGACTCGGACTTCTTTTAAACTGAGTTTTACTGTGCGTATTGCTATGTATTTCTTTATTCTACATTGGCTAGAGGTATAGGGGGAGGGTTGAGATCTCACAAAACATGTTTAACCCCGCCGCATTTTTGCGCCTGTCCCAAGTCAGGAGCCTCTGGCCTTTGTTAGTCTTGTATGTTTTTTAATTTTAGTTCCTTTATATGTTTTGGAGTTTAGTGTGACGTCCATTTCCACTGAACCAGTACACAATTTTATTTAGGGGCCAGCTGAGGACCACCTCCGGGTGCGGGATTTTCTCGCTGCGTTGAAGACCACTTGTGGCCTTCGGCTGTTATCTGCTCTTTGGTCGGGTTGTTGTCTCTTTGACATATTCCCCATTTCCATTCTCAATTTTATTTCGCGATGGTAACGACTGCTTCTTTATTAAGTAAAAAATAGTTGGCAAAAGTTACATTTAGGATTAAGATTCATTAAGAATGTCCGCTAATTTAATATTTTTAATAAATGTTCGGGAGCGCACAACCATCCCCATAACCATGGACAGTGGTGTAACGGCACAACATAAGAACAAAGAGTAAAAACCAATTAGAAATGGTTTGACCGGCTCATCAGTTTGGCACAAAGCACTTAAATAGTTAAATTAAAGACGAAAGACACACATTACCGACCTAAGAGTACTTCCATTTACAGAAAGCTAGTTAAAAACCAATTGCAACTAATAAATGAATCCTGTTCTCCCAGACTAAAGTATTAATCAGTACACCTCCATCGGATTGAGTGCAGAGTCGTCATATATATATATAAAAGCATGATCTTGCTCACTACCAAAATCTACGTTTATTGTATCAACAGGATGATGGACCATAAGTTTTCATAATTGTATAGCAATACACACTTAGTTATGTTTTCATTATCAACAACAACAGCAATGTTAGAACCGATAAAACACAATATTCAAAGATTTTGAAAAGAAAATAATAATCTTTTGAAAAAATTTGACATTTATAAATCTTCAGACATTTAGGCATGACACCACTAATTTATAGTCCCATTGCTTTCTATGTTAAATTCTGAAACTTCAAGCACTCATAGCTATAATTATAGTAATTTTGTATTAAGTTCAAATTAAGTGACAGTCTTTTCATGTCATAACTATGCCTTATCCTGACTTTAACTTGTGCTGAAAGATTGAACATACCTTTTATTGCATGTTAGAACGCCTTGATTCCTGGAAGTTTGGTAGTTCAAACACATGTACTTATTATCTGAGCAACAGGGAAAATATGCTCTCTTATTCAAATTTGTCCCTAAGCTTTCATTTGATACCAAAATTACCTGAATATTTTACTTATTGACAAAGTTACAGCTATGCGTAGGAACTATTTTGTTTAAGATATGTACTACTTTCTTGCTTATTCCTTCTGGACCTAGTTAGAGGTTCTATATCTGTTATTGTTTTGTTTTTTTATCCTTGTGCACTTCAAACCATAAATTGCAATGCATAACAATGAAGAAATAAATAAAAGGAACACTTAGTTCCCCTCTGATTAAAAAAAAGAAATGGCAGTAAAAATGTCTTTGCACCTCCAAATAGCATGTCTTCGTAATTGTGTGAATTAAAACAAATGTAACTACTACAACAGGTATTGTCTATGTAACTACTACAACAGGTATTGTCTATGTAACTACTACAACAGGTATTTCTATGTAACTACTACAACAGGTATTGTCTATTTAACTACTACAACATGTATTGTCTATGTAACTACTACAACAGGTATTGTCAAACCCATAGATTCATCTTAAAACCTTGAATTAGGACAATTTCTTATTTAACATCATCTACACACATATATATATCAACGGAGTAAACGGGGTTATTACTAATTCTTTAATTGTTTAGGCCATTTGTCTCTTTTATCTCTATTCTAAATTATTTTTTTCAATTGTTCTACACTATTTTAGCATCCCATTACTCTTTATTCTTTTTTTATTAACCTTTCTCCGTTCTTTATATTTTTTGTGCATTATTTTTTATCATTTCCCCATTATTCTCTATTATTTACCCATTATTCTCTATTCTGTAAACTTCATCTAGACATCGTACTGTAACTTGGAATAAATATAAAAATAAGATGTGCTATGATTGCCATTGAGACAACAATCCACCAGAGTTCAATTGACGAAGATATAAGCAAAATGTTCCTTTTTGACGAACTATTCTATGCCTTTTTATTCCGTCAAAAATAGTATTGAAATAGTTAAAGTAAATTACTATTCGGGGCGTTATTTCATCCTTTTGGAACTATATAATAAAGCAACTTTGGTCAAATGACGTGAATTGACAAATGAATCTTAACAGTTGCAATAACACTAGTTATGATGACATAGATATTGTTGTTCTATATTTATAAAAAGGTGTGTCTTTCGCAGAGGTTAGCTGCATGTTTGATACACATTAAGCTATTGCATCCAATTCGGTCTAATGGTTTCCGAATATAGTCATTTTAAGAAGTGGTTGATAAAATTCAAGTGTCTCGTAGATAAAAATCCAAAGATAGACCAAATTCTACCAAATTTAGATCTTATTTTCATTTTATCGAAAAAATTTGAGAATACGATAGATAATGATATAAATTTAGAACATGCAAGAGTATCAATGCTTTCTCGCCAATCCTTTGCTTTGTAAAAACTATAGATATGTTTGCAAATCCAAGATGGTGTTGTCGGTTTTATATTGGACTTATGAATTTTGACTGCCCCCTTACACTATTTTCTTTTTTTTGTAAATATAATTCGATTTTAAGAATAAGAAGATGTTGTATGATTTCTTATGAGACAACTCTCCACCAGAGACCAAATGACACAGAAATGACATCTGCTATTAAGAAAAAATATAAGCCTTATTTGACAACGGTTATTTATGTCAAAATTCAAAGATGGGGTAAACGTCAATGGGACAGCAAGTATACAATACAAGTGTACCGAAGGGAGACATCAATCGGCAAACGACTGCCTACCAAAAAGGAATAGCGAATAACGCAAGCCATGAAGTCCACGAGTGTAGTAAAGTTTGAAATGAATCAAACAATGATTCGTCACCAACAATCCCAACTGAACAAAACACTGTAGAGACAACGAGAATCACAGCCACTGACAAAGTTCTAGGCTTGGGACAAGCACATAGTTAATCGTTGCATGATTTGATATGGTTCGGGGATAATTTAACTCTCCTATATCATGCATTGTGAAAGACACAATATGACAGTGAAAACTTATATTGTATACTAATATTGAGAAAGCGTTGTTTTAAAAAATGTCCGTTACTCGACCCCACCCCAGTTTGGTCAATGATACTTAGGCCACCAGACAAGTTAAGTTATATGCTGATCCCTCGATTTTCATTTATTATTTAAGAGGGATTTAGGAGAGGTGGTCTTCATGCCAGTCCGAAATCTTTAATATTCATGCTTTTTTTTCTCTATTCGTTTTACCACCTTTTTTCACCTTTATTCTCTCTAGCCCTCTCTATTTTCTAATCCATACCCGACTCTCATAAGGGAGAGCCTTTTTTATTTATTGATTTCATACTAAATTTACAAATAATCAATGAGCTGACCAAAAATAATTAATTCTGTTTTTAGTTTTTTTGGGGAGGTAAAGGAGGCTACCTTTATTAAAAAATTGAAATTAACAAAATTTTTAACGAGATTGTAACTATTCTTAGACCGTGTGTGTGGATGATTTTCATACATTTCTATTTTCCTCCGTCAATAAAAGACAATCATTTTCATAATGGATTTTTTGAATATTTTTCGTCACTACTTTTTACCTTTTCAGTCTTCCATAACATTATTTCTAGATTTTTTTTTGGATTTTTTTTGGATTTTTTTTTGGGGGACGGGGGGGGGGGGGGGGGGGGGAGCTGCAGGAGAAGGATACCTTTATTGAAAAATTTAATAAAAAAAATTACTACGAGTTTTCTATTTTCTTCTGTCAATAAAAGACTATAATTTTCATTTTAGAATATTGTGTGAGTTGAATAGTTTTAACCTTTAAATATTTTGGATCGTCACCAATTTTGACCCATTCAGTCTTCCATATACCCGAAGGTAATTGAACTATCCCACAGTGCATTCACGTGACTTAGTTTTATATAAAAACCAAAGACAATGGATTGAATTCTGATAATTAAAGGAATCACGCGTGGAACGGCGGTCTTCACGAGTCCTGAACAAAAATGGAAACATCGACAACATCTCTGATTCTTCTGATGTTTGCTGGGTTGTCGGTAGCGATAGATATTCAATTCAAATACTGCAGTATGTATTTCTTTGTTTTATTTATTTAAATTATAATACGAACAAGTTTAAATCATCAAATGGATTAAAATTGTAGATCATTGTTTGAATTTAATACTTTACTGATAACAACAGTATATAAACTATAATATCATAAACTGATAATAATTTTGACCAACAATAATAGAGAGAAAGTATGGGAAGAAGCTTTTGCCATTACACGTATACAGGTATACACTTTTCAAAGTCCGATTCAAACGACATGTCTTTCAGGAATAGCCTTCCAATGGCGGATCCAGGATTTCCATAAGAGGACCCGGAGTGCCCTAATGAAAAAGTTTGCAAACATTAAGTTGGGGGAGGGGATTAAAAATTCTGGAAAATGTCATAAAAAGCAATTTTATCGAGCATAAATCCCTCTCTCCGCTCAGTTCATCCGCTTCTGCTTTCACAAGGAACGTCAAAGACCAAAATCTATTCCGCGCAAATAACGTTATAATTTTTGGAAACTAAAAATATACAAGATAATTGTAGTAACTAAAAAGCGCTGTGTGTCCTCACTCTTTTCTTGGACTCTTTGATTGACTTGTGATGTTTTTCATTAAATTCGTTCAGATGTGGACTTATTAGCACTGTGTTATATATATATATCAGCTTCGCATTGATTTTAGTACTCTTGAGTTAAATTGAGAGTACGCAGAGCTGTGTAAATGTCTCTTGTCATTTGTTATTGTACAGTGCCGTACAGTTTGGTAATCATATATCTCTTTTTTTAATGGCAGTGGCTATTCTTCCGGCTATAGCCGGAAAAATAGTAAAACATGTCTATTCTTCCGGCAATCCGCGCCACATGATATACTTCTGTTGATATTGAACATTTGCGCATCCGCAAACGGATGGCCGGAAAAATAGAGATTTTTAACCGGATTTCCGAAGGAAAAATCGGTTATTGCTTTGGGGATGTACGGCGGGCGGCTGCCAAACAGTGTCCGTGCATTTACTCATGAACCGTTCAACTAAAGCTTTTCAAATTTTAATATGTTGTTACTGATGACGAAGTGGAGGTCAAGTTCAATATTGACGATTTTAACTTTCACCGTTCAGGAGTTATGGTTCTTGAAAGATTGAAAAATGGTCTTTCCAGTCGTGTCCGTGCTTTAACTCATGAACCGTTCAACAAAAGCTTTTCAAATTTTAATATGTTGTTACTGATGACAAATTGGAGGTCAAGTTCAATATTGACGATTTTCACTTTCACCGTTCAGGAGTTGTGGTTCTTGAAAGATTGGAAAATGGTCTTTCCAGTTGTGTCCGTGCTTTAACTCATGAACCGTTCAACAAAAGCTTTTCAAATTTTAATATGTTGTTACTGATGACAAAATGGAGGTCAAGTTCAATATTGATGATTGTCACTTTTACCGTTCAGGAGTTATGGTCCTTGTGAAAAATGCCAGGACACAAATAAATGTTAAAAAATCCGGTTTGCTGTCGCTCTGACAGCCTCTTGTTAACTATTCTTCTGGCTAGCCGGAACAATAGGCACTCCGTTTTTTAATCATCATTGGTTGACAGAGGTATCATTATCAATCTTACAACATTTTCAATTTTTGTTTCATGTTCCAGATACGGAACCAGGATTTTGCTTAAGAGTTCCATGTCGAAATAATCTTTGCTGCGTCGAGCGTGGCGCAATTATATTTAAGATTTGCCACGATTAAAAAAATACCGACTTTTTGGACGAATGCTGGTAGTTCTTAATTGTGTATAAAATTGAGAATGGAAACGGGGAGTGTGTCAAAGAGACAACAACCCGACCAAAGAGCAGAAAACAGCCCAAGGGCACTAATGGATCTTCAACACTGCGAGAAATCCCCACCCCGAGGCGGGCTTCAGCTGGCCCCTAAACAAAAATGTGTATTAGTTCATAGAAAATGGTCGTCACAATAAACTCCGAAACATATAAATGAACCGAAATTAAAAAAACATACAAGACTAACAATGGCCAGAGTTCCTGACTTGGGACAGGCGCAAAAATGCGGCGGGGTTTAGCATGTTTTGTGAGATCTCAACCCTCCCCCTATACTTCTAGCCAATGTAAAATAAACAAACAAACAGCAATACGCACAGTAAAACTAAGTTTAAAAGAAGTCCGAGTCCGATGTTAGAATAGGTAACAGAAGAAACTAAACAAAATGACAATGATAACATAACTTAAATAATAGTTTTAATTACTGATATCACATTCTTTTTTTCAGAGGATGGACCCCAGAACGTAAAAAAAGTCAACATTAATCCTTGTGATAAACTTCCGTGTGTTTTCCATCATGGTGTAAATGTAACAGTCAAAGTGGATTTTGTTTCACGTACGTATTTTGTAGTTATTATAAACATACATATGATACTGGTTTCTGTGAACACGAAACATCAGTGTCTCTGAAATCCAGGAATAAGCTGCACCGAGATAAAGTTTGGAAAGATCATGATGAACCCAGATGGCACGAACAAAGCATGCAGGAAAAGTCCTCTAAATTCAAATTTTGCTTGAGGATGTTGCAACGTTATTTTTAGTACCATTGTAGGCTAATCGCACTGATTATTTATCTTTTGTTGGGGGCATGGTTTTTTCTCGTTTTTTTTCGACTTTAATATAAAGATATAACAAACAGGAACAAGATTTTTTTTTATCAAAACTAAATGTTGTATTTCCCCTCATTTCAATGGATTTAAACCATTTTGTTCACTTCCTTTCAGAAACATTTTTTTCTCACAAAATTTATGATGAAACTATTTATTTTCCACCTTCCCCTCACCCCTACTAACACACACTTAGTATATGTAAGAGAATGGTAATCCCTTTCTTCATGAATAAGTACGAGCGTTAGCGTTATTCTAAACATGATTGGTCGTTGTCTTACCTAATTTTGTGAACTGTGAAAATATGTATCATTTGAATTATGTCAAGATTGAAGCACTGAACAGTTATCACTGTGCGGATTGTATCCTCAAGGAATGATAGACAATTAGCAGTGGTGGTAAAAAAGGCTTTCGCCTTGGTTTTAGTCACTAAGTTAAGTTAACAGCCTCGGTGGTCTTGATCCTTAAATTGTTAATCAAGTAGATAGCAAACGCTTGAAAGACGTCGGTGAAATGCACCATAGTTTTTGTCTCGCTTTGACGGAGTCAAAAAGCGAGACATAGGTATGCTGTTTCTGGCGTCGAAGGCGTCGGCGGTGGCGGCGTCGACGGCGGTGGCGTCAACAATGTATTAGTTTGTGATTAGGTTTAGTTCATTTCATGGCGAACCACTAGTGGTAGGTCAATGATATTTGGTATGCAGTTGTATTAGCATTGGCACATCTCATTACCATGGAGATTATTTGGCCCAGCCCCCTCAGTAAAGGTCAGTTGACTTTGAAACTTTGATTAGTTTACATGTATTAGTTTGTGATTAGGTCAGTTTATGGGGAACCACTAGTTATGTCACGGAATAGAAGTTCCTTCATAATATAAGTTCCAAATGGAAACAATATTCTGGAATATTATTTCCACTGGAATAAATATTACAGTAAATGTTCCTAACGGAATAAATGGTATAGAATATTTGTTCCAACAAGAACAGATATTATGACATTGTTTATAACAAAGTTTCCAGTGGAACTTCTGTTAGGCGGAACAAATATACGTTGACAGGTCAATGATATTTGGTATGCAGTTGTATAAGCCATGGCATATCTCATTTCTATGGAGATTATTTGGCCCCGCCCCCTTATTCATGCTCTATATATTGACTTTGAAACTTTTGCTTAGTTTTCATGTATTAGTTTGTGATTAGGTCAGTTTTAGGGTAACTGTTAGTGGTAGGTCAATGATAATTGGTATGCAGTTGTATAAGCAGTAGCACATCAAATTTCCATGGAGATTATTTGACCCCGCCCCCTTATTTATGCTCTATTGACTTTGAAACGTTTGCTTAGTTTTCATGTATTTGTTTGTGATTAGGTCAGTTTAAGGGTAACTGTTAGTGGTAGGTCAATGATATTTGGTATGCAGTTGTATAAGCAGTAGCACATCTCATGTCCATGGAGAATATGTGGTCCTTACCCCTCAGTCATGGTCTATTGACTTTGAAACTTTTGCTTAGTTTACATGTATTGGTTTGTGATTAGGTCAGTTTAAGGGTAACTGTTAGTGGTAGGTCAATGATATTTGGTATGCAGTTGTATTAGCATTGGCACATCTCATTTCCATGGGGATTATTTGGCCACGTCCCATCAGTCAAGGTCTGATGACTTTGAAACTTTGCTTAGTTTACATGTATTAGTTTGTGATTAGGTCAGTTTATGGGGAACCACTAGTGGTAGGTCAATGATATTTGGTATGCAGTTGTATTAACATTAGCACATCTCATTACAATGAAGATTATTTAGCCCTGCCCCCTCAGTCAAGGTCTATTGACTTTGGAACTTTGCTTAGTTTACATGTATTAGAGTGTGATTAGGTCGGTTTATGGGGAACCACAAGTGGTAGGTCAATGATATTTGGTATGCAGTTGTATAAGCATTGGCATATCTCATTTCCATGGAGATTATTTGGCCCCGCCCCTCATTCATGGTCTATTGACTTTTAAAACTTTTGCTTAGTTTTCATGTATTAGTTAGCTGCACCGAGATAAAGTTTGGAAAGATCATGATGAACCCAGATGGCACGAACAAAGCATGCAGGAAAAGTCCTCTAAATTCAAATTTTGCTTGAGGATGTTGCAACGTTATTTTTAGTACCATTGTAGGCTAATCGCACTGATTATTTATCTTTTGTTGGGGGCATGGTTTTTTCTCGTTTTTTTTCGACTTTAATATAAAGATATAACAAACAGGAACAAGATTTTTTTTTATCAAAACTAAATGTTGTATTTCCCCTCATTTCAATGGATTTAAACCATTTTGTTCACTTCCTTTCAGAAACATTTTTTTCTCACAAAATTTATGATGAAACTATTTATTTTCCACCTTCCCCTCACCCCTACTAACACACACTTAGTATATGTAAGAGAATGGTAATCCCTTTCTTCATGAATAAGTACGAGCGTTAGCGTTATTCTAAACATGATTGGTCGTTGTCTTACCTAATTTTGTGAACTGTGAAAATATGTATCATTTGAATTATGTCAAGATTGAAGCACTGAACAGTTATCACTGTGCGGATTGTATCCTCAAGGAATGATAGACAATTAGCAGTGGTGGTAAAAAAGGCTTTCGCCTTGGTTTTAGTCACTAAGTTAAGTTAACAGCCTCGGTGGTCTTGATCCTTAAATTGTTAATCAAGTAGATAGCAAACGCTTGAAAGACGTCGGTGAAATGCACCATAGTTTTTGTCTCGCCTTGACGGAGTCAAAAAGCGAGACATAGGTATGCTGTTTCTGGCGTCGAAGGCGTCGGCGGTGGCGGCGTCGACGGCGGTGGCGTCAACAATGTATTAGTTTGTGATTAGGTTTAGTTCATGGCGAACCACTAGTGGTAGGTCAATGATATTTGGTATGCAGTTGTATTAGCATTGGCACATCTCATTACCATGGAGATTATTTGGCCCAGCCCCCTTATTTATGCTTTATTGACTTTGAAACTTTTGCTTAGTTTACATGTATTGGTTTGTGATTAGGTCAGTTTAAGGGTAACTGTTAGTGGTAGGTCAATGATATTTGGTATGCAGTTGTATTAGCATTGGCACATCTCATTTCCATGGGGATTATTTGGCCACGTCCCCTCAGTCAAGGTCTGATGACTTTGAAACTTTGCTTAGTTTACATGTATTAGTTTGTGATTAGGTCAGTTTATGGGGAACCACTAGTGGTAGGTCAATGATATTTGGTATGCAGTTGTATTAACATTAGCACATCTCATTACAATGGAGATTATTTAGCCCTGCCCCCTCAGTCAAGGTCTATTGACTTTGGAACTTTGCTTAGTTTACATGTATTAGATTTTGATTAGGTCAGTTTATGGGGAACCACAAGTGGTAGGTCAATGATATTTGGTATGCAGTTGTATAAGCATTGGCATATCTCATTTCCATGGAGATTATTTGGCCCCGCCCCCTCATTCATGGTCTATTGACTTTTAAAACTTTTGCTTAGTTTTCATGTATTAGTTTGTGATTAGGTCAGTTTAAGGGTAACCACTGATGTTAAGTCAATGATATTCGGTATGCAAATGTATTGGCATTTGCAAGTTTCATTTCCATGGAGATTATATAACCCCACCCCCTAATTATGGTTCATTGACTTTGAAACTTTTACATAGTTTACAAGTTAATGTTTGATTTTAGGTTTGTTTAAAGGGAACGACTTATGAAAAGTCAATGGTATTTGGTTTGCAGTTGTATTAGCATTGACACATCTCATTTCCATGGAGATTGTTTAGCCCTGTACCTTCAGTCATGGTTCATTGACTTTGAATATTTGCATAACTTACATGTTAAAGTATTGCTATTTTAATTTCAACATTTGCATGATCAAAATAACAAATAGGCGAGACATATCTCTGTGTTAACAGTTTATCAAATTATCTTATAAAAATGAGAATGGAAACAGGTAATGTGTCAAAGAGACAACAACCCGACCAAAGAGCAGGCCACCAATGGTAGCATTTAACAATTCTACATATTTAAAGTTTTCAGTCAGAAGATCATATCGATTTAGGTTTTGACTCGAAAAGCCCTGGTGTCGTAAACATTGCTATAAAAAGAATTTACGGGAGAAGTGAATAAGAGACAGAAGACACGAAAAAGGGACTTAATAAGACATCATTGGTCGAAGAAAATCTGACAAAATGAAAAACCACGAAAAGACAACAGTCGACAGGACACTACATAGAAAACTAGACTGAGTACTAGAAACCCGGGTTCATATGTGACACAAGTGAAATAAACAACTTACAAGTACGATGATATTTGTAGAAAAAACGGTGGCGATGTCTATTCCGCTTTTAATCAAAATCTTACAAATCTTACTACAGCGTGGCAATACGTGCATATTTAGTTATTTAATTTCATATTATAAAACATACTTTTGTATTAATATTTGCAGCTGCAAGTTCTGCCTCGCTGGAAGCCGAAATTTTTGGCATACTCGCAGGCATTCCAATAAAATTCAACATGCCTAATCCAAATGGTTGTAATGATTGCGGAATAACCTGCCCTATCAAACAAAATATGGAATATGTATACAGCAGTGAATTTTTCGTCATGAAGAGTTACCCGAACGTAAGTGACAATATCTTGCTAACAAATAATTATGCTAATTTGTTAAATGATTATGTGTACTGAAAAGTGACAGGTTCAGATAATTAAGACAGGGAAACTTATTCTTTAAACTCAATTATATCGCATTTTAACTTCAGAACTACTATTTTTTCTTGTATGCAAGTTCCCGCTACTGTAAAAATATGCGGCAGACGCAATTTTACAAATTGTAGATAAACTCATCATAGTACCAGGCTTCTAACTTTGTACACCAGACGCGTTTTGTCTACAAAAACTCCTCAGTGATACTCGAAATGATTTTTGTTTCATATAAAAACACACTTTTTTGGTCAGTGGTGTTTATTATTATTTTAGAAATACTTAAAGAATGCTATTTATTTATTTATCATGTCTTCGACTTCGCGTGAAAAAGACAAACAGATATCAGTAGTGCCTCAATTTTTTTTGTATGGTTCTGAAAAAAAGACAATACATGATGAGACCCAGAAAAATAACCAGGGGATTGACCTATCAGTTTCCACTGGTCGTCCTATACACAAACTTAAGTGTGACTTGAGAATAGGAAATATGGTCACCTTTGGTCTTTTTTTCTCCGACCGACAGTAAAACCTTTGTCAAAGTAGTAACGTTTGGCTGTGCGGATACATACATTTGCTGCCACGTCCTGGCAAAATGGGGACGGACAAAGAGAGTGCCACGCTTTCTGTACGTCAAAGAACCCTTGCAACATTTCTTTTAGGGTTCTGTAGGTGGCTTGTTGCCTTTATCCAGCATACCATTGTTTTTCAGTGGCAGTCTCAATCTCCCGCCCTTCATTCCGGTCGATTAAAAGTATATATTAAGGAAGTTAATTAAATATCACATTGATGAATTCATTAATTGTTTTTTGATAATATCTTTTACAGATCCAGCTTGCCGTTCAATGGGACTTGAGGGCTGCCAACAAGGACTTTTTGTTTTGTTTTGAATTTCCAATGACAATAATAGACTAATAATAAATTAGATTAAACCGTGTTGATATATGTTTAATTATACCTTCTTTTATTTTCATGCACAATTAACGTCATAAAACAACAACGACTATTTATTTGCTTTTCTATTAGTACAATACCCGGAGTAAAATCTTCATAACAGCTTCTTGTATATTTATAGGAATAGTAACCTCGGTTTTGAAAAAATAAAAATCCTGATGTGATGCTGACTATCACCATACAATATTGTTGTTTTCCCTTTGACTATCACCATACAATATTGTTGTTTTCCCTCTGACTATCACCATACAATATTGTTGTTTTCCCTCTGACTATCACCATACAATATTGTTGTTTTCCCTCTGACTATCACCATACAATATTGTTGATTTCCCTCTGACTATCACCATACAATATTGTTGTTTCCCCTTTGACTATCACCATACAATATTGTTGTTTTCCCTTTGACTATCACCATACAATATTGTTGATTTCCCTCTGACTATCACCATACAATATTGTTGTTTTCCCTCTGACTATCACCATACTATATTGTTGTTTTCCCTCTGACTATCACCATACAATATTGTTGTTTTCCCTCTGACTATCATCATACAATATTGTTGTTTTCCCTCTGACTATCACCATACAATATTGTTGTTTTCCCTTTGACTATCACCATACAATATTGTTGTTTTCCCTCTGACTATCACCATACAATATTGTTGTTTTCCCTCTGACTATCACCATACAATATTGTTGTTTTCCCTCTGACTATCACCATACAATATTGTTGTTTTCCCTCTGACTATCACAATACAATATTGTTGTTTTCCCTCTGACTATCACCATACAATATTGTTGTTTTGTTTTCCCTCTGACCATCACCATACAATAGTGTTGTTTTCCCTTTGACTATCACCATACAATAGTGTTGTTTTCCCTTTGACTATCACCACACAATATTGTTGTTTTCCCTCTGACCATCACCATACAATAGTGTTGTTTTCCCTTTGACTATCACCATACAATAGTGTTGTTTTCCCTTTGACTATCACCACTCAATATTGTTGTTTTCTCTTTGACTATCACCATACAATATTGTTGTCTTCCCTTTGACTATCACCATACAATATTGTTGTTTTCTCTTTGACTATCACCATACAATAGTGTTGTTTTCCCTCTGACTATCACCATACAATAGTGTTGTTTTCCCTCTGACTATCACCATACAATATTGTTGTTTTCTCTTTGACAATCACCATACAATATTGTTGTTTTCTCTTTGACTATCACCATACAATATTGTTGTTTTCTCTTTGACTATCACCATACAATATTGTTGTTTTCCCTCTGACTATCACCATACAATATTGTTGTTTTCCCTCTGACTATCATCATACAATATTGTTGTTTTCCCTCTGACTATCATCATACAATAATGTTGTTTTCCCTCTGACTATCATCATACAATATTGTTGTTTTCCCTCTGACTATACAATATTGTTGTTTTCCCTCTGACTATCACCATACAATATTGTTGTTTTCCCTCTGACTATCATCATACAATAATGTTGTTTTCCCTCTGACTATCACCATACAATATTGTTGTTTTCCCTTTGACTATCACCATACAATATTGTTGTTTTCCCTCTGACTATCACCATACAATATTGTTGTTTTCCCTCTGACTATCACCATACAATATTGTTGTTTTCCCTCTGACTATCACCATACAATATTGTTGTTTTCCCTTTGACTATCACCATACAATATTGTTGTTTTCCCTCTGACTATCACCATACAATATTGTTGTTTTCCCTCTGACTATCACCATACAATTTCCCTTTGACTATCACAATATACTATATTGTTGTTTTCCCTCTGACTATCACCATACAATATTGTTGTTTTCCCTTTGACTATCACCATATAATATTGTTGTTTTCCCTCTGACTATCACCATACAATTTCCCTTTAACTATCACCATACAATATTGTTGTTTTTCCTTTGACTATCACCATACAATATTGTTGTTTTCCCTCTGACTATCACCATACAATATTGTTGTTTTCCCTCTGACTATCACCATACAATATTGTTGTTTTCCCTCTGACTATCACCACACCCTATTGTTGTTTTCCCTTTTTATTTTATCTTCTCGATGGTCGAGTGGTATGAGACTGAAGGTCGTCTATATTGATAACTATAGACTGGTGTTCTTAGTTCGAACCCCGCTTCGGTAAGGTGCGTTTGACTACAATCTTAACTGAATATGATTACCAGTTTTCTTGTCGAAAGTCAGCGGTTCTCTCCAGATACTCCGGCCTCCTAATAAATAAAAACTGTCCGAGTGTGCTTTAAGGGACATAACACACCATCAATCAATCAGGAAATACAAAATTCATCAAATTAAATATTTTAGAGAAATAACCAATCTACCATTTGTGAAAAAAAAACAAGCCATGGACCTGCTTTCTGTGACCATATTTTCTCCATAATATGATCTAACCAACATTAGATATCCAAGATCGCAGAAAGTTGCGTTAAACACCAACAAGCAAAAACAGTTCAAATACTGTGGTTTCTATTACTTTAGATATATATGTTAGATGTGTACTGATTGATATTGTAGTCTTAGATACATGGTTTTTTTATTAGTTGTTATTAGCTTTGAACTAGCTTTCAATAACTGCGAGTACTATCAGATCTGTACTTTGTGCCTTTTGTGTTTTTGTTAGCCTAGGGTTTTTCGGCTTTGTATCGATCTGATGAGTAAGTTGTTTTTCAACTGACTTTTATAGTTTGTTCTGATGTACTGTTACACCACTGTCCCAGGTTAGGCGAAGGATGTGGCGCCATCAAACATGTTTAATCCCGCCACATTCTGTATGTGCCTGTCCCAAATCAGGATCCTGTAATTCATTGGGTGTCGTTGCTGTATATATCATATTTGTTTTTCCTTTTATTTTATTTTTACATAAATCAGGCCGTTAGTTTTCTCGTTTGAATTATTTAACATTTGTCATTTCGGGGCCTTTTATAGCTTACTATGTGGTATGGGTTTTGCTCATTGTTGAAGGCCGTACGGTGACCTAAAGTTGTTAACTTTTATGTCATTTGGTCTCTGGTGGAGAATTGTCTCATTGTCAATCAAACCACATCTTAGTTTTATAAGCTGACATGAGATGGTTTTGGCTGTTATTTTAGATCACTTTGGGGCCAAACAAAAACTCGTCGAAGAAAGGCAGACACCATTGGCAAGCGAAAATGCAAACAGACAAATAATGCAACATGCGACACACAACACTAATGTTTGAGCAATATGAATCTCAACGTCCTCCTGAACCATTTGTCTGAAGTCATCACAGTCGCACTCGAATATTTGTGTCGCACAGGTTCCAAAAGCGACTTGATTGACCCTAAAATGAATATTTGTGTCACATAGGTTCCAATAACTACTTGATTGACCCTAAAATGAATATTTGTGTCACATAGGCCTCAATCAAGTCGATGTTAAAAAAATCCAACCAAATGTTAAAACAAATTCTCTGATGTGAATTAGTTACTCTTCTAATATAAATATATATTTTCTGTGTTGAGTTTCAGTGTTTTCTATTACATTTCCGGATTTCTGTTATCTTTTCTTTGTATTTGATTGATTGAGAGGGTGCTAGTGTTATTTGTTGTGTACTTTTGTCAATTTTGATTTCCGGCATGATGCTGACTATCACTATTTTTTATTAATCTGTTTTCATATTATATTTTTTTTAATTGTTTTTTTCTTCTAAAATAGATTTTTTTCATGAAACTCGACCATGTGACATCCAGCCAAATGAAGGCATTGGTTAAAACTATTGCTATGATAAAAAAAATTATGTTAATTTTCTATTTTTGTCTTCATCTTTTATCAAAATAATCAGTATCATTTATCTTCACCTTACATGCCATTCTTGTGTAACACTGATTAGTTGATTTAAGATGTTTTCTAATTATGGAAAGGTTAAGAGAAGGGTGTGCTTGCACTATGTCGGCTCGGATAAGACTATGTTGGAATAGCTGTTTTCCTGGTGTGTTATTTCTATGTCTAATGAATAATGGATGTAATAGGTTAAAGCTGCACACCATCCATGGTTGATAGCAGAATATACATTATATTTAATTATATAAGATAAAACATTTTGCCTCCGGTTTCCCAGTTTTTAGTTGTATAAATTTGTGTTGGTATTATGAATTTTAAATGTAAATATTCAGTTTTTATTGCCGGCCACGAAAATCGCAAAAGCGAGACTTTGTGAGCTGTTTTTTTGGTATGTTGTCATCAATTGTTTAAGTTTTTCAATCATTAGACACACACATACACATCTTTGTGCTAAAATAGATATAAGAAGATGTGGTATGAATGCCAATGAGACAACTCTCCATCCAAGTCAAAATTTATAAAAGTAAACCATTATAGGTTAAAGTACGGTCTTCTACACGGAGCCTTGGCTCACACCGAACAGCAAGCTATAAAGGGCCCCAAAAATTACTAGTGTAAAACCATTCAAACGGGAAAACCAACGGTCTAATCTATATAAAAAACGAGAAACACTTATGAACCACATCAACAAACGACAACTACTGAACATCAGATTCCTGACTTAGGACAGGTGCAAACAATTGCAGCGGGTTTAAACGTTTTATTGGTACCAAACTTTCACCCTTATCTGAAACAATAGTGTAACATCACAACATAGAAAAACACACTATAAAATATCAATTGAAATGGCTTAACTCAATCAAAAGACATATTAACACCAGTGAACATACACTGAACAAATAAATTTGATCTATGATACAATGCAAATACAAAATAAATAAACTAAGGGAAAAATATTTAAAGTAACATTTTATACCGCTTTGAAATGTTAAACAATTTAAGAAAAACAATATACTAGAACAAAAATATCAGCCATTTGCTTTATCGAATTATGTAAATCTATAAATGTCTTTTACATTGTTATTATTTTCCATAAAATTTAAGTTATTATAATAAAAGCTACTTAAAAAAATTATCTAAACTATTAAAGCATAATTTCGAGTATTTTGACAAGAATGGCGCACCATATAATAGATTCTTCCCGATGCTGATTCGTATATTACTATTGATAACATTAAGGACCTAAATTTTGACCCGAAGTGGGCGTCTGAAATAAACATGTCGACGGCATGCAAAAAACTTGTAAATACTGTGGAAAGATGCGTTGATGAGTGTTTAGAAGGACTTGTAGCGGTAAACCCAGGTCTTCGTTTGGTAGAAGGTCACAGGGTCGTGGTCCGCGCTGACATAGAAGATGCAATTGCTAGTGGGAAAGTTAGTCTTATATGTGGTGGTGGGTCCGGCCATGAACCGGCTCATGCAGGTAAGTCTTTATCTTCTATGTTTACTATCAGTACTTAAGTGTGTATTTCAATAGTACACACACACTTACCGAATCCATTCATAAATTTATAGTAAATTTAAATGGGATAGAATTTGTCACTGTTATCTGTCAACAAATCGGGACTGAAAATAAATTAAAATCAAATGAAGGATAACTGCATCAAGTGTTTAAGATGAAAATTATCTATTAAAGTTTTTGTATTTATAATGACACGCATTGATTTTTATAAATCTATACAATTTCATAAAAGGAGCGTATTAAATATTATGATTATTGAGTTTTGAAACCTTTGCCAAAAAAGTGTCAGTAATTTTTAGCCTATATATAATTTGTGGTTATATTATTCATCTTCTTGAAATTATGCTTCGTTTTCCTCATAACAGTGTAATATTAGATGTAAATTATGATTTGAAAAAAATATAATGTAATATGTCATTCGAGGGAAACTTATATAGCGGATGTGGTCGTGTGGTCTAGAGCGCTGGACATGAGGCTAAGCGATTGGTGCTGTAGTGTATCAAAGGTGTGAGTTCGAATCCCGTTGAGGGACAAAAATTTGTCAGCATAAAAGTCTAATTCTAACACTGTTGGGTGTAATTTTCAGACTTATATAAATATTTGTATTAACCCTGTGTCTCAAACACACTGAGATCCAGTGGGCATATATATTGTATGGTTGTCACTTGCTTAGACTTGTTTGTATGATATACTTATTTCTAGTGACTGTATAATGAATTGAATCATTATCCCATACGGTATATAAAAATTGTTGAGTTAGATTGCTGACAAATAACAAATACATTGTGTATTAAATAATAATATAACATCTTCACACGCTTAAAACACATGTCTTATGTCCATCTCTAGATTCGCCTTACGTGACAAGGTAACACTACGACTATTGAAGTTATATTTTTATATAGCGGATGTGGTCGTGTGGTCTAGAGCGCTGGACATGAGGCTAAGCGATTGGTGCTGTAGTGTATCAAAGGTGTGAGTTCGAATCCCGTTGAGGGACAAAAATTTGTCAGCATAAAAGTCTAATTCTAACACTGTTGGGTGTAATTTTCAGACTTATATAAATATTTGTATTAACCCTGTGTCTCAAACACACTGAGATCCAGTGGGCATATATATTGTATGGTTGTCACTTGCTTAGACTTGTTTGTATGATATACTTATTTCTAGTGACTGTATAATGAATTGAATCATTATCCCATACGGTATATAAAAATTGTTGAGTTAGATTGCTGACAAATAACAAATACATTGTGTATTAAATAATAATATAACATCTTCACACGCTTAAAACACATGTCTTATGTCTATCTCTAGATTCGCCTTACGTGACAAGGTAACACTACGACTATTGAAGTTATATTTTTATATAGCGGATGTGGTCGTGTGGTCTAGAGCGCTGGACATGAGGCTAAGCGATTGGTGCTGAAGTGTATCAAAGGTGTGAGTTCGAATCCCGTTGAGGGACAAAAATTTGTCAGCATAAAAGTCTAATTCTAACACTGTTGGGTGTAATTTTCAGACTTATATATATATATATATATAGAATCATGTGCAAAACAGTGTAGGCGAGACCATTGATTAGGTGAACGTTCGTCTGTAACGCCCACAACTCACGACGTATTTATTATAAACATTTAAACTGTGGGGTTGCCAAAGGGTTTCAGTATATATACGAACTACAGTGCACAGTATATTATATACATATTTTATTTGCGATCATAAAATGTACGAAGTCGTCCATTACTATGTAAATTGGGTCGATTAAAAAAAAAGCTGAAAATGTTTCTGTTGCCAAGGGTTTTTCACAAGTATAGTAGTTAGCAGAAAAGTTCACCAAACTATACATTTTACCTATTCAAAAACGTAAATGCAAATTCCACAAGGCTTGATACAAATAGCCTTTTTTATTGTCTAATAACTTGCAAGTACGAAAAAGACAGGACAGAAGTATATTTTGTCTATATGTTTTGTGTACGCACACTTTTTAAAGTTGATCATGCATTCGTTCTAAAATAAAATTTTGACCAGATAAAAGTTAAAAGATGACATAATTGGACATGCAACCGCAATTGTTAAATCGCTTTGACGTCCGAAAAAAAAGATAATAATCAACACATACATTGTAACTTTTAAAGCCAGTTAAATCCTTTTTTTTTGTTGAAAGAACGTGCGATGTCATAAAAATTGATTATCAAAACATAACGAAAACACAAGTAAAGAACGTTTACACTGAAATGCAGTCAAGTTTAGCGATTGATAATTCATTGATAACATTCTGGCGTATCACAAACAAACAACTTGTAACGTCTCACTTCATTGGCCGAAAGATTTAAATACAACAACAATTGTTGTGTGCACGTGAATTGACACAGGTGACCGACAATGGAATGTACTACGTTACTACGAACGTAAAAAACAATGATTTTTGGTCGAAATAATTAAATAAGTATTTTGTGAATTTCAAATAGTGGGGTCGAAATATTATACTAATAATTTGTGTTAAGTAATATTCTTTAAGCATGCAGCACTTGTACCGCACTATGAAAAATATAAGGATAAAATAAAATACATGTGCCGCTTTTATACGGATGAATGTATGAACCACTTTAATTTCTTTCATATTGACGCTAGGTTATTATCCAGACAATGTCGTAGTTACTTATAATAAGGATCTCATAATACTGATCCATTTCAAATTTATGATGGGTTGCACATTCCTCTTTTATTGTTTTCATGCTATAAAACGAAAATAAAGAAGCTAAGCGTTTGTTCTTCAGAAATGACGTGTCATAAACGAGCAAATTGTCCCCGAAAGATCGTACCATGTGTGCACGTGAATATAGATGTACTATGCAATGTACTATCATGGTCACCACGAAATTCAAATGAATTCAGTGAAGGCATGTTGGTGTAAAAAGGTTTGAAATGTTTCATCGGCGAAGATTTTATTTTTGCATGTGTGGAACTAAAAAATAAATAAATACTTGTGAGAAATGTCGTAGTTTATAAGGAACTATATAAATGTACTGTTTTCGATTTTGATTGGTTGAAAATTTATCCTTTAATTTCATACCGTAAGAATAGAGCTTTGCATAACATTGTTGAACAATCCGCCAAAGTAACGTGTGGCATGCGTGCGTATTAAAATGAAATACAAAATCATACATGTATGATAAACTTATAAACGAAATATTAAGAAATTAAGGATGACTACTGTAAAAGTATGTACAAAAATGGAGTCACCTTTTATCAATACATTTAGTGAATAACCACACTGTTTAAAACTGATTGTTTTCTATGCAACTATTTAAATATTTACAATATATAATTTTCAACCGAGGATAGCAAAACAGTTAATTATAAATTAAGAAAGTATATCGCTGGAGTTTATAAAGTACATTTCCTTCCACTATGCCATGGTTTGCCATCTCCATTTTTTCTCTAAACAAAGCATGGCTGGTTACATGTTCTGAATTTACTTAGAATTTCGGGATTTTTTTTTTTCAAAATCAAGTAAACTAAATCAGAAAAAAAATCACACTATCCTAAAACTTATGAAAGAATATGAATAATGAACATGACAGTTTATAACACAAACCCATTTACTATAAAAATCGAGCAATATCTTTAGTATGTAATTTGGTTATTTTTGTAGTTAAGTACGGTTTCATTTCAAGTACAACGTTAATTCATCAAGTCCATTGAATAAAAGATAAGGCAGGGTGAGCAACTTGACAAAAAAAAGGCAGGATGACGATTTATGTAAAAAATCAGGATAAACGAATAAATATAGTCAGGACCTAACAGACTGAAAAATAGAAAGACAGGACAGAGATAACAACTAAAAAAAATGAAGGACAAAATGTTTCATCCAAGTCCTTCACCCCCAATCAAAATAAAATGGTAGCTCCCTTAATCCAGGACCAATTGAGAGGAGACTGTTGAATTAAATATTTCGACGTGACTGTTAAGATTAAAGTTTAAAATTTTACATGCACATGTATAAAAGCTAGAATTGTCATCAATAATCAAGAACACAATCATGTTCGGGAATACGACGATGGAAGTTTTTAACGACCTTGACCGGCTACGTGAATACTGATCAGTCCATTCAGCTTTATAGTACGCGTGTTCTATCGTCGCAGGTGTGAGGTCGAAGGTTTGAATTGACCAATGAAAACGATCGTTCCTTAACGAGTTAATCTAATAAAGTTTGTTTGACTGATTATGTTGCACGACCTTTCGCTAAGCTTGACCGCAGTTCAGTGTAAGTATTCAATATAAATCAAAACACAAAGGTTATTCCTGATTAGTTTTTCGAATTATTTTATTTAGGCGTTGAGACCCTTTGGTGACCTCACAGTTTAAATGTCTATAATAAATACGTCGTGAGTTTTGGGCGTTACAGACGAACGTTCACCTAATCTGACCCAGTCAATGGGATATTTTTGCGCGCCAATCAATGGTCTCGGCTACACTGTTATGCACATGATTCTATATAGATTGCCTAACAATGTAATTTTAACACACTATTTAGTATGTAAATATAAGAATGTTTAAAATATTTACAAAATGATGAAAATAAACGCAATATTTCGCTAGACTAACTAGCTTTATCAAGCGTGCATCTATCCAGGTGAAATCGGATGTAGATGATAAGAAACTTTTGCAGCTCAATGTATATGTTGCACTTGAATTTAGCTGCCTTGAAAATAATAAATAATTTGAATGAAGTTCAAGATTTTTACAAAATTGGTAGTTGAAGTTAGCAACGTCCATTGGCCAATATTACAGGATAAAAAGGACGATGCTGTGTACTAAATTATTCTTTATCTTTCCTGTATCTTTTCTCATCTTTTTCGTTAAGACCATCAGGTTCTAAAGTGTGGAGTTGGTGGATCCAAAAATTTTCTCTTCTCCTTCTCGCCGTGGTGTCCCACTCGGTGTTGACTTCTATGATTTGGAAGGTAACATTATCAAAAGAATGTTTCGTTGAACGAAGATGTCTTGTGAGAGGACAGTTTTTGTTGGTTTTGTACCATGAACGATGGTTATTGAGCCGAATATTAAATTTGTCCATTGTTTCTCCCACATACTGAATGCCACATGTGTCACATGTTAATATATAAATTGAGTTCTCCGTTTTACAGTTGGAATTTGAGTAGATGGTATAATTTTGTTTAGTAACGGAGCTGATGAAAGAACTGCTTGTATTGGCAGCTTTACAACACAAGCAGTTCCTTCGACCACATTGTTTGTAGCAACCGGGAGATGGAGTATGCTGCTTTGCTAATCAAGATGGCACTAATTTGTCACGGATGTTTTTAGGTCTTCTGAAGGCCATGACTGGTGGTGAGGAAAATACTTTTTTAAGATTTGAATCATTTTCTATTATTTTCCAATGCTTCTGAACAATGGAAGACACATTTTTAAAATCAGGATGGTAAGTGAGTACAAGGGGTGTTCTGTTAGCTGCTTTATTCTTATCTTTGTACTCTAGAAGTTCTTGGCGACTAGTTTTGTTTGCTCTTTCTTTAGCGCTTTCGAAAGAGCAAACAAAACTAGTCGCCAAGAACTTCTAGAGTACAAAGATAAGAATAAAGCAGCTAACAGAACACCCCTTGTACTCACTTACCATCCTGATTTTAAAAATTTGTCTTCCATTGTTCAGAAGCATTGGAAAATTATAGAAAATGATTCAAATCTTAAAAAAGTATTTTCCTCACCACCAGTCATGGCCTTCAGAAGACCTAAAAACATCCGTGACAAATTAGTGACATCTGTATTAGCAAAGCAGCCTACTCCATCTCCCGGTTGCTACAAACAATGTGGTCGAAGGAACTGCTTGTGTTGTAAAGCTGCCAATACAAGCAGTTCTTTCATCAGCTCCGTTACTAAACAAAATTATACCATCTACTCAAATTCCAACTGTAAAACGGAGAACTCAATTTATATATTAACATGTGACACATGTGGCATTCAGTATGTGGGAGAAACAATGGACAAATTTAATATTCGGCTCAATAACCATCGTTCATGGTACAAAACCAACAAAAACTGTCCTCTCACAAGACATCTTCGTTCAACGAAACATTCTTTTGATAATGTTACCTTCCAAATCATAGAAGTCAACACCGAGTGGGACACCACGGCGAGAAGGAGAAGAGAAAATTTTTGGATCCACCAACTCCACACTTTAGAACCTGATGGTCTTAACGAAAAAGATGAGAAAAGATACAGGAAAGATAAAGAATAATTTAGTACACAGCATCGTCCTTTTTATCCTGTAATATTGGCCAATGGACGTTGCTAACTTCAACTACCAATTTTGTAAAAATCTTGAACTTCATTCAAATTATTTATTATTTTCAAGGCAGCTAAATTCAAGTGCAACATATACATTGAGCTGCAAAAGTTTCTTATCATCTACATCCGATTTCACCTGGATAGATGCACGCTTGATAAAGCTAGTTAGTCTAGCGAAATATTGCGTTTATTTTCATCATTTTGTAAATATTTTAAACATTCTTATATTTACATACTAAATAGTGTGTTAAAATTACATTGTTAGGCAATCTATAATTTTATTTGTGTAATTGAATTAATCCCTGTACTGATTAATCCACACTCCCATAGATTTGTATGTCATGTGCTGCTATTTATAGGCACTTATATATATATATACACATTTAGTAAGCAATCCCTATTTGACGGGTTCTGTCCATCCTGGTTGATAATAATAACAATATATTATAGAAATTTATGTGAATTAAAATTTGAGAGAGTACTTACCCGTTTTTTGCTATAATAGGAGTATTTTCAGTTCACAGGGACCAGTGTCTAAACTAAGAAGACGATTTAATTCTGACAAACAAAAAACCTTAAATTCTTAATTTAAAAAAAAATATTTTTAATAAATATCTTTATGATAACAGTTACGCACATTTATCATGACAAATATGTACTCCCTGAATATAAGATGGACACGTGTAAAGTGTTAACCCCTAAATGATGATAGATACAATATATGTTTTCAACCTTTTTAACTTCTTATATATATTCATAATTGTAGCGCAAATGCATATTTTTACAAACGAATTCCCATGTAAGATTTATACTTAATCCACACAATTAGATCTGCATCTAAGTCTATATGAATAATATTTTAATTTGTAATTTAAAAGGTTTCGTTGGCAAAGGAATGCTGAGTGGTTCGGTAGCTGGAGCTGTATTTACGTCACCTCCTCCTCAGAGTATACTCGCATGTCTTAGAGCTGTCGCAAAGAAAAATACAGGTATGTAAAAAGAATAAAAAATATAATACTAAAATACCAAGGGGTAATGTGAATCATTATTCAACGAAAGGACGACCAACACCAGGGCTATAAGACAACTGCAAAATGACTGCATAAAATATTAAAGAATTATTCAAGACGAGCAATACCAATACAATGGCATGAACAAAGATAGGTGCTAGGAAAGTTTAGCACTTCCTGTATATCATTTTTTAAATATAGGTTCTAAGTAGCTTTTAACCTATAACACGTATTTTGTCCTGAAAATGCATGAAGTATTTGGCACTGGACGTTAAGCAAACACACATCAATATAAAACGTATTTTATTTATGTACAAAAATACATTATGATTATTCTCCCATGTTATAATTCTTTAAGGACAGTGTGATTTTTACCCATTTACTTACGTTAATCACTACGTTTAACGAAGAATATATACCAAAATACATTTCATACATTTGATTGAAAGATGAACTTAAAAAAGTAAATACGATAAGTACAAGACTGTAAACGTCATTTATGTTACTAGAGTGTACGAAGAATGATTGTAAACGTTGCCAAAATACACCAGTTTATAATACTAGTATCACAAACGTGCCAAAATACACTTCAATTTATAATACTAGTATCACAAACGTGCCAAAATACACTTCAATTTATAATACTAGTATCACAAACGTGCCAAAATACACTTCAATTTATAATACTAGTATCACAAACGTGCCAAAATACACTTCAATTTATAATACTAGTATAGTATCACAAACGTGCCAAAATACACTTCAATTTATAATACTAGTATCACAAACGTGCCAAAATACACTTCAATTTATAATACTAGTATCACAAACGTGCCAAAATACACTTCAATTTATAATACTAGTATCACCATCATGATAACTAGAAACACCTGGGTTTGACGTATTATTATGAGAACTTTAGATCTCTATGAAGAAAAAACTCTTTATACATCAAATAAGTAAGATACTAATTAGGTATTACAAAAAGAAGGCGGCAAAGGAAGGCAAACAATACCATTGATAAAACATAAGTAAGACTAAACGACGAAGCGCATACACACTGTAACACTGAAAACTAAAGACTAAGCAATACAAACCTTATCAATAACTGAAGGTAAACTCAGGTTACCTGACATGGTAAGCAGTTCTCTTTAATCGAGTGGCACCTGTCGTGTTGCTCATGACAAGCAAATTAGAAGAACATTGAAACTTCCTTAGACCAAACAAAAGAGAACGAGTTTCGTGTTTTTTCTCCCTAAAATATAGCATAGGCAGGTATGAATTGTTTAACTTATTTTGTTAACATTGACTTCATTGGGAAATTTCGTCACGATTTCCTATCCTAAGTGTCATCAAAAACTTGAGGGTATGTAATTTGAGTCATATCACAAATAGTGCTGGTACATTTGGACAATCTAAGCACATGTACTCGTATTTGATTTGATTACTTTGGCCTTATTATTTAATATTTAATGTTCTACAGCTGGTTGTGTAATGGTTGTTACTAACTATACTGGGGATAGACTCAATTTTGGTTTGGCCCTGGAACGTGCTAGACATGAACACATTAATGTGGAAATGGTCATTGTTGGCGAGGACTGTGCTGTTACTAGCAGCGATAAAACTGCTGGGAAGAGGGGACTTGTCGGCACCATTCTTATTTTAAAGGTCGGTCTATGTCATGAAGGAAACCATCTGCTAGTGCATGCATTCCATCCGCTTCAGTATTGTCCCAGAAACCTTGCCGTTCTCCGAAACAGACATTCGAATTGTTTCTTCATCAAAGTCAACAGATTCATATTTACGCGTACCTACCAAAATTTGTCTTTATTCAAAATGCTTCCACGTCTTAGAAATATGGAACTTTTGGGGTGCTATATTTTGGCCTAAACTATAAATTTCCCACTAACTTTAAGTTTAAAATTATTTTTCGTCATACAGTGACCATCCATATTTTCCAGCGCGCCATACTATAGTATTCATACATAGCTGCCAATGACTTGTACAGTTTCTTTACAGTAGGGAAACTCGCTGCCTACGTTGTTTGAAGAAAGAAGGATATTGCCTCTGATTCAAAAATCGTAATCGTGCCTGCCAATCCAATTTATTTTTAGACGCCACATGTAACTGGACATTAATCCTTCGAGTGGTTAGACTCAAAGTATGTACGCCTGTCTGCTTGAGAACGTTATGCCTAAGGCATGCAAGATAAGACTTCCAACGATCTGTGTAAAAGATAAAAGTTCTTATTTAATAGTTTTATTTAAAAAGCCGAAATAAAGATTTTTTTTTATATAAAGTGATATGTAGCGATTATACTGAGCAGTAGATGGTTAGTCTTGATGGTACGTTCGTTTTTATGTGTTTTAAACAGTTGAACGATCTTATATAAAGTGGTACAGTTGTCATTATAAAAACGATCTTATATTAGGTGGTACAGTTGTCATTATAAAAACGATCTTATATTAGGTGGTACAGTTGTTATTATAAAGAACTACACAGGGGACAGGGTAAACTTTGGTTTGGCAGTAGAAAGAGCCAAACATGAAGGATACAAATGTGACATGGTGGTCGTTGGTGAAGACTGTGCTCTCAAATCTTCTGATAAAACGGCTGGACGACGGGGACTCTGTGGTACTATTCTTATCGAGAAGGTTGGATATATCTGAAATATTTTTCTGTTCTGATGTACCATTACAATACAGCCTGTTAAGTAGTTTTTGTACAGTTTTATTTTCCTGCTTGACCATCCTACCTGCTATCAATTGTAATTTCAGCACCTTGATCATCCTACCTGCTATTAATTGTAATTTCAGCACCTTAATTAGCTAGAAGTATTATACGGACAATTTTAATATAATTAAAACAGCTATGTGTTGAAATTGCATGCAGATCGGAGCTTGGTGTTGACATGGAGCAAAATTTTAACGAAAATCCATTTGTTACGTGTCATATTAATTCCGGAAAATAATACGATTTAATAAATCATCATATGTATGTTTGAAAGGCTTCTGACAAATGTATAGTGATTAGCTTAGAGAGAAATTAAAAGTTAAGCAGTTATTTTGATATAAACAATACATTTGGATATTGATACATTCCAGTTTTTTCTACACTTAAATACTGCAAGAACATAGGATAGCCGTTTTGGCAAGTAGATGCCGTCATGAACGCGCCTCCAATTGAGTCTTTATAATTGAATATACGACTTGAAAAAGATTTTTGACTTTTATAAATGTTTGTGTTTACGCTTCTTACATGTAACAATAACACCAATAAATAATTGGTGTGGTTAGGTGCAGGAGATGCTTACCCTGTCGACACACTTGTCTCGCTCGCACCGTTTGGACTTCGTGAAATTTTCTCAGTTCTTTTATCATTATTTGTATTTACGATTTTTGAATATTGGTATACTTCTGTTGCTTCATACATTTATGTTATACATTTTGGCGCATTCAAGTTAGTTTTTCAGCAATACCTTGTTATTTTATAATGAAAGTTACAGCTTTAAGGTTTTAAAAAAAGTATATATCAATATTAAATATACGTTTCGAAGTAAACATGACCTATATGTAAAATTTAGCCTTAATTTCACTCCTTGTCATTTTTGATATATTGGACCGTAGCATAATTTATATGTTTATACTGCAAGATATAAGTAAATTGAACACATAACTCACTTATATTAAAATTTTCGTATTGGTATTGATAAATAAATAAACTATGTATTATCAAATAATGTTTTTGATTTTTGACTATTTATTCTTCTTATTTTGCAGATATGCGGTGCTCTAGCAGAAGAAGGGAGATCCTTAGAAGATATTGCAAGAATTGCAAAAGATGCAGTAACAAAAATGGGTAACCTTGTTAAGGACCCAGTTTTAAATTTTCACGTTATGAAGCTAAGAATTAGTTAAAGGATCAGTGGTTTTTAATTAACATTGTTTAAAAGATATCGCTTGTAATACTAAACTTTTAGTTTAGGGTTACAAAACAGTTTGATTCGATTTTGGGATTCATACTAAATGTCATCTGGAAAAAAAAAAAATCCGCGTAGAAAAATCATTTGTCAAAACACTAGATCTTGTGTGATAGAAAATTGATAAGATGTTTTTTTTTAAGTTATTTTAAAATGATTTAAACGTTAACTGTTGTTTTCCGTACGTGTTGTGTATCCTCATTTCACTTGAGGGTTTAAATAGACTAACGTTAATCTAAACGCTTTAATGCTTGATAAACACAAAGGCATGTTTTCACCATAATGATAAAATATTAAGATATGATTTGATTTCTATGGTTTTGTACTTTCAGGAACCATCGGATTAAGTTTATCACCGTGTACAATACCGGGAGCAGGTGCAACATTCACATTAGGAGCTGACGAGATTGAGTTAGGACTTGGTAATGCATATTGTTACTCTTGGGATATCTTTGCTTGAATAATAACTGGAACATATACAAAAAAACACATCACAAATAACGGGCTCAAATTTACAAACACAAAACCAGTCAATGGTCAATGCACTAGTACTACTACGATGGTGTTTAACAACCTTGGTAACCCAAGTGGGTTTCGCACGGTCGGGATGGACTAGTAAATAGTTTTCATACTGGAAGCTTGATCTGAATTATCATGGCAGCCGACTTTGATTTTATCAAATAGTACCAAATGTCGGTTAGTTTTTGAAGAACCACATTGAACTAGATGCTAGCAGCACTTCATTTTCACGAGATTACAATTTTGCGATTCCTATTGCCAAATTTGTTAAAGAGATGCGGAACATACCAAAGGGATGGTCAAACTCGTAAGTCCAAAAAACGAATTGACAATGCCATGGCTAAAAACGACCAAAAGACAAACAACAGTATACAAAACCCAAAATGGGACACTAAAGACTGAGCAACATGATCCCACTAAAATTCAGGGGGATCCTAGGTGCTTCAGAAATTTTACACACTTTTGAACTTGTTCACGCCCCTATTTTTTACTCAATGTTTAGTAGATTTAAAGCAACCAAAAATAAATCATTCAACTTTTTACCCATGTGTGTATTGCTGTTAGCATAGTCATATTAATGCGCGTAAAGGAAAAAAAAACTGTCTACCAAATCTGTTTTAGAATGAAAGAAAATGAACAATTGGCAGATACACTTTTGATTTTATAACGGTGTCCTTATTGTGCCTTACATTTTATTTTAGGAATTCATGGGGAAGCTGGCGTGAAGAGAACAAAGGTATGTTTTTGATTCAAAAACTCAAACCTTTTCCCCTATTCCCCTTGTATGCATCTAATATGTACATTCAAAAATAATAGTTCGAATAAATTCATACATAATTAGGTTTCCATCAGTAGAAAATTTTAAGATTGAATTATCATAATGGTGCATAACAATTGTTTTTCTGTCACATGTTTTACCCTCATCACAAAAAAGTGAGTTTTTGATATTAGTTTATTTTGAATGAGGACGGAACTTTAATGTTGAACTTATTTTACTATTTGCTTTACATTCTCCTGTCGGTGTGAATATGCAAAATAACTTTAATCTTACAAGATATGATGGTCACCAGTCCACCAGATACATGAAAGATATTAATTCGTTCGGCCATAAGAAGATAAGTATTTTTTTCGGACGTTTACGTCAACTTTTCGAATGTTGCAGAAGCACACCCTTTCGATACGCTACTTAACGTACAGAAAAAGTAAAACAACAAAAATACCGAACTCCAAGGAAAATTCCAACGGAAAGTCCCATATCAAATGGCAAAATCAAAAGCTCAAACACATCAAACGAATGGAAAACAACTGCCAAATGTTGCGTTTTTTGTGTTTTTTAGCGGTTAAACTGAGTGTTTCCGGTGTATGAAAAGATATCGATGTTCCTCAATTTATATATTTTTGTAAATTGCTACTGTAATTGAATGATAATAAGGGCCCCAAAATACAACTTATAAACAACAGAAGACATATATCATGAGCTAATAATATCTTACAACATTTTAAAATTGTTTTGTTTGTCCCATTTGGTTACTTTAGTTGGTGACGGCTAATGAAGCTGTGGGGATGATGATTGACCATATGACAGACCCAAATAACAACTCGAGACTAGAAGTCAAATCTGGTATGTAGTTGTCTTCTTGACAAAGTGATAGTGGATAAATGTTTGCTTTATTGTTCATTTCAGCATCCCACTTGTATAAATGTAATATGCCACTTGATGAGGTGTGTTCCTAGAAAAATATTCACCAGGTATGACTGAAAACACACGTTTGAAGTGTCAAAAACATAAAATGATTTTGAGAATCGTAAGGACGTGAATAAAGCAAACCTAGCCAAAAAGAAACTAACGAAAAGAATTGTTCACAATATAGTTCACAGAAAACTAAAGATTGAGCAATCCGACCCAACCAAAAATTTGGGATTAACCCCGATGGTGCGAAAAGGTCAGAAGAACCTGCTCGACTATAAAATGTTATCAAAGATTGTTCCTGTGTGAATTAATATATCTATTATTTCCGCATTTTTTTTACATATTTATATCATATTTTATTTCCATCATTAAGTGACTTTCCATTTTGTTACATTAGGTGACAAGGTTGCATGTATGATTAACAATCTTGGTGGTACGTCTGTCTTAGAACTGAATATTATTGCCAGGGAAGCCATCTTATTGTTAGGTAAGTTTGTATTTTTCTATAAAATATTGAAAGCTTTTCTGTTGTTTATTGAAGTTGATTCTTATGTAAGAATGATATTTTGGATAAGAGTGATACGCATCGACAGGAAAAAAACAAAAACACCACTATCAATAATCATGTTTTGTTTATTTATGAATTTAAAAATAAGAAGATGTGGTATGATTGCAAATAAGACAACTCTCCACAAGAGACCAAATGACACAGAAATTAACAACTATAGGTCACCGTACGGCCTTCAACAATGAGTAAAACCGATACCGCATAGTAAGCTATAAAAGGCCCCGGAATAAATCACTGACTCCTAACTTGGGAAAGGCATATACAGAATGTGGCTGGGTTAAATTAGTTTGAAGGTTGCTTGTTTCTTTGTGATTGTTTGTTTCGATCTATATATAAAATCAAATTTGTGTCGCCTAAGTATGTTATTGAATGTATCTATTTATCTATAACAAAATCGACGGATTCAATTCATACAAACTTCATTGATGATATGAAGAGAAAAATAACTTGCTTAAAAAAACGTGTGTCTATTTGTCAAGGCTTGACAAACATTGCAAAAATTACAACTGAAGTACATCATTGATATTTTTTTTGTAAAGTTAGAAAAAAATGTATAACATAATTTATACAAGATTCCAGAATTTCTATTTTAAAATCTTCAGAATCGAGAGGTGTAGCAGTAGAAAGAGTATATTGTGGATCTTTTACGACGTCCCTAGAGATGGCTGGTGTTTCTATTACTTTGTTGCATTTAGATGATACACTAAGGAATTGTTTAGGTGAGGTTTAGATTAGTTGATTGTTGGTAGATAAAAGTCAAAATAATGTTAGTTGATAGAAGCCTTTAAAGTAGCAATTACTTAATAATGAGTACAATATTCCTCAATGCTCTTCAACTTCGTACTTCATTTGTCCTTTTTAACTTTTGTATTTTTAAGCGTCACTGATGTGTCTTTTGTAGACGAAACAGGCGTCTGTTTTAAGCCTTGTATCTATGATGAGTTTGTTCGTCCTTGTTATTTTATTTCTTGATTGAAAGAAGTAAGTTAATTTTTTATTGCAATATTGAAAAGTTACTTTTTCTTTTATTCAAGAAACTCAGAAGAATTAAATTGTTTTTATGTTTAGTTTGAATTTGATATTTAGTCATCTTTTTTGTATTTTTTTTTGCAAAGGAACAACGTGTTTTATTTTTGGCAAAACATTAAATAGAAGAATAATGATTATGCACCGGGGAGGACGATTCTCATTAGCAAATCACATTGTCTTCTCCGGGACTCGAACTCAGGACCTCTGTGTTACATTGCTTGATTGTTGGTTGCTTAATGTTTAGTGACAAATATTCCATGAATATTCAGGACGAGAACAAGTTAACAATAAATGCAATAGATAGTCATGTGATAGAGGTCGTTCGGGATGAAGGTCGGAAACATTTTGACTGCCACTTGAAAAGGAAGTTATATTGTATAGGGACAGACATTTTGCCTTGCAACAGACCACCTACGGATCCCTCTGAGTTGTTGCAATGGTTCTTAACGTGCAAAGAGCGAGGCACTCTCTTTGCACGAGGCAGAGGTTTAACGTCCCCTTTCGGACCGGACGTGGCTGCGTACTTGTACATTCCGCACAGCCAAACAGGCGCCCAACAAGGGTCTTACTGCTGGTCATATGAAGACCAAGAGTGACCATATTTCTATTCCCCAGTCATCCTCTGTGTTACAATTCAGCGCTCTAACCGACTGAGATAAGAATTACACTAGCTCAATCACTTATGGTTGGGTAAGTATATACTCCTCAAGGAAAACAATCCCCTCACTATTATTTCAAATCAACAAAATGATAAATCTCTTAACAATTCTCTTGTTATAGATGCAGAAACAAATGCACCAGGTTGGGTCCGTCCATATTTACCCAGTGGTCAACGAACCAGAACAACACCTCAAAAGATGGTTACCGAAGATTCACACAATATTACAAAACAACAAACTGTGACGGACACAGTCAGTGCAGGTATATCAATACAAGATCAACAAGCAGGCATATAGCAAGTGCATGAATGATATTACATAAAAAACTGTGGAAAACACAGTCCAGATAAAAGAGATGCGAAAGGTACCAAAGCGATATTCAAACTTATTAGTTGAAAACAAACTGACAGTGCCTTGACAAAAAAAGAAAGCGACGAAAAGGCAAACAACATTACACAAAACACAACATTGAAAACCAAAGACTGAGCAACACGAAACCCACTAAAAACCGGGGATGATCGCAGGTACTCCGAAAGGGTAACTAGATCCTGCTCCACATGTGACAATCGTAAAATACAGCAAAAAAAAAAAGAATCTTTACACTGTAGATGCATAGTGTGAACTAATGATTTTTCTCTGAGTAGAAAAAAGTGAAGTATTTTATAGCCTTACTGGTTAAAGAGGATTAACATTTTATAGACCTTAATAGATATAAGAAGATGTGGTATGAGTGCCAATGAGACAACTCTCCATCCAAGTCACAATTTGTAAAAGTAAACCATTATAGGTCAAAGTACGACCTTCAACATTAAGTTTAGAAACACGTTTGTCCAGTAGTCAGCACTTCTGTGTTGACATGAATTATCATTGATATGGTCATTATTATAAATTAACTGTTTACAAAACTTTACATTTTTGAAATACTAAGGCTTTTCTACCTCAGGAATATATTACCTTAGCTGTATTTGGCAAAACTTTTAGGAATTTTTGGTCGTCAATGCTCTTCAACTTCGTACTTTATTTGGCCTTTTTAACTTTTATTGATTCGAGCGTCACTGATGAGTCTTTTGTAGACTAAACGCGCCTCTGGCGCAAATACAAAATTTCAATCCTGGTATCTATGATGAGTTTATTATTGAACATCCATAAACTACAATTGCCTTTATTTATTGAATGGTATAACGACAGAACATCGTCTATTGTAGATATGAAGCAACAACTATATAATATGGTTAACACGGCTGCAGAGCAGCTGATAGCATCTGAAGAAAAATTGAACGGTCTTGATAAGGAAAGTGGTGATGGTGACTGTGGGAGCACCATGGCACGTGGAGCCCAAGGTACCTAGATAAATTTACGGATATATGATAACTGTGGGTTAACAGGAATGTTTATGTTATATCTTGTAACACTCACGAGTTACAGTAGTGTTTTCATGGTAACGAGGGAGCATTAATATTTGTATGTTTGAGAGAAATATATGGTTTATTAATAAAGCTAACAAATCATAAATATAGACCAAGGAGGAGTCTTAATGACTCCTAATATGAACTGTAAAACAAACATAAAAATGGCATTATGATTGAAAATACTCATGGATCAATCATTTTGTGGTAATTCAGAGACAAAAAGAAAACAAATAGAACTAACTTTTTAGAGACAAATTATCACAATTATTATTGAAGATCCATATAAATTGGTCAGGATTGTGAATGTCCTATGAAACAGTTTTTTTCTTCTTTTGAAAAACAATTGGTAACTGCTTTCATGGCTAGGGTTTTCAAAGATGTTGATGTAATGTACCTGAATATACTGTACGAGTAAAAACAGCTACCTTTTTTTATGGAGAATTAAAATGTCATCGTATTTGTCGTAGGAAAGGTAGATAAAGTCCAGAATAAACAGATAAAAGGTAACATATATAATGCCAGTTTATCTGAAAGAATATTACTCTGAATCATTCACAGAAGAAACGGGTGAGGTTTGTCTGTATTGGTCAAAGTACTGTAATTACATTATACTAATTCATCAGAAAGAATATTAGTCCGAGTCATTAAACAGCAGATACTCATCTTTACAGAAGTTTTATCAGAACTAAAAAGCAAAGACAATCCATTGCCTGTTGGAAATCCTGCAGAACTCGCCAAGAGACTGGGGAATATTGCAGAGGTGTCAATGGGAGGTTCATCTGGCGGGGTAAGTTTATAGAATATATAACATAATCTGATGGACTGTTAGTCCTGAGGGTAACACCAGATCCGTATTCAGTGCTTCGATACTGACGTCATTATAACCTATTCGAGTTTAAAATTCCGTTTATAAATTAAGGTTCCAACTCCCTCAGGCAAAATTGAACTTAGATGCATGTTGCTATTTTGTGTTGGTCCAATTTGGTAATAAAGCTCCTAACGTTTCAGCTTACTTGCGCATCCCTGGCTACAAATGTTAATCGTTCCTGATGCAGGTAAATTAAGAAAAGCCGTTCGGACGCGCAAAGTGTTTATTTCATTTGATATAGACCTTAAACAAAAAAGCAGAACTGTGTAAGGTAACTTCTCATGATGGACTTACACACATTAAAATATCTAATTGGAAAACTAAAACCTTAAAGTCACAATGTTATATCTAATCAAGATTATACCAAAGCTCTGACTTCTTGGCAAATGATATCCAAATGGTAGTAATATAAATATGTGAAACCAATTTCAATGTACATAACATGTTATAATATTAAATTTCAAAATATATATTGTTTTGCATCGAGTAAAACTTATTTAGGGTTATTTAGGTGGTAATTATTCAATGGGATTGAAATCAAATACACTACTTATACTGATACCATATTTCAAAAGATATACATATAAAGACGAAGTCACGCTAACGCTCGTCTAACTTTCAAAATTATGAGCCTGGTATCTTTGATGAGTTTGATATGCTTTGAATATAACAAAATTTTTTTGCATTTTCTGATTCTATATTTTACAGTTATACAGCTTATTCTTCACAACTGTAGCCGGTGAACTACAGAAGGAAATATCTCCTTCAGCTTGGAGCAGTGCTTTGGCTGCAGGTGTAACAACCATACGAAAGTAAGACATAGTTTGTGTATAAGATATAGGCACATTAATCACATTCACAATACTAATGGAAATGTAAGATGTTACCATATTATTAAATATAAATATTATTAATAGGTTTTGTGCCCCAAGATACCGTTTTCCTCCAAAAAATGTACTTATGCATATACAACAAATGTTCATTACATGAAAAGAATATAATAATTTCTTTTAGAATATTAACAAAGAACAAATTGACATTTATTTCCTAATTTTGTGATATCAGCTATCAAATTTGAAATTTCATGCATTTTTTTCAGGAATGATATAATGATATTAATGAAGTTTTTTATTCTTATACTTCCCTATATATTATTGTTTATTCACGTAAAGGTTGCTTACCTGTCACAAGTAGCATCAAATGGAAAGAAAAAAAATTCATATGAAAGTATGAGTTATCTTTCTTCAACTTGTCATATGACTTGAGAGATGTAAAATTATGAAAAGTTATTAGAAATGTTACTCCTATGCTTTAATCTGTAAATCATTAATTTACTGATACTAATACATTGTAGGTATGGCGGTGCTGATCCTGGTGATAGAACAATGGTAAGTGTGATACAATCGAAAATGTGTTTCCCTACCACGATGCTAGAGTATTGCTTCAGAATGTGTAACGTTACTACGGTCATTTTAACCAACAAATCAAATTGCTTAAAAGTGTCCTTAGAACACTGTGATTAGGGACTTTCCTTTTTGAATTTTCCTCGGAGTTCAGTATTTTTGTGATTTTACTTTTTTCAAACTCTCTCCAAAGGAGAGGGGATATACTAGTTAACACTCGTCCGTCCCTCCTCCCATGAAACGTTCGTCAAATTTTCATAGGAACTAGTAATTTTTTGGGGCCCTTTATAGCTTGCTGTTCGGTGTGAGCCAATGCTCCGTGTTGAAGGCCGTACCTTGACCTATAATGGTTTACTTTTATAAATTTTAACTTGGATGGAGAGTTGTCTCATTGGCACTCATACCACATCTTCCTATATCTATTCACATTAGAGCCTCCTGAAATTTTAGAAAACTCTTCCGGTGAGCATGTTAAACGGTGTGATGTGTTTTCACACTTATCGTGCATCTACATTCCCTTCATGGAATACTTAAGTATTCTTACATATAACTGCCAAGTATGAATTGCTTGTTGTTATTCTCTCAGTAACGACGAATCAGAATTCCCTTAAGTTTGGTATAAAGCTTCATGTGAATATTCTTTATCATTTCTCGTTTGAATTATTTTACATTTGTCCTTTTGGGGCATTTTATAGCTTGCTATGCGCTGTAGGATTAATTTGCTCTGTTATTGTTCGGTGATCTATAGTTGCTAACTTCTAAGTCATTTGGTCCCCGTTGGAGAGTTGTCTTATTAACAATCATATTTTGTTATCAGTAAATTAAAACCATACTAAATATTACATATATGTACTTTCACGGTACTACAATCTGTCGATACCTATAGTTTGGCATTGCACAAGGTCATGTTTTTCTCTGACTGTTAATGACGTCTTTACACTAAATCCATTGGATGTTTGATGTGTACTGATTGATATTTTAGTCTTAGATACATGATTTTTTTTCCTTAGTTGTTATTGGCTTTGAACTAGCTGTCAGTAACTGCGAGTACTCTCAGATCTGTACTTTTTTGTTTTTGGGATGTATAAGTACCCGTCCACATCCTTTCTGTGTTTTTGTTAGATGTATTTCTATTTGTATCCATCTGATGAGTTAAGCCTTTGTCAACTGATTTTATAGTTTGTTCTTATGTTGTACTGTTACACCACTGTCCCAGGTTAGGGGGAGGGTTGAGTACTCACAAACATGGTTAACCCCGCCACATTCTTTATGTGCCTGTCCCAAGTTAGGAGCATGTAGTTCAGTGGTGGTCGTTGGTTCATGTCTGTCATATTTGTTTTTCGTAAATTGTTTTGTTATAAATTAGGCCGTTAGTTTTTTCAATTGAATTGTTTCATATTTTTCATGTCGGGGCCTTTTATAGCCGACCATACAGTATGGGTTTTTCTCATTGTTGAAGGCCGTACGGTTGCCTATAATTGCTTACATCCACTTCATTTGAACTTTGGTGGATAGTTATCTCATTGGCAATCATACCACATCTCCTTATTTTTATATACCACATCTTCTTATGTTTATATATGGTACATGCTCGTTTTCATACCCCATCACTTTTCAATATCCTGTTCATCGTATACTTAAAGAGGGAATATCATTATTTAGCTATAGCTAACAGTCGAACTTTATTTCTATTTGCCTCTACCATTAGACATACTGGATAATATAGCCATACCAGTAGTTGTTATTAAACCCGCGGGAAAAAAAACGTGAATTCGTGCATTCCGTTTCATTTTCATGAAAATCGGTTGGGAAATAAATTTGCAATTTAGTGTTCCTCCATGTCAGGTAATAAACAATGTCTTCTCAAATATCTATGGAAAGAACCTCAAAGAGAGACGAAAGATACCAAAGGGGCATTTCAACTAATGTCTAAAACAAACCGACAATGCCATGACAAAACGAAAAACGAGAAAAAGATAAGCAACAGTACACAACAGAACACAAAACAAAAATATTCGATCAAACTTTTAGTGTGTTTATACTTTTGCATACCATTGTTGGTTTCCTCAGATCTTTGAAACAAATATTAATAGATTTGTATATGTAAGGATATGATAAAATTCAGATAAAAGTCAGTATTTTTAGAATTCTTTATTAGTCTAAGATTTTTATTTCAAAATCTAAGTTAAGACAGCCTTTGCCAATGATTAATAACATTAGCAGTACCAATTTTAAATGAGTTGTGCTATGTTGAAGACATCCTTAAAAATCAAACAGTGTTAATCCTTATTTATAAGACCAAGTAAATACAGGACTGATCATGCTGAAAGGCAAAACTAATGGTGGACAACATCATTCAGAAAGTTAACCTTTAACCATAATAAGATAATATGATGTGTACATTTTTGATATGTTAATCAATGCTGCCTTTATTTTAAAACAGTGTATTAATGTTTGAAATTTCTTTCACCATTACTTTATTGATTAGAACGTTTCCGTTATAATAAGAAGTTTGTTTTCCTCTAATTTTTTTTCTACTTTAAATGTTATATTTGTTAATAAGGCATATAAATAATAACAGGAATTACCAAAAAAAAGTATACAACAGACCACCACCGTGACTACTTTAAAACATATACGGACAAAGAAAGACGACAGACATATGGTCAAGATAGCCAGACTTTTCTACTGTAAAAAATAAGAATTCTAATAGAAAACTCATTTGTTTCAGTTGGATGCATTGTATCCTGCTAGCGAAGAATTATCATCTTGCCTAAAGGCCAACAAGTCACCTATAGAATCATTTAAATCAGCCGTCCAGGTATGTTAAAATAGTTGCAGTTTAAAAATGTCAACCTGGTAAAATTAGTTCAAAGTTATTTTACAAAAAATTCTTAAAAGTTCATTGAATACACTAAGAACTTTATGTTTGACCAGACCAATTGCTTGGTTGATGCTTATTTAAAGTCACTTTAGGGCAACAGTCTGCATCGGAAGAGATATACAAATTTATACAGTCCAATAGACTCGGGAAACGGAACAAGTATTGTAATATAAGGATTTTACAAAACGCTTTGGGTTACACTGTAGCTGTTTATATTTTCGAATGTTCGCACTGTGTAATTGAATTGCACAATACGGTCATTCATAACCTTCCTTTATTTCAACAATAAATATATTAACAATTACCATATTTTGTAAAACTTTTATTAGCAGTTAACCTCAGGCATTGCTAATTGCAATATATTTTGCTCAAATGAGCTCGGCTGTAGTGGAAAGATGCAAGGAACTTAGTCCAGAATTTAACTGGTTATGCAATGATCTCTAGTGTTTTTGACATGAAATCATGAGATATTAATACTACTATGTTAGTAACTACTAACTTCAACATTCCAGCGTGGTAGGAAATGCTGACCCCTTTAATGTAACTGTCATTTTTCCTTCTTTGGTTCAAACTCATTCGTTATTTTTTCTCTTATAATCTGAACTTGCCATTTAACGTACAAAATTAAATGTTCTTTTCGTTCACAGTGTCTTAATATTTTCTTCATGTTACAGAAATGCAAAGAAGGTGCTATGAGTACAGCGACAATGAAGGCCAGGGCAGGACGTTCTAGTTATGTCAGTCAGGACAGGTTAACAAATCCTGATCCAGGTGCAATGGCTGTTACTATCTGGTTATCTGCCGTGCTTGACATTCTTTCCAAATAGTTTACAGACCTTTTATATTGCAACTTGATAGAATTGCAATTGTTTTTGCAACCTGATAAAATTACAATTGTTTTTGCAACTTGATAAAATTACAATTGTTTTTATAACTTGATAAGTCTTTCGTACATAAGTAACAATACATATCTAGATTATATATTCACATTTTGTGTCTTGTATTTTAATGGGTCTTCGTGATGTAGAAAAATAAAGAAAATAGGAAGAGACAATCAGAAAATGCAAGTTGAAAAGGTACAAACAACACCAAAAGAAAAGAGCATAAATAGAAAGACATATATTTGCAAATAATTTAATAATTTGAAGCAAAAGGTTCTTCAGAACCTCTAGTCTATTCACCAATTGCCAACTTGTGTTCCGTCTTTTTTCATTCTGAAGCTCCAGAGTTCAGCTAGGATTTTGATCATTATGTACTGTTCTGGGCAGTGTATTGTAGACCTGTTTGTATGTTCGAAGTATTTCTTTTTTTGACATGGTGTCTGTTTTTTTATGGATATTGATTTATTCTTTCCTTTTTACCATTTCATTAGAATTGAACATACTCAAGGATAGTATAACTTCTCCCTCATTAGATAAAGTGATTGAAAATACCAGGCTTTCACTATTGAGACTTTAGCATGAAGTAAACATTATCCTAAAACATTTGTGTTGCAGGCAGTAGGGTGATCCTAGCTCATTTGTTGTTTAATTGCAGTAAAATTACGCATGTTATACCAGGTTCAACCCACCATTTTTTCTAAAAATGTCCTGTACCAAGTCAGGAATATGGCAGTTGTTATCAAATAGTTCGTTTCTATGTATGTTGCATTGGCGTTTTTTTGTTGCACTTCAGTGTTTACTGTTGTTCCGTTGTTTTCCTCTTATAGTTGATGTGTTTCCCTCGGTTTTAGTTTGTAACCCGGATTTCTTTTCTCTCAATCGATTTATGACTTTTGAACAGCGGTATACTACTGTTGCCTTTCTTTACACAACCATAAATGCACCTAACTACATGTTTGCGTATCTGACTCAGCACAGGCGTTTAACAAACTAAAAGATACTTCAGTCGCCACAGAACATATGGTAAAATTTGGGGTACTTTGCTAATTTGCATAGCGGCCATATTGCCTTATTATGAAGGCAGCCATTACAATAGGATTATGTTATGTCCCTAAAATAAAATGCAAATATACCAATTCCTAAGTCGAATCAACAATTTGTCCGCATGTAGGTGAATTGTTTATGTTTTTTGCCTCATAGCCAGAAATTAGTAGTACGTTTGCTAATTAATATTCATAATATGTAAATGAGAATTGTACCACGTGATAATAGTTTGAACTGGACTGGCTTGATATCATTAAAATCTTTAAAAACGGATATTATAATTTGCCCGTCACAGAGTCCTTGTTTATAATCACTCTGATATTTCCGTAAAGTTGTCAGGCGGTCAAAATCAAAAGAATGAACGCGAATTTAGTGAATTTTTCGTGTTTTCGTGAGTTAATTCTTCTTGAAATAGGGACATTTTAACTTTACGTGGGAACCTAGAGTTCAACGACTACACATACAAGGTTTGGACTTGCTTATTCTTTGGACATTCAAGTTTCAAGTTTCATCCCGGCAACCTGTTTTTGTAATGACCTTGTTAGCCAATTTTCAACACGAAGTTTGCAAATTTGACGTTTCAGCCATTTTAGCCTGTATTTTATACTGCAATGTTAAAAGCCTCTCGCTTCGATTTTTATAATAGCTCAGGAACCTTGATTTTTGCAACGACAGTCATTATGTTTCGTTTAAATGGTGTATATTGTTGTGTATATTTATTTTCTGTCCCGGCAACCTGTCTTTCACTTAAATTAAAGTTAAAACAGACATTTTTTTCAAAATTCCCTATCATTTCAATATAATTTCCGTGACCCGTATCCGATTTCTTTAGTATAATATTCAAATAAGCAAAGTGGCGTTGATTTCTGGATATGTTCTGTTCATTAACAAAAGAACATTGTCTTCTTTGACAACTTTCGGTCTTTTCAGTTTGAAAATCGGAAGCGATATCGTAGTATAATTGCTATATAAAATAACGATTTTTCGTGAAAAAACGAGATTCAAGATAGAAACAAGAAATGATTGTAACAGGATGCTGTTACGAAGTCTCCCAAACGAAGCTCCCATAATTCGTAATTCCCAGTGTCGCCTGACATTTGACAAAGTCCAGTGAAAATTGGTTTGGTCCATTAAATTTGTATGCATTATTGATGCCTGGTGACTAACCCTGTATATCATTCAAATCATCTTGGCATGACAAACCAGAATATATATGGTTTAGGGGTGGGGATCTCGACCATTTACAAGATACTAGAACATTGGGGTGGGGGAAACCCCTGGGGACTGACCCTATACATCATTCAAATGTTCGAGACACGACGAACAGGAATATATATGGTTTAGGGGTGGGGATCTCGACCATTTACAAGATATAAGAACATTGGGGGTGGGGGAACCCCTGGGGACTGACCGTATACGTCATTCAAATGTTCGAGACATGATGAACAGGAATATATATGGTTTAGGGGTGGGAATCTCGACCATTTACAAGATATTAGAATTTTCTCAAATGGCAGGGGGTGGGGATGACCCCTGGGGACTAACCCTGTATATCATTCAAACCATCTTGGTATGACAGACCAGAATAAATATGGTTTAGGGGTGGGGATCTTGACCACTTACAAGATATTAGAACTTTCTTAAATAGCAGGGGGTGGGGGTGACCCCTGGGGATTAACCCTGTATATCATTCAAACCATCTTCGCATGACAAACCAGAATATATATGGTTTAGGGGTGGGGATCTTGACAACTTACAAGATATTAGAACTTTCTTAAATGGCAGGGGGTGGGGGTGACCCCTGGGGACTAACCCTATATTTCATTTGATGTGCTTTATCATGACAAACCAGAATATATATGGTTTAGGGGTGGGGATCTCGACCATTTACAAGATATTAGAACTTTCTTAAATGGAAGGGGGTCGGGATGACCCCTGGGGACTAACCCTGTATATCATTCAAACCATCATAGCATGACAAACCAGAATATATATGGTTTAGGGGTGGGGATCTTGACCACTTACAAGATATTAGAACTTTCTTAAATGGCAGGGGGTGGGGGTGACCCCTGGGGACGAACCCTATATTTCATTTGATGTGCTTTATCATGACAAACCAGTATATATATGGTTTAGGGGTGGGGATCTCGACCATTTACAAGATATTAGAACTTTCTCAAATGGCAGGGGGTCGGGATGACCCCTGGGGACTAACCCTGTATATCATTCAAACCATCTTAGCATGACAAACCAGAATATATATGGTTTAGGGGTGGGGATCTCAACCATTTACAAGATATTAGAACTTTCTCAAATGGCAGGGGGTCGGGATGACCCCTGGGGACTAACCTTGTATATCATTCAAACCATCTTAGCATGACAAACCAGAATATATATGGTTTAGGGTGGGGATCTCGACAATTTACAAGATATTAGAACTTTCTTAAATGGCAGGGGGTGTGGGTGACCCCTGGGGACTAACCCTATATTTCATTTAATGTGCTTTATCATTTAGAAAATTTTCAATTAAAAAGATTGTGTCTATCACAAACGGTTTTCAATTTATAATCATTTGAAAATTTAAAAAAATAAAATCCCATAGGGTTCTATAGTAAAACCCTCCTTTCTTTTTGCCCCTCAAAGTACCCCTTTATAAACCCTAATGCACAAACAAAACCCTGATTGCACCACTAGACATGTTAGTCTAGCATATTGTGAAACCCTAAGTTAATCTGACAAGCGGTTTTGGAGAACGGGTGCGGACAAGTTCAAATTTAAAAGCGGCGGGAGAAGAAGAAGAATAATAAGAACTGAGCAAAACCAATAAGTCTTCCCAAACTTCTTTTGGGAGACTTAATGAAGATACAAGATGGCATTGTTCATGATTTGTCCGCATATAGGGAAACGACTTGAAGGTTGAATTTTCAGATTAATTAACTTTTATCTCACCTGCTTTCTTAAGTTATCGGCCAAACTCTTTTAAAAACATGATGATTACATCCTTCCCATTTCGTAAATAGTCAAATTTTAAACATCTGTCATTCAAATTTCATAAAGAATTTGTAAATATCCGCCAAAGACAGTTTTCAAAGACACGTTATTTAGATCCAAAACGGAAAAAGACCGGATTATCCACAAATTTGATAAAATTTATATTTTCAATCTACAACTAAGGGAAGTAATTTAATCAAAAGGGTCAAAGTCACGTGGTGCAAATCATATGAATAAAGTACCTAGGATTTTGCTATATGATCAGATTTATCCCCTTCTGTTATGTTGATCAAGGGTGTGGCAAATAGAAACAGAACTTCATTGTCTATAAATGTAACAATACCAACTTCAGGTGTAGTAACTAGTAACTTGTATAAATACAATTGCAATTTTACTATTAGAATACAGAACTGGCTTGGTGGTTGTACTTTTAATCAAAAGTTCATATGTTAATAGTGGTTTGGTTTTTGGTTTCAATCGATTCGCAGAAGTTGTATTATTCTAAAGTTAAATTCTGTCAATCAATACTATCGACAATAAATAGTTAACGATTGACGTAATTTGAGTAAGAGTTTTCGATTGACGTAATTTAACAAGGAGTTTTCCCATTGAATATTCGATTAACGTAATTTTGAGTAAGAGTTATTTCCCTTTGTCGCAATGTTGGAGCTTTGCAATTCCTTCATTAATCGACCCAATTCAACATACTTTACTGGTCGCTAGCCAATAGAAACAGTTGTTTTTCGAACATACCTTATTTGTTTAAGTCATTACTACAATCTAAAATGTAGTTAGGATCTCTTATCAGACTTGCTGGTACCATGTGTTTTAATTTTGCCCTCCAACTTGCCGACCAAGGGAAATAACTCTTAACTCAAAAAACATCATTACAAAAATTATATAGAATCTTGTTGAATATTATTGTGTCAGACGAAAGGGCAAGAGAACACTTAAAAGAACAATTAACTTTCAGTTATATTTTTAAACTTGTTGTACCTGTTTGAAGAAATCAAGAACATAATTTGTTTTCATTTTTATTTCTATTTACAGTAGTCAGCAAGATACTGGCATATTGCACTAACTTCTTCAAAACATTTATTAATAAATTCAAATGAAATAATGCTACGTAATGACATGACAATTATGAATTATGCCATTGACTGAAGTTTAAAATGGAATGTAAACAATCAACGGGTCAGAGGGGTGTGGCTATTTATCAATGTATCATTTCACTCAGAGTCATAATATCAAAGTTGATGAGCTCTGGTGGAATTCAAAGTATTATGCTATTTCTAAAAAACCTCATTCAGGGTCCATTATAATAGTGATACATACTATATGTAAAATATAACCTACAGATTTAATGGTCTCATTACATTAAGTTACTGGTACAAATGATAAATATGAAATCAGTTTAAAACTAAATGATTTTATCAGAAAGATATTTGTTCTAAAATTGGTATAGATACTAATGTAATTTCAAGTGTTATCCCTCCTTTTTTAATGCATTTTATATGATTGTTATCTCCTATGACCAGGCATATATTTAAAAAAATTTAAATTGTGTTCATATAACATTTCAAAGCGTTTTAAAATTGACTTTTTTTCGCTTTCGTGCCAGGTCTTCATAATTAACTGCTGTACCTATATCTGTTTATTTCGTTCCAAAACTAAGTATGTTAGATAAACCTTTATGCTGAAGAAAATTTTGATAAAATATTTGAAATGATTTTGTGAATTTTGTATTGTAAGACACATGCAACAAAAAATGTGAATAGCAGTGGAATACTATCGGTTAAGGTTAGGGTTAGGGAATACTATCGGTCGAATTTTAAGCTTTGTTTGAGATGTCCTTCTTATTAATTTCTTGAATAAATACTTAAATTGGTAAAAAAAATCTATTAAAATTGTAGTTATGAGTAATCCTTAAACATAATAGTTTAATTTAATGATCTTAAATGTTAGTCTTTCAGATGATCATAGTCCACACATAAGGCAGTGAAGATACAGTTTTCACACGGCAGTGATACAATAAATTTAAGAGAAGATTCAAGGACTCTTTGAAAATTACTCTACTGGTGAAATAAACATATGATAAATAGTTTTCCTTCTTTTTCATTACAGGTGTCTAGAAACCACGCCCTATTATCGGCTATAGGTATAAATGCAGATACAATAGGTATAATACATATCAAAATCTGCATTCCACGATTAATTCATTGTATTGCAATGGCGTTCATAAACAATTGTTTTAATGGAAATCGGGAACAAAGATCATACTGAATCTGCCGTAATGATAATCGGGAACAAAGATCAAACTGAATCTGCCGTAGTGATAATCGGTAACAAAGATCATACTGAATCTGCCGTATTGATAATCGGGAACAAAGAAAGTTCATACTGAATCTGCCGTAGTGATAATCGGGAACAAAGATCATACTGAATCTGCCGTAGTGATAATCGGTAACAAAGATCATACTGAATCTGCCGTAGTGATAATCGGGAACAAAGAAAGATCATAATGAATCTGCTGTAGTGATAATCGGGAACAAAGACTATATTGAATCTGCCGTAGTGATAATCGGGAACAAAGATCATACTGAATCTGCCGTAGTGATAATCGGTAAAAAGATCATACTGAATCTGCCGTAGTGATAATCGGTAACAAAGATCATACTGAATCTGCCGTAGTGATAATCGGGAACAAAGATCATACTGAATCTGCCGTAGTGATAATCGGGAACAAAGATCATACTGAATCTGCCGTAGTGGTAATAGGGTGTGAAAATACAGTGTTATTTAGAACAGTATAATATTTTTATATGTTATTCTTGCAATATTGCACAACAAAAACCCCAACCTGATCACATTAGTCTATACCCAGACCAATAACCATTGTAGCAAAGATATATATATATATATTACAATCATAACATCCAATTGGCAATACAAAATAATAAATAAAACATAAATGAAACATATAAAATAGAAATGATCGCAGGTTATTTCCAGTGACTTTGATTTGCGAACTGATTTTGGACACGAATTGTACATGAAAAAAATGTTTGTCTAGATAAGCATGGTTCAGAAAAAAACCAACCTTGAATTTAGCAAGCTTTACACGGGCTATATGTCCCTACCTACAATGTGTACATTCTCCGCCTCAAAGGTTTTAAACTTTCATTTTGATTATCGCTTCAAAGTTTTTTCTCATTGACGATTTATTAATATATTCATAAGAAACAGTTCTTTTTGCAAAAAACGTGGGTTGTCTTTCCTGCTACTTTGCATGTTAGGAGACCAAAGATAATATTTATATAGAAATAATGTATGGTATAAATAATAAGTTAGTGAGTTGTTGATACAGGACAATCACAGCTAAATCAATGAAATACACTTAATATGTGGATATATGAATACACTGTCCAGTTCAATTAGAAGAGATGGGAGTAAAAAGATTTAAAATGGCGGTTCGCATCTTGTGTGATGAGAGCGAGCATGAATTCGATATTGTTTTTGTTTGTATGGCAATATTGTATCCTGAAAATAAGTCCCCGAGTTTATACACATAAATGGAAAATAAAGGATTATTTCAACGGTTACGCTACGTCACTTTACTCTATAAATTAATAATTATGCAATAAATACTGAATGGACGGAGAAGATCTGATGTCAAATAATTACGATCTAAGAAGATCAGAAGATTCCACTGTGTCAGAAAAAAATGATCCATCAAATGAATTATCACTACATTCCTCCTCCGACTGTTTATCCTGGTCAGTCTTGTTCAAGGCCTGTAATAATCTAGCATTATGCTCCTGGGCTTTGGCTCTAAGTTGGGCTATACTCTCAGACCGGAAGTCTGTATTTTTATTGTCCGTGTTATCAACGCAATCTTCTTCTTCTTCCCGTATTTTCTTCGAAGCTTCTAACGATTTCTTGTGCATTCCTAAAACAAGAAGAAAGCTGCTATTTAAAAACAGTTTTCATCTTTCTTACGTGTACTTTATTGAGTTGATTTATAATTATCATTTTCAAATAATGTATTGGACATTATCTACACATATAAATTAAATTATAATCATACGACGGGGAAAAATACATATTGACAATGAACAATTCTGTCATTTCTATTTACTGTGGCTTTTGTAATCCTATTTGGCGGGAAAAGATAGTAAAATTAAAGAGGAGATTCGTTAAAATGCTTTCAAAAATATAAAACTAAATGTATTAACTAAATAAATGCTTTGCATCTTCTTAATGACCGAAAAATAAAACCATCATTACCTAACAGCCATGGTGCACTCGATTTCTCGATTCCTTTATCAGCAGTATTAATGATTGATTCCGGAAGCGGAAGGGCGTGTCTAACCATAGCACCATAGAGACCATATTCCGCCATAATGCTGCTCTTTCCCCATCTCTTCTCTGTTTTTCTCCATTTCGCTCTCTTGTTTTGAAACCAAACCTATCAAAACATTATAATACAATGAAAAGTGACTTAATTAAAAAACGTTTACACCCGCTGCATTTGTTTGCACCTGTCCTAAGTCAGGAACCTGGTGTTCAGTGGTTGATGTGGTTCATATGTGTTTCTCGTTTCTCGTTTTTTTATGTAGATTAGACCGTTGGTTTTCCTGTTTGAATGGTTTTACACTAGTCATTTGTGAGGCCCTTTATAGCTTGCTGTTCGGTGTGAGCCAAGGCTCCTTGTTGAAAGCCGTACTTTGACCTATAATGGTTTACTTTTACAAATTGTGACTTGGATGGAGAGTTTTCTCATTGGCACTCATACCACATCTTCTTATATCTATTAATATATTTCAAATTTAGTACCAAATATTTAATGTTTACATTTATACACTTGTATGTAACTGCGTACAGATCAGACTCGACAGTAAATAAGCATCATAGAAAGGTTGACTTGTATGTAAATGTGTACAGATCAGACTCGACAGTAAATAAGCATCATAGAAAGGTTGACTTGTATGTAACAGCGTACAGATCAGACTCGACAGTAAATAAGCATCATAGAAAGGTTGACTTGCATGTAACTGTGTATAGATCAGACTCGACAGTAAATATGCATCATAGAAAGGTGGACATCATTAAACCGATTTTACAAAACAAATATTCCATGTTAGAATTTTCTTGACTGAAAAAATGGGAACTTGAATAACACGAACAAGTTAAGTTTAAGTTTGTTTACTTCAAAATATTTAAGTTACAATTGCAAAATTTTGAGACCGATGTCAATTTCAAATTACAAGACTTAAAAATCGCAAAATGTCTGAAATAAGAAACAAGATCAGGCATCCATTTTATAAGATATATTTCAGGTAAGTGTTGCATTCACTCATTATATATACACAAGGTATGCCTAAAAGCTGGTGATTTTAATTAGTACTACATTATTTTACTTAAGATAAACATTTTACACTAGAAAACATATTTATCCATGATAATAAGATAAAGGTTTTACTTTTTTAGATTGGCCGTGAAAATGAAAAAAAAAGAAAGAAATTTTTACAAAAAGATGCAAAATATGCTGTTTTGTTATCAGTTTCGATAGAAACACAAATAATTATAAAATGTACAAATAAAGGTCACATTAGGGGTCAACGATAAAATAGTATATTGATGTTCGGTGTTTATTTTCCAAACTAGCTAGCATATTTTGGCATGTTAGTTTCCGTTCCTTATCGCTTGTGACATGCATGCACGTGCCACTATCTTCGATATTGTAGGAACAATTTTGATTAAATAAATGCAATGTAAACATAAGACACAGCATGGTGCAAAAATAACAACTCTACAATTTCCTCTCTAACTTTAAGAAAGAATTTTCAGTTCGCTTCGTACATTACATTTTTTAAAGAATTTTAATCAGGTTACGAAGAAAACATGGAAATTAAAGGTCTGATTATTTACGTCCAGATAAAAATAATGGGTTTTAAAATTTCATTACTTCAAAAAATAGGCAAGGTTTATATTTATGCATTTTCATCATTTTGTTTTATTCGAAAAAAAAGTTTAGAACCAAAAGTACCAAGTTACAAAAAAAGAAAGAAAGAAAAAAAAAACAGACACGCAAAACCTAATCAAACGTACTTGTTATTTTGGTCTATCTATTCGTTTTATCATTCAGGCAAGCATATTGTTGCTTCAAACGAAAACCATCTGTATGGACAAGTTGAATCCAGGGCTTTTTTTGCTGAAGTACAATAGTGAAAAAGTGTAGTCAATATAATTTTGTTCACCCTTACGAGATGATATAAGACTATACGCATAAAAAAACTCAATGGTTGACGGTGATGTTCTAACCTGTATTCTGTCCTCTGGAAGATCAATTTTTAGAGCTAGAACTTCCCTGGCATATAAATCCGGATAGTGAGATTCTTTGAAAGTCTTTTCTAGTTCTTCTATTTGATAACCCGTAAAAATTGTTCTGCAAAAGTAACAATAGAAAATATTAAAGCCATTGTTTTTATATATAAAACAGAAAATAATGCAACACGACAACTGTGAAGCAATTCATTTTCATTTTTTAGCCGACATTAATTATTTTTTTCACGATTGTACTAAACATAATCATATAATGCTGTGTCGGCGTAGCTATGATTTTAATAAAGACAGACATATTTTTTATTTAATATAAAGAGCAAATAAACTTCACAAGCAAAAGTGGCTCAACTAAAACTTAACTTAAAACACTAGTTTCATGTAACTAACTATTCTGGTAAAAAAAAGGGATCAAAAACGTTTCGACTTTTTTAAGTTCTGCTGGTAGTTTTAATTGGCCTGACCTTCTCTGGCTTCAACTTGACCAATTATGTAACATTATAATCATGAGACAGAAATTGTTTTAATCCATATTTCAATCAAAATTGGAAAGTATGTATTCATAATTGTTTGGAACTTATATGTATAAAATGCATTTCAATCATCTTAGAATTTGACTTTAAAAGAGTTACGGTTTTCTTTAAGCGCGGAGTAATTTGTTACACTATATAAAGCTCTACGTTATATACTTTTTAGCACTGTGTGCATTACATTTTTTACACAAGCGTGTCCCTAAAAGATACATATCCATGTACGGAATAGAATACATAAATTGTAAAACAAAGAAGTCGTAATTGCATACATTAGCTTTTTATATCCATGTTTAACTTTTCTTAATAGAAATAATTTGGCTAAAGAAAAGGAAACTACATTTGAAACGATCTTGATTTTTTTCTCATTTGTGAATTTCAAATAGCTTTATGATTAATGGATGTCGGTTTCTGAACGTCTCCTGCCTTGTTTTGTAACTTATGTTGAATTCATATCCAGATTCAGTTTGTCATTTCTTTCTGTTTAAGAAAAGGTAATGAAGATAGAAACATAACAAGCAATTATTTGTTCAGTTCAAACATTATTGGCAGAAATGATTAAATTGGAAAATGAAATAACTACTCCTTCCTTTTATTTTCAGTAACTATCCTTAATTACTGAAGACCGGTCGATCTTATAACGTTAATAAAGAAGCAAATTTGGACATTAAGCATTCTGGAAGAACTAATTGACTGAGCTGGAGCGAAAATGATTAGGTTGTTTATTTCATGGTCATGACATCTAGTCAATCACATTACTGCTAGGGAAGTAACATAACATACAACGCACATGCATCGCTTATTAAATTTTGAATTATTCTCCGGTTTTGCTTAATTTGAAATATAATAAAGCATTGTATATCAATTTGATGATATGACGAAATTAGTTTTTCCAATTAGATCGTTAAAGAAAATTCATCTTTTAAAAAATAAAAATATAAGATATTGTATAATTGTATGTAGAACGACAATTTTGTCATTTAAACGCCAGAACCATTTAGATTTTTTGTTGAGGCGTCTTACAAACTGTTCAAGGTCTTTTACAAAATATGTGCTATATGGAAAAATGCTTAGTTTTTCGTGGTAAAATAATCGCAACCATTCTCCATTTGATAAAAAAATTGTATGGAGATGGGTACGTATTCCTCTCAAGTGCAAAAAAAAAAAAAAAAAAAAAATAAAAACCATTTCGCAATTAACCAGCGAAAATGTGCCCTTCAGGCCGTGTAATGATATAGAAACACTAATTAGGGTCTGACCCGGAAGAACATATATACGAAATTAGTACATATTTAAAAAAAAAATAGTTCGTGCGCAACTTTAAAAATATGTAAAATATTTGGGTAATTTTGGTATAAAATGATGGCTTAAGGCCCGGGACTACTGTCCTTGCATGTTGAATGTTTGATTTGAATGATAAAAAAGTATAGGACATTAGAGAAAAGGGAAAAAAGGCTTTGAAAATAAAAAAAAATATAGAAATACCCTCCTCCTTTTTCAACTGCCGTATACAAGACCCTATTAAATAATGCAATATGAATGAAAGCAAGCTTGTGTATGCGTCAGTGAGAGAGCAAGCTTGAGTATGCGTCAGTGAGAGAGCAAGCCATACATAAAAAAAAAACCTTTATTTTGTTTGATTATTATACCTGTGTCTTCGTCGCTTTTTCTGCTTTTTATTTATCTGTTGTTCTGTTTTCTCAAGATGAGCACATTCTGGTCGTTGTAAACCTGAAAATACAAACAAAATAAACATATATATATATATATAGAAAACATCCTCCGTGGAGGATCGAGGGTTTCCGGCTCCAGGGTTTCCGGATGAGACCATCTTGGGCAAAACTCAAAGAATGTAACATCTATTACAGTTGGTAATTTGTTGCAATGTTTTAAAAATGACGTACATTAACAAAAATGTCTGGTTTTTTTTTGTTTGCTTTTTTGTGCGATACTTGTCATATAATACTTAACCATGCAGTTATGAAAATAAATATGTTGAGATGTAAAATGGGAATCAGCGAGCAGTTTAATAAATACACATTTAGGTGGTATGCACGACATGTTTGTCCTTTAGGGAATTGCTTTCACTAAGGTTGACCGACACCGATATCCTCAAAAGCCAAAGGTCAATTCATAGGAAAAGTTCTTTGAACTAGTCTACAGATCTTAAATGCTTGTCAATAATAAAAAGGATAGTTTGTTTACACCCCCACATTTTACCGGAAGTACTTCTGACTGACAAATGACCACATCAATTTTACATGCAAATGTATTACAAGCCATTTTATTAATTTAGGGCCTACAATATGTTGAGGTCAAGTATAACCTTGATATTGAATTTAAAAAGAAAACAAACGTACTTTTTGCTTTCACTTAAGTAAAAATTAAAGTGGTATTTTAAATAGCTCTTCATTATATTGATTACGATAAAAGAAAAACAAACAAATACGATTTAAACGACAGGAAAAGGCACTGACGAAGACACAGAACATGGCGCCCAGTGTCATGGCTGCCAAACCGATTGTGTCAAAAACTTGAGATAATCTGTGGTACCAGTTAACCACTTAAGTATACTTTAATGTGACTAAGACAAGACTGTTTAAATAAATGGTAATATCTGAATACACAAAACTCGAGAGCCGGTAGAACGGACGTAAGTCTTGTGGATTTAACATTCCGAACGCTGTACGATGTTGGTATACGGCTAGATACGTTAAAAGTTAAATATAATTAGCGGGACGTTGACATTGGTTTTTCATTTTACATGTAGTTTTACATGTAATAGAAAGATAAATGGAAATCGGTAAGAGTGGGTCGAAAGGAACTTTCAATATCTATCATTTACAACACGATTGGAAATGCATGCCGTCTAGTTTTGATATTATAAATTATGATGTATAAAACACGACTGAAAATACATTGTTAAGTACAAGGTAAAAATAATATAAGTTGACTATTAAAGATTTGAATTTTATTTTATTTTTTCCATTTGTTTTTGCAAAATACTGAAACAGCTTTATGGGAGGGGAGTATATTATCATTGTACGTAAAAGCAGGGGCAAAACCATAGAGCGAGAACGCTTATTGTGGAAAATTGCGACTAGACAAAACTTATAAATTCAAATCATCATGATTAAAACTGTTAACACGATCTTGCTCATTTTGATCCAACAATGATGTTACTAACAACCAATTTTCCTTCCTAACACCCGGACTATCAGAAATGGATTTTCTGTGTTTTAACCTGATAAGGAATTCCAGGTGCTATTGAACCCGTTTAGATGATTCAAATATTTGCTGAATTTTTCATAATTTTTATTTTTATTAGAAAATCGGAAAAAAACTATAACTGTCATTAGTGAGGAAAATTAGGTTTCAATCCTAAACCTGAGCAAATTCACCTGCCGAAATATCGCTTTAAAAAATATCTGCAAGTTCCTAACATTTCATCTGCAGCTACATGTTGTTGAAAGCATAGGACAAAGAAACATCTTAAAATTTTCAAGTATAAATGACAGTTTTAATCATCTCTCATATTGATTGAAATAAGATAACAATTGAAATTTATGTATTCATATTAAACAGAAATTTGTGTTTATCAAATCTTCACATGAAATAATCGCATCCGTCAACAACGAAGTATATGATCATATGTGGTTGAATATAAATGTGCAATGTTTTATCTGCGTTATCTATCAAAACCCATATTTAACTAAAAAATGTCTGATTTATATTTTAAAAATGAAATTATCATCCAAGGTTAAAAATACGGTATAGGGGATCGGGAAATCTATTTTATAACGATATGTGCTCTTCAACCAATTGAAGCACTGGAAAAAAAACCAATTTTGTCGAGAAATCCCGAGCCCCGGTGAATAAGGTAGCATCTTCGAACGCATTCAAAGATATACATTGATTTCACGATCAGTAAAAGAAAATAACGATGGTAACCCATAAACTTGAATGGTGGAAATACCCAGATATTACCCATTACAAAGACCTGCGTATCTTAAACGACGTTATCTGTTAAATATAAAAAAAAATCAAACAAACAAACAAACAAAGAAGTAAACAAATGAAACAAACAAAATATAAAAAAAGGAGAAAAAAGAACACCACGGATTTCATAAGAAAATTACTGATTGAATATTTAACAAGAAGTTATTTTAAATTTCATTTTAAACTACATACGATAATAATAATATGTTTAACGTTTTAATGATCTTGACCCCCTTGAAAATGTCAGCAATTGATACGACAAAAAGCAAATATTACGAATTTTACAAACTACTTGACCAGTTTTTTTTTCCTTTTTTTTCCTTTTAATTAAAATGCAGCATTGACGTGAACACCAGTGCATTAACATAACAGGTTACCAGGACGTTTGTTCCCATCAGGAATTAGCTGAAGGACCGATCAAGTGCCGCGTAATAAATGGTCGGTGTTTATACGTCCAACGTGAAGATGTCATCAGGTTATAGTGTTAATTGTATTGTCATTTTGTCCGTGTTCACGGTATGATATCACCTCCGGTACAAAAGATCGCACTAGACCACGACTTCCCGCGGTACTCGCACAAAACATCATCTCTGCTCAATTGGCCATCTTTGTACTCATGTCAATAAGCAAATGGCAACCGTGTCGTTACCGACTTGTTTAATGACAATATCTGCTCGTATAATTGGAAGGCTAACTGGGCGAAATTCGCCGGTTTTAATCTAATAGACAAACCGTCAAATTAGTTTGTTTAATAAATTGTTATAACGTGTGAATTATAACACGTTTTCCACAATTTTACTTTCTAAGTCAAGGAATACATCATTTTCTCAGATCTTTCTTATTTAGCAGTTAAATCAATCATAATAACGACTAATAGAGTATTTATGAATTGTATTATTTTAAAATGTATTGAAATTAATTTTATGTTTTATTTTACCGTATAATTATTTTCATACGAGTAAAAGGAGATTACAGCAACCCATCGACAAAACTAGACATATAGAGGCAACATATAAACCTTTACAAGAATTTCAGTATCATAGTTCACACACAAAACACAAACGGAAGTTTCCGTTGAAAAGTTGAATGTTATTAATAATCTTATACTTATTATGAACACCTATAGCTGTTTACATTTTCGTCCTTTGGTCTCTAGTTAAAATTTGTGTCATTGGCAATCATACGATATCTCCTTGTTTATATAAAGAATCGCCCCAGTATTTCCAACCTCCGGTCGTAAAATTTAGTTTAAATTCACACATAAACTTGATCCAGCGAAGAAAAAAACAAGAGGGCAAAAATGCATATTTGCATAATTTCAATAAAGTTTTTACTAATACGCCAAATATTTCATTGATAAAACTCGATTATTCTTACAGGTATGAATAACTTAATCTCTTCCGCATTACAGGAAATAAAAACAAATTGTATTAGTTGATGTTAGGGTTGTAATCCCTCCTAAACCAACAAATAATTCTTCAATGGATTTAGAATAATGCGATAATTGGCTAAATATTGACTCTAAAAGCAATGAAAATACTGATATATGCTTGTAACTGTTCCCGGTAGAAACAACGTTTGAAAATTAAATATACGAAAAATCTTATAAATATCACTCAGGTGAAATAATTTAATTTCAATAAATAATTTGTTTTCTTTAAATGAAATGCGGAGAAAGGGGAAAAGAAGAAAAAAAACCAGAATATTAAAAACAAAAAAACAAAAATAAGATAAAAACACTACACTTATTGTAATAATTGCAACTAAATCTTAAAATATGATATTATTTTCCAATTATAAATGTTTAACATATGGGATATAAGTGGTTTCTGTTTATATTATTATGTATTTGAATGCAAAACTGTGATTTTTTTTCTTGATTAGACAAGGGGAAATTGTGTTATTTAATTCTAATTTAGTTATTTCAAAACAAAAACTAATAACATGTATAAATATAAAAATAATTATCTGCATGTTAATATTAGCCTGTTGAAAAAACGTTTTGTTAATTTAACTTTCTATTTACATGTATCATATATTAGAAGATAAAGTTTTCTGAAAATTGGTTAGAATCTCAATCAGACTGTGGACGAATCAATTCCAAATTAATTTCTTCATGTATAACATTTCGTCATTCATTCATTATTCTAAACATGCATATCCATATAGTAATACATGAAATATTTGCCGCTAGTCGTTTAGAAAGCAACCCGCAGTTATTCGTTTCAAACCGGAAAAAAAACACAGAAAAGAATACCTTTTAGGTCTAGCATAACGGTAGATTTTTTTACACATTTTATTCGAGTGATAATAGCATTGAACAAGCTAACATTATTTTTCCACTTTTACCGTTTCCTTCTTTGTTTTTTTTTAGCATTTTGCGATGCTTTACATTTGTATATTATTGTATGTTATATGAAATGGTATGATTTCAAGGTTTTGCTATTCTTGTAATTTTTATAATTGAAAAGTTAAGTTATTTACTTTTATTAATGACTAAAATTATTTTTATTTTTACGCGGCCAGTAAAATGTATATTTACTGAATATCAAATCCGGGAAGTTGGTATAATAATAAGATCATATTCAGCACATGCAGATGGGGAACAAAAATGAAAACAGGAACTTCAAAGTTTGAAAATATCATGACCGGACGTAAGGAAACATCTGGAATATTTTAACTTTTGACAAATCAAGGACATGACCGTGTTTTGCAAGTCAGAAAAAACAACAAAACATGTAAACATTAAAAAAAGGGAAGAAGATATATCAAGGAGACATTCAAACAGCGGTATTCAAGCTGACCTTCGTTATTGCATACGTGGAGGATGATGTCATCGCGGACAAATTGTCCACCAGCAGTGGCATCGACAGAAGTAGCCTCGGATCATGGCTCACTGCTTGACAGTTATCGACGAAGTATTAGACCTAAGATTGGGTCAGGATGCCAGGCTACGACAGAAGATGTGAAGAACTATAGAAGAATATTCCAAGGGAGAAATAATAAAGGCTTTATTTTAGCATGATTATGGCCTTACACGAACGTCGGTAAAAATCTGAGGTAAACTGGCAACTAGCGGTTATTTTTTTCTTTACTTATGAAATACCTACAATTATCCATTTTTACAAGTTTACTGTTATATATGTTTAGTAAATTCGATTTTTATTTTTATTTAAAATTAATTTAATTCAAAATGTTTTAAAAATGGTATTCGATGTAACTGAATCAGAGAAGTTATAATGTATATTACATGTTTTAGAACACGTCTAAATTGAAAACAACGTTCAAACGTTCTTTTCCGCAAACTTATTGTTTTCTGTTTGGTAATAAATTAATAATAAAATCCATTTTGTTACATCTGATGATCCGTTTATTTGGCAATCGCCAATGGCAGTCAGCAGGGTTTAAGAACATCAGTTGTTCGACCTGCTAGTCAAATGTGTTTTGTGAAAATATACTTTTTCACTTTTTTGGTCTATTGGAAAATGTTGTTTGTGCTGTATTTAGACCCCTCTAACATGTTTTAAAATATACATTTGCTGTAAATATCATATCAAAGGGGCTCTCGGTGTTATATGTGCAAGATGAGCACTGGGAAGAGAAGTTCCAGCTAAATGCTCGAAACATCAAACCATAGGAAACAACCCCCTTTAGTTTCGCTAATGCATATTCATTCGTATTATTTATAAAGATACGTATGAAATATAAAACATGCCGCTTATCTTGTTATTTAAGCAAAATCATTAGATTTATTTTCCTTAATTCAAGCATAGATAAAAATTGACACAAAAATAAAGTGTCATACACAATGCATATTACATGTAGATTATTAAGAATTATTATTCTGGAGCAAATGTTGAATATATTTTTTCATAACAAGATGCCAGTCAAAATGTTTGTTGACGCCATAGAAAAGCTAGTACATGTTAGAAATAGTCATGTCCATATTACATGTAATTGAAACTTAAAAACATCACCGATAAATGTTTGAATATGAATGCAAACAGCTAGACCAACTGGATAAGCTAATATGACTTGTGATAGATTAAAAATAACATGAAGTCTGACAGCTTTTAATATTAATGTATAATTTAAATTTGTTTATTTGTCCTTAATTTCACCAACTTTGATGCATGCATTTATATATCCGACCTACGGATAAAGGGACATCTAAAAATTCGGGTTTTCAGTATTATTTCATTTTGTAAACTATTTTTGATTTTGTAAAAGATCGAAATGCAAAAAAAAGAAAATTATTCAAATGAAATATAATTCTAAACAATTAAACCAGAATTGGTTACTCGTCTGAGGACAAATAGTAAAAGTTTTATTTTTCTGTCATAAATTCCATGAATAATCATTATTTAAACAATATCAGAAAAAAATATATATACTTCTGACTACTTAAATGGAACCACATACACAAGAAGTACAGTATTAGATTTTTTTCTATGTTCAAAGTATTTGATTTTCTTAAAAATGAGACTCACTCCCCATTTCAGTTTTCCCAGACATTACTAATAATCTTAAAACTTCATAATGCTAGTATGATCTTAACTCACAAAAGTATAGAAGGAACGTAAACTCACCTTCGTCCAAGGCCGGTGCCTTGACTCCGTACCCCATGTTGTCTGTGTACCGTGGGGTACCTGTAGAATATGTTTGGGCTGTAACTGTCCCCGTATCCAGTCTCCATGGACAAAAAGAAGTACTTGTACCCTGTGGAACAGTCTGGTCTCTGTAAAAACCTTGTGGTTGTGTTTCAAATCCAACATTGCCTGTTTGGTATGGAGAGGTCGGTGTTAGTCCTGGTACATACGATATGTTAGTGTATCCCTGTGCATCTAGAAAGTCTGGGCTCTGGTTCTGTCGACAATTTGGCAGTCCGAGAATTTCATGGATTGCAAAAGACTGTCTCTGTTGTGGTGGACTGTAAAGTGTTCCATTATTGTACGGGGTCTGGAAGCTCATAGATTGCTGTGTATTCATAGTCCAAATACAGTTTGTAAATGTTGGTAATTAATTTTTCACTTATGCTAATTGTAGAGGAAATCAGTAAATTTGTCGGTCCTTAGCAGGCCAATTTAGAACTGTTACAATTATATTTAACTTCGCTAATTATATCCCAGCATTATGATGCACATAGACCAATGGGTCTCCAACATGAATATTTGCATATTACAGATATTATTACCTGTCAAGAAGGTATCCACCCCATCACCGTGAAAGTCACGTGGTCATTCACATCCTAATTACCTTTTTGTTTTTCATGACTATCTCCTCCCATTTATTTACACAAATATCTTGTATTTGTCAATCACTTGTGAAATTCGACAGGTTTAACAGATTAACTGGCGATGAAATAAACACGAACCTTCTCAAAGGGGCGCCTTGCTTTCCGTCCTTTTTACACATTTAATGCAACAACCTTTATATTCAATTTCTGTCAATTGCTTGTATAAATAATGATTTGATATAAGTTTAAAAATGTGTATTTCAGATTTTTAGTACAATTAGCTTTTATTAAATGGACAAATGTTTTAAATATAATTGCCACTTTGAAGGATGTCCTAGTGGGAGAGACGAACCAAGTGATATAATGAATTGGGTAACACTTCAAACCGTCTTCCACAAAATGTCAAAAAGGAAAGTTCGAACAAAACAAACTTTTCATGTGAAATTTTACAGTTTTCTTGCTTACACCTTATTTTAACCCTAGTGTTTTTATAATAACATGATGAATTAGCTATTTGTTTTCTATTTAAAATAAGAAAACGTGGTATGATTGTCTATGAGACAACTATCTACCAGAGACCAAATGACGTGTGAGCAACTATAGGTCACCGTACGGCCTTCAACAATGAGAAAATCCCAAACCGTATAGTATATATATATATATAAGCTAGAAAAGGCCCCGACATGATACAGTGTAAAATCTCCCAGACCAGAATAAGAAAGAAAATAGCCATAGTTTCATGCGGACATGTTCAAGTATAAGCCATCTTTAAGATTTACAGGGAAAACAAAATCATATGATTGAAATGTGCAAAGAAATATAGAAAAACATTTTCAAATTTGGAATACTATATGTTTTATTATCTTATCGTAATACACGTTTTAAAAATTTTTACTTCTATATATAGATGAAGAAGTTCAAATTCAGTCGGATTAAAAAGAATTAAAACTAATAAAAAAACAAAACATTTACTTTGATATAATTTTTTCAGTCATTACATTTTAAAATGATATTTGTAAGTTTTCGAAAAAAAAAAGCAATATTATGACATTTTACTTCATCATATTAACTGCAAGGTACTGATTATATTCAAAACGAAGTGATGTAAATATAATTTTAAATTTGCAGAAAATTCCGAACGTAGAGAATTTACAATACAGAAAAGGGGACAAATATCCAGTAGGGATAACAATAGTTTGGTTTTGTTCTTGTAAGTTAGTCAGTCTGTCTTATTTTCATCGCACCTCCATATCTTTTAATTCAAAAATCAATCACACCTTCCTGATGAATCATATAAAAATACGAACTTGTATATCAAAACGTTTAGGTCGTTGGTTTTCTAGTTTAAATCATTTCCCATTTTTCATGTCGGGGCATTTTATAGCCGACTATACGGTATTGGTTTTTCTCATTGTTGAAGGCCATACGGTGACCTTTATATGCTTATATCCACGTAATTTACACTAGACTGGTGGATAGTCTCATTGGCAAATCATACGGTATATACCACATCTCCCTCTTTTCATACAGCAATACAAAAATCAATTAGAGATTTATATATGAACAGCTCTATGAGAAGTTCGATGTTGAGTAATGCATTGGTTTTGGATATACATTATGTATGTATTTTCTATAACTTATAAAAATTCTGATATCGATGTATTCTTGTACAATAATTGGGACAAATACACTCTATATACCCACGTCAACCTGATATATTGAAAAGGAGGTTTCAGGATAGATTACACAAAGGAAGAAATCCAATACTTTGGTTGAATTCGTGCATTGAATGTCTATATGGCTAGTGTTTGACTTTGAAGTACTTTTTAGATATAGTTATATAAATTATGAATCTATATATATAACATTCGTTTAATTGCATAATTCAAATTTTTTTTTTTGAAACTCGGAAAAAGTTAAAAGGGTAAATAACAATGCTGCAGTTCAATATTTATTTTACAGCAAAGTTTCTATCGAAAGTTGTTAGGACAAAGTTTTTTTAAAAGCTTTTCTTATGTCTTATGAGATAAACATAAATAAATATGGTCATAGATTGACAGAAACTGATAACAATTAAACCTTGCAATTAATACTTTCGTCAAATCAAATTATTTAGCTTACTGTCCATGTCTTATCAAGAATGGTTGACTCAACGCCTGAATGATAATGACTCTTTTTTAAATGTACTATCTGCTATTCATTTTGACTGTTTGATCCAGTTCAATTTGTGCTCTCTTTTCTATTCGCATTATTTGTTCTAATGTTTGCCACTAACCTTTCTTGTTATTAGGTCCTGTCTGTTCTTTTAGTACACCAGACCAAGAGCCACTATGAGCAATAGACATAACTGGAAACTTTCTTTTGGTCATCATGTGCCCGACAATCATTTGGTCAATTGAAACAAATCTCTATAGGAATTATACATTTAAGACCCCTTATTATTTTTTTCATTTTGTTTCTATCGGTTTAAAAAGGTTTACTTCTGAAAACTGATCTATTATAGCTTAATCGGTAGATTCTGGAAAAATCTGAATATTCATACAAACTGCATCTGTGGTCTCGAGGTGGCGTGATTGCATTGGTTTCGTCAAAGAAACTCATATTTGTTGCTTTTCTGCTAAGTACTCGATTATGACGAAAAAGCAGGAAAATTATAGCCTCATGCAGATTCATTATATATAATGTCTGGTAGACAAAATGAGCTATAACATTTTAAAAATTAGGCTTCGCCTGTCTATTCGTATATACACAGTTAGCAGTGTGTATTGATACTAAATATATACTGTCTTGCATATGCATATCATAACTATGTTCCGGGTGATGTTTAACACCTATCAGTACAAATAGATGACTTTTCTTTATAAACTATGTAGGAAACCTGCCATTTTTATCTGATTTTTTTCCCTCACTGCATGCAAAATATCGATTTTGGTATTCTATTCTGTGAGTGAGGTAACGTTATCAACGAAACAATGTTGTGCACGCTTCCTTTTTCTTTGCTCACAATGATATTTAAAGTTTCCAAAATATGGAATTTACCACTGTTAAATATCGGGAAGGTTGTCAACACAAAATATCATACAATTTACATTGGAAAGGAATGAAACTTAAATTGACAAAATTCCTTCTTATACCCTTGGTATACTTGTATGCAGATCTTATTTTATGTTTTCCAGGACCAAACAACTGTGGACTTTGTACTATTGAAACATTTGAAAGAATTTTATCAATGCAAAATTTTCCACATTTTAAATTGGAATGACAATAAACTGCATTACTTCATACATGTATCTCCTTCTTATGTAGTTATCAGATTTGCTATTGGTTTTTTTTTCTTTATGCATGGCAAAACATGGACATAGCTAAATAGCAAATAACAAACTTGGGACGTTTGACAAAAATGTCAAACATTTCAGTATAAAATATGCAAAAATGGTGCAAGCTTGTTCATATACTGGATACATATAGGGTGCTTAAGACTTTACAATGCCAAGGCTTGTACAAGACCTTGACGATTAGAATATTTGTCACTTTAATGCACGAATCAAAATTTGACAGTCGGAATGAAACATGTTATAAGCATTGCTCAGACATTCTCTTTGTTTTAATCATCACATTGTTACATCTAATTTGTCAATATTTACCTTAAGTATTACCTGAGAATTAGTTAGATTTACCTGCCCTTATCTCAAACCTGATAGATTACGGTATTTTTGTTTTACACCTCATATTTATTATTTATTTTAGGACGAGATCAAGATTAGTATTTTTCCGACAAAGGAAAGATTTATATAGTCACATACGCAAAGAGACAAAACGCAAATCAAACTTGATATAAGAAATAATAAAAAAACACAAAAAAAAAAAAATACTGCCAAGTTAAAAAAATAATGATAAAAAAGGAACATGGAGAAAACAAAAAATCTAACCGTAAAAAAAATCGAGACAAAACGGAACTTCTTACAACTTTAGAAAAAATAACTCCTGCTGCATATATTTTCTTTTTTTAAACCCGGAAAATCTGCTATGTATAAAAACCAAAATGGAGACAAAACGGAAAATCTGCTACGTTATATATACAGAAAATAGATGCAGAGTGACATAGCGAATTCATTGATTTAAAAAGTTGCTATAGATTTTCTATTGTAAATGATTGGCTGGTTTACCTCTATCTTTAGTCTTGCTTACATGTATGTTAAATTTTCATTTGTTGTAAAATGGAATTTTCACAATGTCAACACTTGGATTTAAAACAGTTATAAAAGCAAATGGTGAAACTTCGCTCTTTCTGAAGTTTTGATGAGAAGTGTTAGTTCTCCTGTTTATTTTGATACAAATGTAGCTATTTAGTTTTGATACAAATGTAGCTATTTAGTTTTGATACAAATGTAGCTATTTAGTTTTGATACAAATGTAGCTATTTAATTTTGATACAAATGTAGCTATTTAGTTTTGATACAAATGTAGCTATTTACTTTTGATACAAATGTAGCTATTTAATTTTGATACAAATGTAGCTATTTACTTTTGATACAAATGTAGCTATTTAGTTTTGATACAAATGTAGCTATTTAGTTTTGATACAAATGTAGCTATTTACTTTTGATACAAATGTAGCTATTTAATTTTGATACAAATGTAGCTATTTACTTTTGATACAAATGTTACTTTTGATACAAATGTAGCTATTTACTTTTGATACAAATGTAGCTATTTAGTTTTGATACAAATGTAGCTATTTAATTTTGATACAAATGTAGCTATTCAATTCCCTTTTCTTTAGACAATTATTTTTTTCTGTAAATTCATCACCATGACCTTAAGATATTTGACGGCACGATTTCTGTATCAGCTTGTTAAGTATACTTTGTACAGATTTTCGAGAAAGAATGTTAAAAGAATTTTCATAATTTGTAACAACAAGGTATGCTATAGAATATGTAAATATTGTTGGTTTGCTTCATTGATTGATTGATAGACCTGTTTAAAGTTCACGGCAAATAATACTTGCAACACAAATAACAGTCAAAAGTGGTACATGAAACAAGAAAATTGATTGAGATTGATTTTTGCATGCTTAGCTCCAAGTAGAAATCAGGCATGGCCGTTTATAGCTTGCTATGCTGTATGGGCTATGCTCATTGTTGAAGGCCATGCGGTGACTTATAGTTGTTAACTTATACATCATTTGGTTTTTGGTGGAGAGTTATCTCATTGGCAATCATACCACATCTTAATATATTAGGAACACAAACATATTAACAATTAATACAGTATAGGTTCTGCATTGTAGGTCGACCGCGTTGAAGGGTGGGAAATTTGGACTGCCAGAAATTTTAGACTACCACAAGAAAAAGAAGGTTTGTTGGATGAGGCGGATATGTGGTCTTACAACAGGACACATACAGACCCATAAGCTTCAATATTTCTCTAACGTGCAGACAGTATGGCCCTCGCCCAATACAAGGCATCGGATTTAATGTCTCTCTCTCTCTCTCTCTCTCTCTCTCTCTCTCTCTCTCTAACCCCCTCCCTTCACCCCCTGAATTTTAAATACTTGCAAAGCAGTTACAATTACGCTGCATAGGAAATAATATTTTTATCAATTGTTATTTAATTATTATTTTTTTGGAGCGAGCAACGACTTTTTTTATATGAAATTAAATAAATCTATTTACATGTAAATTGAATATAAAGAAAAATAAGGAAATAAACCGAGCTGTGCTTTGAATCGCATATCCTCAATGAAATATTGAAAATAGTAAGAAATTACGTTAGCAAAAGTAAGTGAGTTCGAAGAAGAACAAAGTTGTAGAGTTAAATTACCAGAATGTGTTTCACTCACATGATCAAACCCGAAAGCGGATGAAACCTAGTGGAATTTGAACATCAAAGAATCTAGTATCTAAATAAAATATGTAAACTATTCTACATCTTGCCATAAAATCAAAACGTATAGTAGAGGACAATTTTAAACTAGTACGGCAAATTTTGCATCGAAGGACATCCATAATGAACTTGTATCTGAAAGAAAATAAATACCTATACTTCTGGGGCCATTTAAGTGAAAGTATCCTAGGAAATGTCCCAAGATATGTCTTAGGACATTATTTAGGATGGTCTTAAGACGTGTCTGGGACATGTTTTAAGGTAAAACTAATAGATACACTATAAGTATATGCTATTAAAATGATATATAAATTTCATACAACTAAAATCAATTTTCAAAAACTTTTTAAGAAGCTACCATCGTGCTGCAATTTAAGCTATATAAACTAGCTTTGTCCTTAATGACACTCGATTTCATTATATGTATTGAATCAGCCTTAGTAAGAAGAGAGACCATATTTGTTGTTTTTATTTCGGCTTAGGACATTGTAACTTTTAGTACTATCCTAAGACCATCATAACATACCTATGTTTATACCCTAACTTAAGGACCAAATATAGGACATATCTTATCTTATTCATATATATATAGGAGACTTTCGTTAACCTGACTTAGGACTAAGACGTGTCCCAAGACCATCCTAAGACACGTCCTAGTCCTAAGACAGCTTCGTTGACACGGCCCCTGATATAAAGGGGTTATTGGTTATATTCCTTTTTTTCTATTATAAGAAATAATGTAAATGACCAATTATAAATTTAAAAGACGGTTACACAATTAATGATAAAAAATTATACTTAAAAGCCTAAATCGTTCCGAGGCAATTTATACAACCTCTTAACGTAGTGTGGCAAATATGCCATTTTTGCATTAACCTTTTTTCGGCTTCAGTTTTTAACAAACGAAACTTTCTGTATGAATATTTTGCCATTGATTTTCGTTGAGAGTCTGAACGCAATTTAAAGGATCATCATAAATAAAAACGCACATCGGATATGTAACTTTTTGCAGCTATCTTTTCAACACACAACAAGCAACGGTTTTAACGAACAGAAAATGTATATTAGATGTAGTATGATAAACCGTTTTGAACTATATTACCCCATGTAGTCCAGTGGTAGCCATCACTCAAATTTGTTATTTTAACTAACAGTCTGGGCAATTTGACACTAGTTATTAAGCCAGTTACAAACACACAAAGTTTTTGGTTACTCGATAAGACAAAAATAAATAATGATGCTGTGTTTACCTCATTGATGTAAAGTTTTACAACATGTGAATTTCAAACTAATTGAGGACATTAAGTTTATGCAAGAATTTTTATCAGATTCTATATTTTTATCATAAAGTACTCAAAAACTATTTAAGTTATGAAATCAAAAATTGTAATTTTTGCTGCATATCGTTTACGTGAAAGTCGGTGTAGGATATATATATGTGACTTCATTTATCAAGCTTTCCGGGCATGCGCCGAAAGTAATCGCTGACTTCAAGTCAATTAACAAATCCTTTATTGTTTGTATTGTTACTATATTTAACATTTTAGTGGCGGATCCAGGGGGGGAGCAGTAGGAGGGGGGGGGGGGGGGGAGTTCCAGGGGTTGGAACCCCCTTTTTTGACGATCAATGCTTTTGAATGGGGCCATATGGTTGGACCCCCCACCTTTTAAAAATGGCTGGATCTGCCCCTGCATTTAGACTCTGAGGCAAATTAAGACGGATAGTTTTTTGTTTCTTTGTTTTCTTATAAATATAAGGACTTGTGGTATGATCTCCAATGAGACAACGATAGTTATATAAATATAAGGACTTGTGGTACGATCTCCAATGAGACAACGATAGTTATATAAATATAAGGACTTGTGGTATGATCTCCAATGAGACTGTGATAGTTCTATAGATATAAAGACTTGTGGTATGATCGCCAAGGAGACAACGATAGCTATATAAATATAAGGACTTGTGGTATGATCTCCAACGAGACAACGATAGCTATATAAATATAAGGACTTGTGGTATGATCTCCAACGAGACAACGATAGTTATATAAATATAAGGATTTGTGGTATGATCTCCAACGAGACAACGATAGTTATATAAATATAAGGACTTGTGGTATGATCTCCAACGAGACAACGATAGTTATATAAATATAAGGATTTGTGGTATGATCTCCAATGAGACAACGATAGTTATATAAATATAAGGACTTGTGGTATGATCTCCAATGAGACAACGATAGTTATATAAATATAAGGACTTGTGGTATGATTGCCAATGAGACAACGATAGTTATATAAATATAAGGACTTGTGGTATGATTGCCAATGAGACAACGATAGTTATATAAATATAAGGATTTGTGGTATGATCTCCAATGAGACAACGATAGTTATATAAATATAAGGACTTGTGGTATGATTGCCAATGAGACAACGATAGTTATATAAATATAAGGATTTGTGGTATGATCTCCAACGAGACAACGATAGTTATATAAATATAAGGATTTGTGGTATGATCTCCAATGAGACAACGATAGTTATATAAATATAAGGACTTGTGGTATGATCTCCAATGAGACAACGATAGTTATATAAATATAAGGACTTGTGGTATGATTGCCAATGAGACAACGATAGTTATATAAATATAAGGACTTGTGGTATGATCTCCAATGAGACAACGATAGTTATATAAATATAAGGACTTGTGGTATGATCTCCAATGAGACAACGATAGTTATATAAATATAAGGACTTGTGGTATGATCGCCAATGAGACAACGATAGTTATATAAATATAATGACTTGTGGTATGATTGCCAATGAGACAACGATAGTTATATAAATATAAGGACTTGTGGTATGATCTCCAATGAGACAACGATAGTTATTTATAAGGACTTGTGGAGACAACGATCCTTCAGAGACCAAAGGATGTGGATGTGTATTCGGTTAGTTATGGATATCACCCTGTGTGTGTTTTCTTCACTGATGTATTGATAAAGACATCTTACAAAAAATTCCGCTCAAATCGGATTCGTCATGAACTTCGGCAACGAGGTTCAAGCTCTTGCTCCGTCCTGAAGTCCTCGCTGTGGCTTTAAGTTGCATGGTGAAAGCTATAAAATCACTGATAGTTTTCTTTTGGTTTTATCAGATGCGTTTAGTTTTGTGTCATGTGACACACTACAGCCCCTTTCTATTGACCCGAGTGTTTTCCATTCGGAATCCTATTGATAGCATAAGTAATATTACAAGGTGTATACATACGTTATATAAATTTACCTTGGAGATTATCCGGTAATACAGATTTCACCTCCAAAAGAATGTTGATCATGTTTTGTTTTGCTTCATCTTATATTTATTAATAATCTCTTACAATCAAAGACGTTAAACACATTTAGATTTTGTTATATTTGTATTTAATATAACAATAATTTAATGGAGGATCGATTTATTTTTAAAGAGGGATGAAGCAAAGAAGAAATAGAGAAAAAAAATGGATCAGTCAGTATTGGCTATATGTTAATGAAGAAGAAAACATTTTTCGGGATAAAGGTCCGTTTTAAAGTTTTTCAAAATTCCAGTGATGAAATATGTCTTTTATAGAAAAATAAAATAAAATAAAAAACATTTTGCTTGGATGCGCCACGGCTTCCCTACCGATAAAGAGATTTTCCTCTGAGATTTTCAAAATGATTTAATCAACAAGGTTGCTATTCTATTTTAAAGGCAAATAATTATTTTACTTAGACATTTTGTAATTTATGGACAAATTGAAGTACATGTTTCTGTATATTCTGTCCTTTCCGGTCGAATATTGATTAAATTATTAAAAGCAAATATTTTATAAACAAATGAATATAGAAAAAAATAAAAACAATTGAGAATAGTTCATTGTGAATATATAATATATATGGAAATATAAAATGTATTGTAAAATGACTAAGTTCCCAAGACTGTTAAGGTGGTACATAACACTACAGGGAGATAACTCTGTAAAAATCAGCTGAACGTTTTAATCACTTTCTATTGTCAAGATAATATTAAGCTTCTCAATGATCAAAATTAGTGTTTGTCAAACTGCTATATATCCAATGAAATTTTCCAATAAAGTGTGTGGTTCAAGTTTTTTGAAATTTTTATATTTTTGTCAAAGGGTCAAAGTAAATATTTTGTCAAATTTTTATGAAAATTAAACGAGCCAAATTAATTTTAGTCAAGGTGTTTGGTACCACTTTTTAAAAAAGACTATACAATAATGTACACTACTTCAAAAGGTGTGCAACATGCAATGTCTGTGAAGTTTCAATGTTTAACACTGTAAGGTGAGTTGATTACGCAAAATGGGTACCCACTTTCCCTCGTCTGCAAGATATACTGCCAGACGTAATCATACCATAAGACTGTTGTGCAACCCGGCAAAAAATGAGAAAAAAAAAAAAATAACACAAAAAATTTGAAATGGATAAATGATAAATTGTTGAATAAAACAAAACTGCTCCCATATCTTTTCCAGAATAAATTCCACTTATACACACCAACAGAAGTTTTACTTATTTACACACATTTTTGTTCGGGATTATCCTTATTTACCTTGTAGAGCGGCCATTCAAAATTCATAGGTTTTTGTGTATGCTTTTTGCTCTAACTAGGAAGGTCTCTTTGTTTTTAATTATTATTCAACATTTCTATTACAGATGCTGATACCCAACAAACAAAATATATATCATACAAAATAAGATAAAAATGGAATAATGTCGATTAAAAATATCCCATGTTTTTTATTGTGTGTCGAGCTGCTTTGAAATTAAAATAAAAAAGAAAATGGTATACTGTTACACGTACCACAGTCCCAGTTTAGATGAGTGTTGAGCGCTCAAACATGTTTAACCGCGCTACATTATGTGTGTCCCAAGTCAGGAGACTGTATTTCAGTGGCTGTCGCTGGTTGCTGTCTGTTATACTGTAAATTCAGAAATTATTGCGATGTTTTTATTATTGCGAAAAATGCGACAGGGTAATAATCGCAATAATTTAAGCTCGCATTTTGACATTTTCTATATGAATTAAACAGGATTTTTCTCAATATCGCAAAAATAAAAATCGCATTTTAGTCTAAAATAACAAAATCGCAATAATAAATGCACGCAATAATTTCTGAATTTACAGTATTTGGTTTTGTCATAAGTCAATTCTTTATAAAATTAAGGAGGTGTGGTATGATTGGCAATGAGACAACTATCCACTAAAGTTGATGTAAGCAATCATAGGAAACCGTAAGGTCTTTGAATTATGAGAAAAAAACCAACATGAAAAATATGAAACAATTCAATTGAAATCGGAAAACTAACTGTACAGCCTAATTTATTTCAAAACAAATTTGCGAAAAACAAATATGGCCGACATGAATCAACGACAACCACTGAACTACAGGCTCTATACTTAGGACAGACACATAAAGAATGTGGCGGGAATAAAAGTTTGAAGACGTCATTCCTCCCCTAATTTTGGACAGTGGTGTAACGGCACGACATAAGAACAAACTATAGTTGTTTTACATTTTGGTTGTTTTACAACTTTGGTTGTTTTACATTTCGTTATGTCGGGCCTTTTATATAGCTAACTATACGGTTTGTGTTTTGCTGATTGCTGAAGGTCGTACGATGACATATAATTGCTAATATCAACTTCGTTTGGTCTCTGTTGGATAATGTCTCATTGGCAACAATATCACAGCTCATTTTATTTATGTTAGGAAATAAATATTGATGGACAATTTTCTGACATGTCATTTTGAGCAGCTACAACTACAACTAATGAAATGATTATTTAACCAATAAGTTAGATCACACATTGTTGTAAATATAATGGAATAATATGCAACTGTCAAGTACAAGTGAGAGGTTTAGCTAGCTATAAAACCATGTTTAATCCACCATTTTCTACATAAGGAAATACCCGTTGTTTTCCATTCGTTTAATGTGTATGAGCTTTTGCCTTTGCCATTTTATAAAGGACTTTCCGTTTTGAATTTCCCTTGGAGTTCGGTATTTTTGTTATTTTACTTTTAAGAAAAATTTCACTAAATTACACCGAGAATAACGAAACAAACGTTTAATGGATCGGCACAAACAATGTGTTAGATTTTTCTAAATTGTCGCAGTTTCTTTCAAACTTTTCTCGGTACTCTCTCCTAAGTATACACTTTGCGAAGATTACAAACTGATTTGACCCACATGCACATCGTGATCCAGATTGTTTTCTTTGAATAAAAATGAGACACATGTCAAGGTTTAAACAATTGGGTATTAAGTACAATGTACCAGTATAAGAAGCTGCATGCATCTCTTTATAAAAAATGTTCTATAAACAGATTACAGAAAAAAAAGCAGTTTGTAAGTATTACTTACAGTGGTTGATCTAAGAGTTTGAATAAGAAGTGGGATGGAGGAGACAACCGAAAATTACGGGACGGCAGTCATAAGATATGTACCAAAAAAACACAAATTTTCCGCTGTACATATCGAAATCACGTTCCGAACTAAGGAAATGAAATAAACAATCTTTGATTAAACAAAATATTGCTTTCTTCTCTAGAACAGTTTGCTAATATTTACCGATCGTCATGTTATGTTATGTTAGATTTTAGAAATACATGTGTATACACATCTTTTTGGAAAATGTTAATTTATAATATGGTTAAATATTACTTCATGGTGTTATATCACAAATATAGTTTACACTGTTGGGTTACTGGGCTATGTTACATATGATCTCTTGGGTGGAAAACGAGTAAATCTCTCTCGAATGAAAAAAAAAAACGTGTCAATTGTTTTTTCTAATAGTGTTTATACAATATGTCAAGCTCTAAATCGTTCCCAGTTTATAAAAGATGTGAACAAAATGTAACAAAACATGCAAAGATAGATGATGGTTGTTTAACCCCGCTATAATATGTGTGTAAATGTCCAAAGTCAGGGGTCTCCGTGGTTGTCTGTGGGTTGCTGTCTATCATATTTCTTTTTTGTTTTGTTTATTGATTTTTCATTATACATGTCTATAGGCCGTTTGGGTTTCTTTTTCTTAAATTGTGTCACACACATTTGTCATGTAGGGCCTTTTATGACTATTTGGTATCGGTTTTGCTCATTGTTGAAGGCCTTACGGTGACTTTTAGTTGCTTGCATCTACATCATTTAGACTGCGATAGAAAGTTGTCTCATTGGCAATCATAAATGTAAAGATCTGCATTCACGTGAGCGTATTTAAAAGAATCGAAACAAATTAAAGAATAAACCATTTAAACACAAATCTAGTTTGAGAGTCTATATTCACTCGGAAAAACTTTTTGTTTCATGAAATGTTTTTAGTAATTTTCACGAAAGCAAAATCGAGAAAGTCGCCGATCTAATGTCAAAATATCAAATTGCAAAAACGAGATATATAAAATTTCCAAACAGATTAAAATTTGTTCAATAAACATAACAGCAGTGTGGAAAAGTTGTTTGTACCAATTAAATATTTACACTATATTAGATCTGTAGTTACGACACACACCCCTAGTCAGTTCAGCCACACCCTTTTATCTGCTTGATTATCCCTTATTCTGCATCAATTTCTAAATCACTTATTAACAACAAATATTTGTGCACGTTGTAAGGGAGATTTTGTTTGGACGTCAGTTTTATGAACTTGCACCGTGCTGTAGTTTTTGATAATTAGGGAGTCTGTTAAAAGGCGACTGAGTTAATGATAATGATAATTAAAGACCAGTCAGCATCTTAAAGTTTTTTTCAACTTTATTTGAAATCAAAGAGGTGTTTAAATAGAAACATTGTTTCACATAGAAAGGAAAAAGGTTAGGTTTTCTATGTTTGTGATCTCCTGCTTCATATGGTCTGAGTAAAAAAACACAGAAAAAAAAACTATTTGAAAAAAGGGTGTTTAATGGGTTGGTGCCTTCAAACTAGTTTAACCCTGCCACATTCTGTATGTGCCTGTCCCAAGTCAGAAGCCTGTAATTCAGTGGTTGTCGTTTGTTGCTGTGTTACATATTTATTTTTCGTTCATTATTTTGTACATAAATTTGGCCGTTATTTTTCTCGTTTGAATTGTTTTTCATTTGTCATTTCGGGGCCTTTTATAGCTGACTATGCGGTATGGGCTTTGCTCATTGTTGAAGGCCGTACGGTTACCTATAGTTGTTAATTTCTGTGTCATTTGGTCTCCTGTGGAGAGTTGTCTCATTGGCAATCGTACCACATCTTCCTTTTTATATTTTTAATGGGGCTTTTTGAATAAGTGATATATTTTCCGAATTTATTATTTGATCAGAATATAAACATTTACTAATATGAAGTTTGCTCGTGGAAATGATTGAATAGAAATAGTTTTGATATAAAAAAAAATAGTGTCAATCTGTGCATGCATGATTGATTGATTGATTGAGTGGTTGCTTAACGTCTAGCGGGGAGATATTCCATGCATGTTCAGGACGAGAACAAACTAACAATAAAGACAATAGGTGGGTTCTGTTATAGAGGACTTCCGGGATGAAGGTCGGAGAAATTTGGACTGCCATGTGAAAACGACTGTATATTGGACAGGGACAGAAATTTTGCCTTTCAACAGGCCACCTATGGATCCCTCAAAGAGTCGTTGCAATGGTTCCTAACGTGCAGAGCATATGGCACTCTCTTCAAGGCATCGGATTAATGTTCCTATTCTGACCGGACGTGGCTACGTACTTGTACATCCCACACAGCTAAACGAACACTCCACTTTGGCAAGAGTTTTACTGCCGGTCGGAATAAGACCAAAGTGACAATATTTCTATTCCCCAGTCACTCTTAGTGGCTGTACATGTATGCATGTTAAGTATACTGTGGGTGTGTTTTCTGTACATATACTAGTATGCAATTTAAGTAAACTATGGGTGTGTTTCCTGTACATGTATGCATGTTAAGTATACTATGGGTGTGTTTTCTGTACATGTATGCATGTTAAGTATACTATGGGGGTGTTTTCTGTACATGTATGCATGTTAACTATACTATGGTGCTGCTTTCTGTACATGTATGCATGTTAAGTATACTATAGGGGTGTTTTCTGTACATGTATGCATGTTTAGTATACTATGAGTGTGTTTCCTGTACATGTATGAATGTTAAGTATACTCTGGGTGTCTTTTCTGTACATGTATGCATGTTAAGTATACTATGGGGGTGTTTTCTGTACATGTATGCATGTTAACTATACTATGGTGCTGTTTTCTGTACATGTATGCATGTTAAGTATACTATGGGGTTGTTTTCTGTACACGTATGCATGTTAAGTATATTATGGGGGTGTTTTCTGTACATGTATGCATGTTAAGTATATTATGGGGGTGTTTTCTGTACATGTATGCATGTTAATATATGATGGGGGTGTTTTCTGTACATGTATGCATGTTAAGTATACTATGGGGTTGTTTTCTGTACACGTATGCATGTTAAGTATATTATGGGGGTGTTTTCTGTACATGTATGCATGTTAAGTATATTATGGGGGTGTTTTCTGTACATGTATGCATGTTAATATATGATGGGGGTGTTTTCTGTACATTTATGCATGTTAAGTATACTATGGGGGTGTTTTCTGTACATGTATGCATGTTAACTATACTATGGTGCTGCTTTCTGTACATGTATGCATGTTAAGTATACTATAGGGGTGTTTTCTGTACATGTATGCATGTTTAGTATACTATGAGTGTGTTTCCTGTACATGTATGAATGTTAAGTATACTCTGGGTGTCTTTTCTGTACATGTATGCATGTTAAGTATACTATGGGGGTGTTTTCTGTACATGTATGCATGTTAACTATACTATGGTGCTGTTTTCTGTACATGTATGCATGTTAAGTATACTATGGGGTTGTTTTCTGTACACGTATGCATGTTAAGTATATTATGGGGGTGTTTTCTGTACATGTATGCATGTTAAGTATATTATGGGGGTGTTTTCTGTACATGTATGCATGTTAATATATGATGGGGGTGTTTTCTGTACATTTATGCATGTTGAGTATATTATGGGGGTGTTGTTATTGAGGTGTATGTTTTTCTATCTGGCTGGATTATTCGTTTGAAAAACTTGAACGTAAAACGAAATAAAAAACGCACGTGGCATAAATTGCAATAATTTAATTTCAGAGGTAAGGGATACATTATTTCAACAAATTCAGCCACTTTAGAGGACAGTTAATAAGATCTATAGGGTGAATAATTTACTTGAATGTTTTTATTTCAATATAATTCCTCAAGTACGATCACTAGTTAATCGATTACCAAGAACATGGTTATTGTTTAAGATTGATATATTTAAAATAAGATTATTGTTTCAACAACAAATATCAGGAACAGCCAGGTCCACAACATTATCTTCGGTGTACGATACATCTTATTATCATAAACCAATATACACTAGTATACGGAAAATACACAAACAAATTAACATCTCCAGTCGCGTGAACATTCACAGAACGGGCCGGGTACTTTAATAGTATATAAATGAAGGTATGCCATTTTGTAAAGCTCATCAAAATTGATTTGAATTTCAAGTGTTTTTGGTCTTTCATCCAAACTTGCAAAATTGACTGATTTTGTTGACATTGAGCTCATTGGTAATTTAAAGGCTTTTGTTGGTTGGTTTTTTCATGAAATTGTCCGGTGACAGTGGATACGAATAAGGCTATTAAAATCACTCAAATAGCAGTCTAGCTACAATCGTTTTCTGCGCACTCCAATTACTAATTTTGTCGGTAACGACTGAATACGGCGAATTGTTTTCGTTTTCTGTTTTAATTATTTAAATCGGCGGTCAATAGTAATTTGCGCCAGGTTGTGATGAAAGGGGGACAACTCATTTTACTATCTCATAATTTCTACAATCTAGGAGAAGTAACTCTGAAATATTTTCTGGTATGATGTATCTTACTTTTTGTCGACCGAAGTCTGTGTTAATTCTTCGTTACTAATCAAAGAAATCAAAATAATATTCAAAGTAGACAGAAGAAACTTGGACAATACAGCTTACTTTCACTATCTTAACCAATCATATTTGCAGTTCTTTTGACTGGCTTCCGACTATAAATTTCTTTAAAAATAGATGTAAACAGATTTGGATTGGTTAGAGTAATTGCCGAAATAACACCAGAATCAAAATGCGATCTTACTAGAATAGTTCATTCAATTGATAAAGATTAAAAGGGAAAATTGTGTTTAAACATATCGGCTTTGATAGTCTGTTATTTACTACATTTATAAAAAAAAAAAAGCAGCTAGCGATTCAGAGCTGTTCTACACATTACAAAAACATCTTTTATGTGGTTTTTGAATGCTGTTACGATAATGAATACCTCCATGTAACTATTGATTTTATTAATATATTAATATTTAAAAAAAAAAAGACAGAAAGAAAAAAAACGCGCTGATGGTATCTTTCAATATTGTTTAACGGGTTTTATCGTTTAACGTCAATTAGTTTTTGACATTGGTATTTCACGTTTCTTTTGATCTATTCAATATTTTTGATTTTACTAAAAAAAAATTATATACAGATGATATTAATTTATTCATAATGCAAATGAAAATGACAACATTTACAATAGCGTGATATGTTTCGCGCTGATATTCATACACGGAAATATAGAGCCAAATATTCTATTACTGTTTGATGTGTTCGAACATTAGATATCAACAGGATAAAAAAATGGATGCACAGACCCTCTGATGTTACTACTATTGTAGGAACTTTCACCTTTTGTAGCCTCATTTGATGTTTGGTCACATTTCGTGTGATTTGATGCGGTCTTGGCAGACGCCATGTGGCATCGGTTCCGTGTGAAAACTTCTCGAATTTTCTCATCGCAATTTGAGAAGCTATCGATGACCAAACCGCTGCAGTATAACAACATTTTGGTAAATTTAAAATTGGCTTATGTCGTTTTCATTTATTCCACTGAGTTGACATAACTACTGTTAGGTTAGTCTAATGTGAGTATAATCTCATGATAAACACTGCTGTTCAGCTGTATGTCACAAGCATATGATCCCATGATAAACACTGCTGTTCAGCTGTATGTCACAAGCATATGATCCCATGATACTGACTGCTGTTCAGTTGTATGCCACAAGCATATGATCCCATGATAAACAATGCTGTTCAGCTGTATGTCACAAGCATATGATCCCATGATAAACAATGCTGTTCAGCTGTATGTCACAAGCATATGATCCCATGATAAACACTGCTGTTCAGCTGTATGTCACAAGCATATGATCCCATGATACTGACTGCTGTTCAGTTGTATGCCACAAGCATATGATTTGCTAAGCAGTCCGTTACAGATATGATTAATTATAAATACAGTGAGGTTGATATGCAATGCAGCATTTGAAGAAAGGAAAGACTCAACACCTAGTCTTGCAGGATATATTTATCCTTCCACATTACCTAATGATTATTTACATATTTTTTAGAGGTTATATATTGCTGATGCCCTACGTTTATCTGTTTTTTTTCGACAATCAGTTTATGTTTGTCCTTTTTCTTATACCACTTATTGAAAAGAAACCATGTGCATTTGTATCAGTGATAAATACGTTCGGTAACTTTGCTTTGTTCTGGTTTACGATGATGTATACTAAGCGTTAGTCTGATAATGGTTTACAAAATTAAAAACATATGCAAACACATTGGTTGTCTTTTAGTTTTTTGAATTTTTTGTTCTGCCTATTTTTCAATTGGATATAAGTTTTGACTTTTTATTTTTCTGTATATACTTTCCTTGTTGTTACTTTGTTGTCTTCAATTTTCTTTTGTAGTGCATAATGACTTGACTTCCTAAAACATTATAGATTTTTCTTGGTGCGTAACCCTGTTATTGTTATAGATATATGTATATTATTTTAACAATATTGCAAGAATCCAAGTGAATATAACAGGCTCTTTAAAATTCTACTCCAACAGTTGTTATAAGTTATAAAAATTGAGAACTATAAGCAGCATTGGAAGTATATTAGGGTCAGTAGCTTAATATCACAATGTTTTTTATCCGATGTTAATGGTTTTATAGATGTATTTTTGTTCGATTGACAAAATAATATACGGATTGGCAAACTAGTTTACGTTGTTGCAATCAATTTTAAACGTGGGGACACAATCCATGTTACACATAAAAGCAAAGATGGGAAAATTATGATTAGTCCATAGCATGCCTTATATGTACCATTGAATTGGCGAATCCGTGATTTTGATAAAAAGGAAGAGAGGAACTGAGTAGACAACTCAATAATAAGGGGTGTGGACATAAATCAGAATTCAGAAAATGTGCTTAAACAAAACAAACACAAATGTTTGAATACCCCTGCACGGTCTATTAAACATAACGAGTTAAATAAATATATATATTGACTGTTGAAAAACGTGTATTCATTTGGTTGTGACATCAATGTTAAAAAAAAACCAAACTTAATCTTGCAAATGATATTTAATGGTCATATATATAGCAATATAATCAAACAATAATATTTATAATATAGATATAATGAGAATAATAAAAAAAAAACACATTAAAACGAAATTTAACAATAAATTAATGACAAATATTTATTCAACATCAATCTCGTCCTGTGAACTTTCACCTAAAGAATCCTTCCCAGGTTCCTCAAATCTGCTTTGGTATGTTCCATAGTGTTCATGTTCATTAACAGATTTTGTGTCCTCGTGTTCCGATTGATCACAGTTTATTTTGGCACTATGTTCAAAAGCTTTGGCTCGTAACGTAGCGATACTTTCTGAACGCATTTCGTCTTTGTCTTTAGTACTCTTGCCATCATCCGATGATTGTTCATCAACGTCTTTGAAGGTCTTGGCTGCTTCAATGGACTTTTTGTGCATACCTGAGGACAAATCTGAATGTAAGTATTCAGAGTATTTTAGTTATATTATATACACAAAGGTGACATGTCTTCGCTTCATTGTAGGTAAGTCTGAGTTTAAAATCTGTGTAATTGTGTTAAATTGCTAATAGTTGCCTTATTGAGCTTGTCCACACCATTAGATGCCGCAAGATATTATTTGACCTACAGATCTACAATGGCCTCATTGTTTTATTTGGCTACAACACATTTGGTTTCAAGAGTACCTAAAAAGGTTCTTAAAGAGAGCACATGTGCACTAAAATCGGACACGTAAGTTTAAAGTTCAAATTGAACATGGTTCATTAATGGGTGTTTGTCTCATTTGCAGTTACACCATTTAGTTTTTTTTTAATTATGAATGTTATGGTCAATTTTGATAGAGATTGTTAGTACAACATCATAAACAATTATCGTGTAGATTGTTTTGTTTGTGTATTATTCTTTTTTGCACAAAAGGCAACACGAAACATCACTTTTATTGTTTGCCTTCACTAGTATATGTATCTATATATCATTATATATATATATATTACACTATTTTATGATCCAAAATATTAAAATTGAAGTTAATGAGAGATTTTTGGAATTTCTATAAAACTTTGCGTTATGTGGAACTGTGGGTATATTCCATAAAAAAATCATATTTGACGTAGATTTTTAAGTAGTTATATTTGTTAGGGAAGTAGTCAAGTAGATTGCACGTATAAAAATATAAAAAAGGGACAAATAAATGCATAATTTAACCCAGATTTCTATAGGAAATATGTCATACGAATTTTATATAAAATGATAATTTATCCCCTGTTTCATTGATACAAAATTTATTTGGGTCATTGACTTCGTTTTTTGCTGAATAAATAATAAAACTATGCGCGTAGCATCTACGTCATGACTTTATGCTTGCATTGGCCTCCGACTTATTTTACACAGTTTTACGAATAACATATTTAACTAAAAACAAATTTAACGACCTCAACTTTATATGAAATTGAATATTGATAAAGTAGAAACTTAAATGGCTATAACATATCACTTTATAGAAAATTCGCATGCCAATTATAGTTTTAAAGAAAGGGCGTTAAAACAATTATTTCTTTAATTAACATTTTAATCAAGTCACAGATATATACTTGCATTTTATATACATGTACATGTGTATTTCTATTCAGTGCATGATGTATACTTAACTATTTCTCGTAATATATTTTCTATTTTTGTTTATGCTGATTTTTATAAAAAAAATCCCAAATAACGTCCATTCACGTACTTGTTACCTTAAACAAAGTGAAAACGATATTCCTTTCCGTTCCTAAATTCAAAGTTATGGTCTAGTGACTACATTAAAATTTTGATGGTATCAATTAATGCACTTAATATGACAGTGATCATTTCGCAACCTTTTGACTGAAATGGTATTATTGATTTTTTTTTATATTTGATTGACTTCAAAATGTAAATACACAGAAATATGCAAGTTAAAAAAACTTTTGAAAAAAACTCACTTAATAACCATGGTGCACATGAATCCATCACTCCACGTTCAGCACTTTTAATAATGGTTTCCGGAAGCGGAAGTGAATGCCTAACCATGGCTCCATAAAGCCCATACTCTGCCATGATACTACTTCTTCCCCAAGTTTTCTCTGTCTTTCTCCATTTAGCTCTTCTATTTTGAAACCAAACCTAAATTGAAAATAAAATAGTTCACATTTATTTTATTGCAAAACAAAAAACTTAGGTTTATATAAAGGTAAAATATATAACCCATTCTAATCAAAATGAAAAGGGAATACAGGGAATAATATATATATATATCCTAAAAGTCCGTGATATGATAAGATTATACAGCTGAATCCTCTAGAGCATGGTTGTCTAGTTCCAATCTTGGCATGTGCAATAGGTGTTCAAAATATACATGTACTATTTGCCGCTGGACGTTTAGGATCTGTCAAGAAACGACAAGTGTTTGCTTCATAACGTCCAGTAAAAATGCAAAACAGGGCATATTCAAAATGTGTCCGGAAGATAAGTGTTCAATTAGCATCTGAACGTTTAGAATCCATCAAAGAACTAAAAGTGTTTACCTCACAACGTCACGTCCAGTAGAAATGCAAAACAGGACATATTCAAAAGGTATCCAGAATATAACTGCATGTATTATTAGGCACTGAACGTTTAGAATCCATCAAGAACAATTAAACGAGAAGTGTTTACCTCACAACGTCATGTCTAGTAGAAATGCAAAATAGGACGTATTCAAAAGGTATCCTGAATTAACATGTAGTATTTGCCACTGGACGTTTAAAATCTGTTGAGAAACGACAAGTGTTTGCAATGCAGTGAAAATATGATTGATATATAAAAATAGGAATTTGTGAAAGAGCAACTCATCAATGCATTTGTTAATAGCCATATAAAATTGTCAATTCATGGTCATTATAATGCTATACAAATAGTGTTTAATTCATATGTACAATAAAAGAAATAGACCACTTCAACTTTCAGTATACATACAGTGATAAATAATATTGTTGTTTTGTATATTTTATCTTATAGTTTTATAAAACCGGTGCCATAGACAAGTAAAATACCGAGTGACTGGTGATTGCATCATGTACAACTGCAAATATTGCAAGCCAATGTTCCTTAAATCATGCAAAAAAGTATCGGAAGCGCTGCATATCAAAAATGGTCACAAAATCAACGTTTTAACAACCCTATAGAATAATTTAAAAAAAAAAGGATTCAATTCTTATAATTACATTTTTATTTTACAACAATGAGACTAAGAGTTATATCGGGCTTTCCGATGCATTATTTTTAGTTTGTCACGGATAGCACATGCAGTCATAGCTTTTGTTTTTATACGGAAATAAAATATGATATTGAAATGCCTCACGATTGTTGTCAGCCAATCAAATGAAACATACATACTGACTGTGCGTTATGGGCTTTGCTCATTGTTGAAGGCCGCACGATGACCTGTAGTTGTTAATTTCTGTGTCATTTGGTCTCTCGTAGAGAGTTGTCTCATTTGCAATCATACCACATCTTCATTTTTTATATGCAACGTAATTATATACAAGTACAGTTTAAAAATATATGCGTAATTAAACATATAACATAAGACAAATACGGTAGTGCTAAAATGCACTCTCAAGTTGAATAAGTGAAAGAATTGTAATTGGTATGATGTATTTAGGAAATTCATCGTTCTTCTTTTGAAAAAAATAAAGACATACGGGTTGCATAAAATATTTCAATTTCATATATTTATTAATTCAAATATTATTTAACTAAAAGGAGAATCATTATAAAAATATATCAATCAATTTAAAAATAAAGAATAACCATTTTTCAAATCCCGCCCGCTAAAACCTTCGGACTAATCTAACATATCTTTATGCATTAAAATTCGTTGAATTATCTCATTTGTTAGCTACAGTTCACATTAATTTAGTTATAATTTTCCGCTGGTTGGCTTATTATCGTAAAAGAGGTTTAAATATCCGCAGTGCCGGTCTAATCCATACAGAAAATATAGTTCCTTTGTTAATATTCAATAAAATAACAAAATGATTCTATCTGATTTAAGGCAGTTGACCGGATTCGTGAGAAGAAAGAATTTATCTGAAATACAATGATGCATTGACAATATAATTAGAGGAAAATGCATTACATCGCTAATATCCCGTTTTCCAATTGGAAACCTATTAATTGATGTGCAAACACGTGCTTGTTCGCGGTAGAACGTGTCTAACGGTGTTGTCAGCTTCAGTAGGTGGTATTTATCAGATCTTACACTCCATAGAAGGCAGATTTGAAATATCTGATGAAACAAGTACATAAAGTCCAAAATTGGTAACCGAATGATTTCAAAATTTAAAGGATTTCAATAATAAAAGTTTACTGATATTGTAATAATAAAAGTTTACATTTTGAGAATGAAGCGCTGCGCTTCATACAAAATGTGCTTCGGTCACCACTTTTACACCCCAATAAAATTACAAAGAAGCCTTAATTTATTTAAAATAAATGTGTTATGAAACGTGGAATATACTCCAACGAGACAGCAAATATCCAAAATCCAAAAGAATACGGTCTTCAACATTAGATATCCAATTATCTGAACAAAGGCCAAGCTATACATTGACTAGAGTCTAAAACAGTTATAAATATTAAAAAGAGACTATCAAATTTCCGCCATCAACATAAATTCCAAATATGACAACAGCATCTAACTACGACGAATGACAACCAAGCACTGAAGAAGCTCTTAACATGGAACGCGAAGATAAACTAGATTTGTGTACAAAATAAAAATAATACTTAATAAATTTCGTGTGTCCGAAGCGCTTTTCTTGATTTACCTTTTTGCAGGTACGCTCAACCATAAACATTTGAAGGTTAAGGTGATATGACCAAACGGAACCTATTAACTATTTTTATTGTATATTCACATGCAATATTGTCAGAACTAAATCAATATTTTAATTCAGGAATGAAGCAAAAAGCAGAAATGCAACATGTCTTTGCATTTTTTTTTATCTACAGCATCTTCAAAATATTTCATATTTCAAAAATTCTTGCGCAATTATTATTTTAAACTTTAGCGAAAAGGTGCCTGAATGTGACAAAGGTCAAAAATAGTTGTAGCTTTTTTCGTAAGTCTAGATGTGCAATGCCCTCTTCTCAAATTGAATCAAAAATGCGTCTAAATGTGTCCAAAAACATGCAGTGTAACTTATCATTAAATTAATATAAGTTTTGTAATTTAAAAGCGTGTATTTCAATTTTGCATAATAACACGGTGTTGTCCTTTAAAATGAAAAAAAAGACTTTATAAATTTCGTGCGCTGAAACCAGAACATTTGAAAGCCAGAAATGTCTGTAAACGTAGAAACCTTAACGGACAATTTAACAATAGTATAGATAGGTCACCATATTCTATTACAATTTATTACGTCAAAAGCTTCAGTTAAAATGCGACAAACTAAACTAATTAAATCACTTAAGTTAGCAATATAGAAAATGGCATAAACTGTTCGAACTGAACAAAACCTAATAGGCTGTAACAAGGAAATGGTCACGCTATGCTGAACACAACCGTAACAGCGAGATGTTAATGTACGCGATTCTCATTGTGTTTTAATGCAGAGTACGAGACCGGTTTGAACTATTAAGATAAAATCTAAAACCCGGACAATGATCGACCTTACATTCGGAAGACAACTATAACAGTGTAACTATACCAGTTAATAAATACGATACATTGTTTCCAATTTCCAAACCGGATCTAACACCAATGAAAAGCAATATGGCTACCTTGCCGCGTGGTGATCGCTGCAATTAGCTTTTAATTGAATATGGTCACGACAGATGAGATTGGAGTGCTATAACAAATCTATTAATTGAAATCACATAATTGTTAAAAGATTCATTGGAGAATACAGCTAATCTATTAGATAAATTGAAAATTCTAGACATCATTGCACTCGTTGGGTTTCAAATATTCTGCTTAGCAAAATACAATTTGACAAATTCGTCTCCTGGGGTCTTTATTTCGACCTTAGAAAAGATAATAGTTCTAACGTGATATTCTTTATTCTGTTTGAACGACTATTAATTATCCTGCACAATGTTATTGGACCTAGTTGTAAATGAAATGTCCATGTTGTCGATGAGTTTTCTTGTTCAATGACAGATAAAAGCTAATAAATGGATGGAAAATATATGCATGTTTTACAGATATATAGAAAATAGATACATCACCGAAAAAAGAATCCAAATTGCTTTATTCAGCTTATTTAAGTTATTATTCATTATTTTGCCCATATTTATAAAATGGCATAACTTTTTATACAATTCCATATGTTATACAAGTACACATTATGATAATGTTAGGAAGATATATTGGCTAATATATATATATATATCTACATTGACTAGAGGTATATAGTGGGAGGGTTGAGATCTCACAAAACATGTTTAACCGCGCCGCATTTTTGCGCCGGTCCCAAGTCAGGAGCCTCTGGAATTTGTTAGTCTTGTATGTTTTTTAGTTTTAGTTCATTTATATGTTTTGGAGTTTAGTGTGACGTCCATTTTCACTGAACTAGTACACATTTTTAATTAGGGGCCAGCTGAAGCCCGCCTCCGGGTGTGGGATTTTCTCGCTGTGTTGAAGACCCATTGGTGGCCATCGGCTGTTTTCTCAGTGCTCTTTGGTCGGGTTGTTGTCTCTTTCACACATTCCCCATTTCCATTCTCAATTTTATAAATATAATTATGTTTTGTGCACGACAATAATACGAAGTACCCGGATATGATTTTAAAAGAGTCGGTATTTTTCTTCTTCAATTCTTTCTTAAAATCTTCGTGCATTTAAAACGGTTTGGTCAGTTGGATATATTTCATATAACAACACGTTTGATAAATTGTTGTCTATAATTCTAGCCAAATCCATTCGGAATATTATACACGGAGTTTTCCCTTACATACTATATACCACTTTATCCACTCTTAGTTATATTTATCCACTCTTAGTGATATTTATCCACTCTAGCAATATATTTTCGAAATTTCAAAATGCCCGGCCTTTGAAATTTAGGAATATCTCACTTGAAAATATATATCACAATCAACTGAATGTTTTTTGTTGTTATGGCCGAATCTTCATTTGTCATGAAAGGTCTTCAACGATGACGTGATGTGTGTTCACACTCTGCAGCACGATAAAATATTCCCTTCTGCTCGATTTACCAGTGGTACTACTCATATATGTATAATTTGTATTTTAATATTGGAAATTATGTTGATATGCTTTAATGTCCAGTTAACCGCATTGGTGGTCTCGTGGTAGCATGTTCGCCTCGAGTGCGAAAGGTCGTGGGTTCGAACCCAGGACGGTTCAAACCAAAGACTTTTAATTGGTATTTGCTGCTTCTCCGCTAAGCACACAGCTTTTAGGAGTAAGAGTAAAGACTGGTCGGCTCGGAGTCAGAATAATGTGTCCGGGTAAGGTGACATGTCTTCCTGGGGACTGTTACCTTGTGAACTAGCACGTTAAAAATCCGGCTCAGCATGTCGGTCTAGTACAAAACAGGGCAAGTATTCATATTACATTAACATGTTCTTGTCCTGAATATGCATATTAATTTGCCGCTGGACGTTAAGCAGCCATCCATCATCATCATCATCATCATCATCATCATCATCATCATCTTTAATGTCCAGTTCACTCTGCATTTTCATGTTCAGTTTTCATGCAATACTATATATATATATATTTTTTTTTGCGATGCGATATTTCATAAGCAATTTTTTTAATACACAATATATATATAAACACGAGGAGATGTGGTAAGATTCCAAACGAGAGAACTTTCCTTCCACCAGATAGGCCAACGTACGGCATTCAACTATGAGAAAAACCCATAATAGGCTATAAAAGGCCACGACATGAAAACCTAAAACAATTCAGAGAAAAAACTATAGGCCTTTTTTTTTTATAACCAAACAATTTAAGAAAAACAAATATGACAGAAATGAACCAACGGTAACCACTGTATTACTGTACTACAGCCTTCTGACAATATCATCGTTGTCAGAAATATTTTGACACGGAGACTGCACTTACGAATATGTTCCTTATTAACTACTGTCTTTTGTTACGTCGGTATACTTTTAGTTAATCATGGTAAATAATATATATTAAAACAAAAGAGTACCATCTACCTGTTACTATGCGTGGATGAATTTGTACATTCTTTCTTTATACGAGGATTAAAAAATGATCTGTTCTAGTTTTGCCAGACTCATTTTTAGAGTCGTTTTATATAGTTTTATATATTATTTTCATGAAGATAAAGACAAACTAGTATGTAGACATACCTAGAAAAAGCATTTATGAAGGCAAAACAATTTGCACAAACCTGAATTCTGTCCTCGGGGAGACTTGTTTTGAGTGCTAGAACCTCACGTGCGTACACATCCGGGTAGTGAGCCTCTTTGAACGCCTTTTCAAGTTCTTCAAGTTGATAACTTGTAAAAATTGTTCTATAAAAATTAAACAAATTAATGTTACAATTTTACTGATAGAACGTAAATAATGATTTATCATTTGAAATTAAACATAAGCATTAGTTATAATTGTGTTTTGACGTCGAAGACATGACCTCAAATATATCATAACTCAATATTTTCTGCACAATTAATAATAGTTTAGACACTATAATTTAGTTATTGGATTAACAATTTAATCTGTTAATAATTTTTGAGAGACGAAAATACATGAATTAAAGGAGAAAATTGTCACTGGAACAACAATCTAACGATATAAAAAGTCCTCACACAACAATTTTAGATATTTTATCTTGGCAACTCCGGATACAGCTATTGATACAATACGAAAATGAGATTTCTAACTACCTTGACACAATCTTATGCAATTTTGAGTTCGAATCGGGCTTTTAAAGAAGCATGCATTAGCGATTCTTACACACATATATTTTTTTTGATAACTGTCTAGAAAACCAAGAAGAATAGAAATTCAATTTTAATTTCCCTAAAATACTTTCTTGACAGCAAATATCGTTTGTATGGAATGCACTGCAATACGTTAAAACAAGAAAGACAGCTCTGTTATTTTAATTTCTTTCTCGCATAAAATGTTAATTTCTTTCTCGCATAAAACTGTTAATTTCTTTCTCGCATAAAAATGTTAATTTCTTTCTCGCATGAAAAGACAATCAGGTGATGCTTATGTCAATACTTACATTCTTGATAAATCATTTGAATAAAGTGCAATTATAAAAAACTCAGCCTGTTTGAAAAAAAAGGGAAATAGATACAAACGAGGCTGTCAAAATTGTAAGTTGAAGAAACAAGAACAATACCTTTGCCTAAAGGAAAAAGACGAACAGATTAATCATAGTCTGCAAAAAAAATACACAGACAACATCTTAAAGATAGTCCAACACAAACCACACAGAGGGATTCGGACGGGTAAGCAATTCCTGCTCCTAATGAAACCCATCGAGGTGCTCGCGACCCATGAGATATACATACAGAGAAAATACGAAAACCAAGAGCAAACACTTTTTGAATATAAGTTTTAGAAAGAAAAGGTTTTGCTAACGAAGAATCATTGAAGGACAATTGATATGTATTCCATTTTCAACAACAGCTGAAATATATATATATATATATATATATATATAAGTCTAGAGATTTGCACAACGATACTAATATAAGATGGTATTATACGAAGATGTTGTTAATAAATCGTGTTGACAAATATTTCGGCTTAACAAATAGCCTTCTTCGGTGTCAATTATTTTAACAATACTGATAATATGTATAAAAATAGCTCAATAATACAGGTAAGTTTTGGTCTATTGATTTAATCCAAAATCCTGAACATCATAATATAAAACAAAACTCAATACTCAAATATACGTGACTGTGTATATTTACAACCCAAAATGAGTGAAAAATAAAACTTAGTATTTTTTATTGATGCCGTTTGGATGATGTACATTTAGTTCCTTTATCCAAAAGCTTTCCCGAACCTGTCGCTGGGCATCACTCCAGTGAATGTTCTGTTCAATCACTAGGATCTTCATGCGGTTAAAGTCATCAAGTGTGTGACCAGACTGTCTGAAATGCTGAGAAACTGGGAGAAGTGGCTTCTTAGAGATATCACTCCTATGGCCATTGAGGCGTTTGTGGAAAGGCTGCTTATATATATAAACAAATCTAAATTGAAAACAACGTTCAAACCTATGATTGCGTTGGATAAAAACTGCAATTTTTATACTTGTGCATGCAAAACAAATTTCTTGGTAGAGGGGTCTAAATACAGCACAAACAACATTTTCTAAAAGACCAAAAAGTGAAAAAGTATATTTTAACAAAACGCATTTGACTAACAGGTCAAACAACTGATGTTCTTAAACCTGCTGACTGCCACTGGCGATTGCCAAATAAACGTATCACAAGATGTAACAAATGGATCTTAATTATTAATTTAATACCAAACAGAAAACAATAAACTTGCGGAAAAGACGGTAAACCGCAAACATGAGGTGCAAAAATTTGTACACCATATCCGGATTTCGACAATTAATGTCTCATCAGTGATGTTAGGATATATATTTCTATATATATATATATATATATAAAGAATAAAGGGTGCCTAATTTGTCTTTACGCCCAAATGTATTGTCAAAAATGTGTATGATTATATGTCGGAGCATTCATATCATTTCATCATAACTGATCAAAAATTGGTCTTTCGCCTTTTTTTGTAAGTGCCACTTCCATTCATGCGTGAATAAGACATCGGACACTGGTTATATGTGCATTTCAATAATTTATTATTTATTAGTTATTCTTGAAATCAAAATCGATCAATAATGGTAGCAAACATTGAACAGCGATAAATCAAAATTACTTTCATTCCCGAACCATTTATTATTATGTTATCAATTTCGAGACCAAAATCAAAAATCGCGAAACTGAATCTTCGCAGATATTTCAAAAATTATGATTTTGCTATTGATGTACAGAAAACAAAATGATACTCTCAAACATAGAAATTTCGCGAAATTATATCTGTTTGTATTAACTATAAAGGTATACGCCGAAAACAAAACTGTCAATCGTGAAAAATAACCTAATAGTTCAATAAATTTAACAAAATACAAGTTTGAAGCCTGTTGGTGGCCTTCTGCTGTTGTCTGTTCTGTGGTCGGGTTGTTGTCTCTTTGACACATTCCCCATTTCCATTCTCAATTTTATTGATGGTGCATGCTTTTAATGCAAATGATATACAAAAAAAAACCCAAAGTTAATCCTAACTAATTAAATCAGCACCCTGTGAAGCTATTTATAACAGAAAGAGTATTTTCATGTTAGTCTTTGTATGATACGTGAATAATGTATTTTACTCTGCTATTGCGGATAGATTAACAGTTTCAAATTATACCAATTGATAAAGGTTACTTAGAAAATTAGCTAAAATTAGACAATTTTCCAATCGAAATTGATAAACGAATCAGGCAGACATCGCAACAATTAGAAAAAATGTCATCCCATTGTTTGTAGTGGACCGGGAACAATTGTAGCATTTACAGTGCTAATCTGTTAATGCTTCTGTATTCTATTAGCAATGTGTAAAATGCAAACGAATGCCTCCCTGGGTATACTTCAATTATAGTTGTCATTATCATATCGCACGTCAAATCCACAAAACAACAATATACAACTGACTTGACAATAATTAGGTTATTAAAACAGGACGAAAATTCTGGTTTTATATTTCACAAGGTTTCATGGCATAATCAGAGACACGCGATGGTTTTGTGTTATAGAGCTAAAGGGATGAACATAATATTTATTAAATTGTATTTTAAACTAGCCGTATTTATTGATTCTACAAAATTACCTTAACAAATTATTATCTTCTCAATTTTAACTAATTAGAAATTGTCATGAAACGATGAAAAGAGAACAATGATAAAACCTCGTTTATAAAGTTAGGGAAAATTCCAATACTTTAAAAAAGGTATGGATCTTACAAAGCTGAATTGTGTAAGCATCTGGTTCTATATTGAGCTATTTAAAGAGAGAACTCGATATTCCATATTCCTAAAAAAGTATCATCAAATTTCATAGGACAACATGTACTAAGTATTCCCGGAAATTACTTATGATTTATTACCCGTCGTATTGTATTAAAAATAAAAAAAATATTCCAAAAACTCTAGCTATAGATATCAATTTAAATATCTGCCAAGACTGAATCCCATATAGTGAATCTGGAACTGACTACTAGTACAAATGTATCACGGTTTTACATTGGTATCATAATTTGACACTCAATGAATATTTGAAAAACCTAGTGGCAGAAAGTAAATTATCCACACTCCAGATATTTTTTTTTTAAATAAACAAATGCGATCCTGTTTTAAAGACTTCTTCAGGCACGGTCAACTGATTTAATTCCGTCACATATAGGCAAAATCGACGGACAGCAAATAAAACCGACGCCATAATTTCATCAAATGGAGAGCAGCAAACAGTTTCAACACCCGATGTAAATACAAAACGATTGCCTGACTGAAAATTTATGATATTGGCATAGAATTATAGAAATTGTTTAATATTAACAGAATTATAAAACTACACAGACCTATGACGTCGCTTCTTCTTCTTTTTCTTCCCTCCAATAGTCGTTCCATCTAGACTATCAACACTTCCTTTATCACCAATACTATGTTCTAAATCTAAAAAAAGATAAACTCATTTTGTAAAAGTAGTTTAAAACGCGCCAAATTGAGAGATTGAGCTTTGAATATATTTGTATTGTATTCTATGTCCTAGAAAGTATCAATTTAATTTTCAAAACCGACCAACATGCATATAATCTATAAAAATATTTACGGTAACAATTTTACTGCACCAAAAGCGCATTTCGACATCTAATGTCTCTTAATTGTTGCTCGAGGCAAAATTATTTTTTGAAAGTCCAAAACCTGATACAAACGCCGAAGAGCTGATAAAACAAAAAACTGAGGACAAGGCAAAAACAAAGAGACAAACCTGAACAAGAATTCAGAGCTATGCTTAGTACAAGTGTGCTTATGTATTTCATGATATTTAACGCCATTTCTGTATATTTGTATAGTTTGATTACGACCAGTTTCATCACAAGATCACACTGTATAGTTTCTATCCATTACACGGAATTTGTTTCTGGTATGTATAGTAATAGTTCTTTTTGTAGAAAAATAGAAAAACAAAGGATATGGGGTATCCATTCATGACACAAAATCAGTACATGCACAGCAAAAAACACACAAAAAGCAAAGGAACAGCTCTTGTATTGGTGTTCTTCATCTCAAAGTCACAGTGAGGCCTTCAACACGGAGCAATAAAAAGCTCTCCCCTCACTGCAATTTTAAGACGGCCCCTAGCACCGGCTTGAGCGGAATTCTTTGCAAAAATTATTTGGATAGACTTTGTAAGATGTAACACCACCAAATCAAAGTACAGATATAGAGTGCTTTTTTTAATGTACAATTTATATTTAAGTTTGAACACTTTGTTCCTTTTTAACTTTCAATTCTTTATGGATTGGTATATATGATATTTTATATTTTAAACTAAGACTAATAAAAATTGTTAACATGTTAACATTACTAATTGTGTTAAATCTGTCTGCAATCAAAATTATAAATTACAAATTATAGGTTTTATTTTTATGAAATAATTTGATGAGCCCTAGAAATATAGATTCACGGAATTTACACCACAAATGATTATTTTGAAAAACATATTATGCTAATTTTTATTTTTTCTCTAAATTTTTTTGCTACAAAAACATGTACAGCTTATGTATAATGAGCAAGCATTGAAATAAAAACTTTTATAAGTATTTGATCTTCAAAATTCTAGGTAAATATAATTATCGAAGCGAAAACAAATGAAATTGCGAATGTTATAATAATTAAGATTAATATTTAAAATAATTTCCTTTTAGACGTTATACAATATGATTGACTTCAAAAGTTTAAAAAGTTTTTCTTCTGAATCAGAAAACATTGTTAGTAAATTCTCGATTATTCCCGTAGGAAAAAACCTCAACTTTGTCATCTACGAAATAAAATGTTATCTTTTCACGTGCAAGATAATAATTTTGAAAGAAACGCTTCCTGTATTTACCCGCGAGTAGAAAACAATCTAGTCATTTGCGCGTTTGAAGTGTATATAATGTGACACTCGAGGACAAACACCGGTGAATCCCGTAGATTCAGCACGTGCTTACCTGTTTAAATTAATTGAACAGGTAACCGTAATATCCGAGAAATATGAATAATAATTTTATTGCTACATCTTTTGTCAATCAGCCAAATGGAATAACTAGCGATAATAAAAAGTTAAATTAGCAAATTAATATTTGATAATGAGTAATATGAAGATATTTAATACCTGAATACACTTTGAAGCCCTGCAGGGATTGCCATTCTAAAAAATATCTTTTTGCAGGTATAAATATTACAACTGCTTTTGAAATTAGTTCAATTTTTTTTATGATATCATTAATACAAAATGAAAAACTGTTGATAATTTAATTAAACGTATTTTATATGTATATTATCAGAAATATAGATCGCTCAAACTGGTACCATCAAAATGGCTCCAGGTTAAGGTTGGCATCCAGTGTGATCTTATCACGGACAACAGGCTTTTAGAAAATTGCCATCGTTACAATTAATCTTCGTTTGGCTAATGAATGTTTATTTGTTATAAGGATGTACCCCAGTAAACACAGGCAGCGATGTGTCAATTGTTAAGCCTATTATTTCAGAAACCGTTGGCATTATCCAAAAGACAGTCGGCGGAAATTTGGCTGAAATATACAGAAATCTGTTTCTTTCCCCTTGAAATTTATTACGCTTTGAATGCCACTAATAAGATCAAAATCATAAAAAAAGATCATATAAGATTAGCTTTTAAATTTTGCGCATTGACAGGAAATTTTATTTGTAAAACTAAAATTTTTATTAAATAATTATTAATTTTTCAATCGGTTCTTTATCATTTACAAAATTATCAAATTATAATACCTGCAGTGTATTTATATATAAAACAACAAAAGAAAAGAAAGAAATACAAACATATGATTTTTTAAAATTTAAATATCATATTTGAACATACAACATTCATTGTAAACCCTAAAACTATTGATAAAACTTCAAATGATATGGTGAAAAGTAAAGCGACAAATACAATACATTTATGCACTTAAAAAAAGTTTTAAACAAAACCGAACTATTTACAAACAGCTTCGTTTTCTTACTTTTTATTTATTTTTATTTTTGTTTTAACAGTAAAATTTTAGTTTAAGAAGAAACAGAAATATTTTAAAATAAAATTTTCAGTCTATATATTTTGATTGTGCATGCACATTGCAATTTTGAAATGATTTTTGCTCATTTATGAAAAGCAAAATATTAGTATTTTCACTTACTTGATTTTATATCGCCTTTTGGTAATCCTTGACCCGCTCCTATGCCGAATACAGTCTGAGCAGAATTATTTAGAGCATTTATAAAAGTTGACCGCCAACTGGAATAAGGCAAGCTAGCAGCGGATTCCTTAAGCCCCGGGCTCCCTAACGGTGCCAGAGAGGTGGCCAAATACGCAGAAGGAGAAATCAAAGCGTCACTGTGAGTTGTCCTTGCTTTTTCTTCATCCTCACTTCGAAGTCCTAAAAGCTCCTGAATAGCGAATGAATTTCTAGAATGTGAAAATGTTCTGTCTGTATTTTCGGCAGTGTGTAGATTATGTGAAGCAAAATTTGCCGAGAATCCTAAAGTACTAGCGGCTGTCATCCCAAGCGCGGCTGCATAGCTTGGATGATGGGCAAAATTCATCATTTTTCTTAAAGTTTATATATAATCAATTAAATATATTTATATATGATTCTAAAACTCTTTTTTTTTCTCTCGCTTTTTGTACAAGAAAAAGTTAGAAAAAAACCGGAACAAATAAGCGGATGAGTCTCCGTTCTCTCAAATTACAATAATAAAACAATTAATCCATTTGCAGTATTTTAGAAATCTATAATAAACAGATTCTGAAAACATTAATTTATTAGCTTATATCTTTATGCATATAACTATTTAACGCCCATTCTAATTGAATATCAATACAAATAGCTGTCAATCTTTTGTAATGGGCCAATACAATATCGGAACGGATTAGCTGATACGCTGAAATTGACTTCCCGCAATAATGAGATGTCTCGCGGCGTTCAGCGAGTCCGCGATACTAGACTTTGAGTAGCTTTGAATAGATTTTTTATCAATTTGTAATTTTACCATATTTTCAATTTTTGTTCTAACAGAATAAAATGGACGAACGTGATGCTCAGAAGAATAGAAAATCAAGTCCACTTAACTTTGTCTTCCCGGGGAGTTTAGACTTTAAACTGTGGCAGCAAGAAAAACAATGTGTTGATTACTTCTTAACTAACTAATTTAGCATAACGTCTGACTGCTTGTTAAGAAAACATCTTTCGCCATTTAAGATTTTAAGAGTTTTTACAATAAAGTTCATGGTACAGGGCGAGAAACATTTCCACTTTGATCTTGCCTTTAAAAGTCATTATAAGCTACAGATGGTGTATTAAACGACCAAAAGTACCACTCACATTTGTAAGACCTCAGTTTTAAGGTTTGAGGATTTTTATCAGAAAAAAATCAGGAAATTTACTATATTTATAATGAGAGGACATTATTTTGAAAATGATTTACGATAGAATAATTTTAAAAAATAATATAAAAAAAAAAAATTATCTTAAGATAACTTAAAAAACTAAATAAATGAAATAAAGGAAATATGTTTTATTATGTCAAACCATTAGTTAATTTCTATATAACTATACTATACAATAAGTGATATTAAAGTATCATGGGCATGTAGATTCCTATTGTTTACTTTGCTAAAAGAAACCTGTGACCATTTATTAAGATGAAACAAAGTAACTTAACTTTTTTTTTTACTAGTAAACAAACCAAATTCTCCTATTTTTATTGGACAACGGTGTGCATATAATTGTTTTCTCCTTGCAATAGGTAAACAAAAATATAAATGAAATTACGAAGCTTGCAAATACAGTTAAACGAGTCACCTGCAAGAAATAAAATATGATTCTTTATGAAAAAAAATATATACTACAGAAAGAAAAGTATTTTACTCATATTTGCCGTGATATCCTTTCTCATTCCAGTTTCATAATCTACTTGACACTACACCCCCTTTTTTCATAAAAGTCATTTGTATACAATGCCCATTTTCTAAATTATTGCTATATAAGTTTTAGGTTGAAGAGAGTATTTGTATCAACAATGAATAAGAAACATTTCAAAGAAGTATTTGTAAATCTTAAATGACATGAATACAGGCAATAAAGTTAAATTCGGAAACACGAATTGTTTTGTCTTGTCTATCTAACGTCCAGTGACACATATTTCATGTATAAATTCAAGACAAACACAACTTAAAAGAATTAATAGATGTTAAGTAGGTCGACCTGGATGAAGGTCGGGTAAATTAGACTTCAACAGAAGGAAGGAATTTGGGAACACAGATTGACTTGTCATGCAGGGCTTCCCTTAAAAGTTGTAGCAGGGTTTATCAACGTGCAGATAGCATCGCATTATCAAAATACGAGAGCATCGTCCCCATCCCAGCCAACGTGTATAGTATCAAAGAAAGATAATTATCTCATATACCTGTTAAAGTGTGAATATAGATAAGTATGTATAACTATGATATTAAAATGTTTATTTAAAGCTACCTTTCTGCGTCCATAATAGATATACCTCATAGTATAGGATATTTAACTAAAATGTCATGTTCTTTTTAAATTTAAATTCAAAGCTGTATTGTGATAATACTATATAAATCACCTAAACAATCCCAATATCAATATATTATTTTAAGTTGATATTTCAAGAGTCTTCTGTCAACAATTCTATTGACTGTTTAAAAAAAGGAGCCAATCTTATTTAACCGAATGTATGATATAGGGTTGAGGATCTAGTATATGTCATTTTATCTATATCAATTGACATAGGAGGATTCAAGGGGTGTAGACGGCATTATTTCCTAAGAAGCTTTTAAATTAACAATTCATAACTTAATTTTGTCACATAATTTAAACCAAATGCCCTTTTCACTACTCCCGGTACACACATATAAATATAAGTGGTCAGACTCAGACTAATTATAGAAAAACGTTCATTTTTTCACAGCAATTGAATAATTAATACATGAATTAGGTGACCCTATGATATGATTATTTTCTGTCCACTAAATGGATTTATTTTTACAAGAAAATATAATTTCATTAGAAAAATCTGTAGATATAAAAATAAGAGGATATGGTATGATTGTCTATGAGACAACTCTCCACAAGAGACCAAATGACACAGAAATTAACAACTATAGGTCACCGTACGGCCTTCAACAATGAGTAAAACCCATACCGCATAGTCTTATGGTAATGTTTTGAAAATATTGCTTTTACTAGCAATATTACAGTTATAAAATCATTAAATGTAATCCACAACATTAAAGAAATTGAAAAATCTGTATCCCAAATTTTCTTAAAATCTGTGACACCATCCTTCAACTGTAACTATATTGTAAGTTCCAGTGTGTCAGAGGCAATTTTAGTTGAGAGTAATCACAGGCGCTTTGGGAATTAGAACCCCTTTTTTCTAAATATTTTTTGTGTGTTTTAATCAGTTTTTAGCTCATCTGGCCGAAAGACCAAGTTAGCTTTTCTCATCACTATAAGCGTCCGTCGTCGTCGTTCGTTAACTTTTACGAACATTTTCTCTGAAACTACTAGGCCAAATTCAACCAAACTTGGTCTCAATCATTATTAGGGTATCCAGTTTAAAAAAAATGCGTGCGATGATTCCACCTGTCAACCAAGATGGCCGACACGGCTAAAAATAGAACATAGGGGTAAAATGCAAGTTTTGCCTATTATTTCGAAAACCGCTATGAATAGAGAAAATCTGAGAGGCGGCAAAAACTGTTCAGAATGTTAAGCTCTACTTATTGTTCATTTAAATCAAAACTGTCAGACGACTTCTTATAGGAGTTATTGACCTTAATTTTTCCATATTTTAATTTTTTTTGCCTATTATCTCGAAAATTATAATAAATAGAAAGACACTTTAAAGAGCAAACATGATCAGCAAGACAAGATCTACAAATAAGTCAAACATTACCAAAATCGTCAGACGACTCCTTGTTAGAGTTATTGCCCTTTAGTGACACTTTTTACCAAATTTTTGCGTTATTGCATAATATCTTAAAATCTATCATAGATAGATAGAATCTAAAAAAAAGCAAAATTGATCAGCACAACAGGATTTAAATATACGTCACATAGTAGAATTCTTCAGTCGACTCCTTACTAGAATTATTGCCCTTTAATGACGATTTTTTCCAATTTAATCCGTTCTTGTATAGTATCTTAAAAACTATAATAGATAGATAGAAACTTTAAAAAGCAAAAATGCTCAGCAAGACAAGATCTACTAATAAGTCAAATAACTGAAATCACTAGTCGACTCCTTATTGAAGTTATTGTCTTTTAATGACGATTTCCCGATTTTTCCCATTTTTGCTTATTATCTTGAAAACTGTAATAGATGGATAGAAACTTTAAATAGTACTAATGAGCAACAAGACAAGATCTACAAATAAACCATAATGACCGAAATCTTCAGTTATTTGAGTTATTGCCCTTAAAAGATAATTTTTAACATTTTTATGCATTTTTTGCACTACAATAGATAAATAGAAACTTTAAAAATTAAAAATTATCAGCAGGATAAGATCTACAAATATGTCACTGAAATTGTCAGTTAACTCTCAATAGAGTTATTCCCTTTTAATGATGATTTTTACTAAAAAGTGGCCATTGTTGAAGATGCAGGTGAGCGACACAATCTCTTAAGAGCCTATAGTTTTAGTTAATAGTCTATCATATTCTAAACTATATTTTCACTTAAACTTAATGTGTTGTTGCTCTTATCCATACGCTATTAAAGTAACAGCAGTTTATATTTGATGTCCCTCTATTCTTATTTTCCTGGAAGAAAATTACTTCTAAAAGTCACATGAATCTTCATTTTAAAAATATGTTGAATATGTTGTATACACTTGAATGGTTAAGTTTTACTGTAAAAAAAGTGTACGTGAACTTTCTTGTGAAAGAAAATCCTTCATATTATCAAAGTTTTTATAAATGTACTGCTATTGAATTATTGTCTTCTGGTACACTAATTCTCCTATATTTTTCCGTATGCAGTGAACTTTACTACGAGACCTCTCGTTATAATTTCGGCCACCGCACAGCGCAAGTCCGAGGGATAAACCGTGATGAAAGAATGTAAACTAACGTGCATTGGAAGGTAGATAGTAATAACTGATTCCTAAAGAACAAATTAAATACACCAAATCATTTAACAACTGATAAGGAAAAGTTGAATTAACAAATTGGAACGCATGGAAAATACATTAAAAAAAATATCACGGCTCTATCAATACACTGATTTTTTTACGTGCTCCACGTTGATTGTTTATCAATGTCACGATCCGTTAAACTTCGGCAAAAAAATCGATAGTTAATAAGCTTTCGATCAATCACCGAATGAAATGTTATTTGTCGATAACACGTTATAAAATCGTAATAAATGTAAAATACGTGCATACAGGAATAAGTTTAGTACATATGCATGCATTGGTTCAATAATTTCGATAACATTTTAATTACAAGCACCTTGTTTCATATGACTTATAAAAAAAATTAAGAACACAATAAACAAAAAATGTTCAGGAAAAAGGGGGATCAGTTAACCAAGCAAAGTGGTTTTTCTAAAAGTTGACACACCGGAAGTTAAAATGTAGTTATACAGTTGATTGGTGAATAGACGGGAGATAAAGAATGTCAATCGAACATCACATGATCAACACCACCACATGATGCTAAGCTATTATATATTTCTCCTACAGTTTAATCTGCTCAGTATATACATTGTATTTACAATACTTATAGGCACTGATCGGATTAGGATTGACATCCAATATTGATTTCATAACTTGTGTATTTAAGGGTTCTCTTTTTTTTGTGTGAATGTTGATGATTTAGCAATATCCTGTACGAAAATAACTAACAGTTTACAAATAAGTGTTTTGCAAATTTTCCACGAGGGTAAATAAAGTAAACAGTATATGTTCAAATTTCATAAATCAAACAAACCATAAACTACTTATACTTGCGTCGCACACTGCATTTATGATACTTGTTGGAGCCACTTAAACATATTAAATACAAACTTTTTCTATTTTTGTTTTATCTTGGTCATTTTACCTTTTAGGTATACAATTGTTTTCTTCCGTTTTTTCGTCTGGTCTTGAAAAGTTTGGAGCAACTTATAAAACGTATCCAAAAGGAACAACTTGAATTGTCTATTGCCACAGCATGATCGTTTACCAAATTTTTGTGTTGTTCCTCTCAGAACATTTTAAATAGTTGGATTCCATTCCCGTTTGAATACTCTCTTAAATGTCTCAATTACAACAATATGTTTAAAATACAGATCCTGTGTTGCATTGCACACAGGATATGTATTTTAATCAGATTGCAATTACAATATACGAGTAGTTATTTTCCAGCTCTCTTTTGTTAATAAAATAGCTGTGGTATGTTTTCTATACACGACAAAATCATTGGAAAACAGTTATTTTTTCCCAAAATTGCACCGATTGTAAGCTTAATTTTTTTTCTTATAGTTGCTCTTACTTGACCGTGTACCAAAATGTCCTACCACAGAGGATTGTTAAATTTCCTGCCGAAGTTCATTGGTTTCCCCGGGCACTCCGGCTTCCTCCACCAATATAAACTGACCGCCACGAAATAGCACAATAGTGCTAAAAGTGGCATTAAACACCAACCAATCAATCAATCCAACCACAGAGTAGCTAACCTGCTGAAAAATTATATTCCAAAGTCGAAAGTCGGTAACATGAAAATAGTATATTTAACATTGTATCGGTACTTACATCCATTATTTTCCAATAGTTAAATACATAGTTAAACATATATTGCTTCATGTATATCTACTTGAACTATAATAATTGCATTTTAAAGACTAATGACCATGCATCCCAGCAGGGATATATATATTAGTATTTACACTAGGTCAGCCTACTTATGGCTTAATACTAAATTCGTTGAAGATGAACTGGTAAATATTTTAGTTTCGGAATAACATGTTCTATTCATTTGTTTGTTCTAATGCAGTGTTGTCCAAGGTTAGTGAGAGAGAGGGTTGAGCACACACAACCATTTTTTTAACCCGCTTCATTCTGTTAAAAGTCAATAGCCTGTATAGCCCAATGGGTTTTGTTGGTTTATAGTCAATAGCCTGTATAGCCCAATGGGTTTTGTTGGTTTATAGTCAATAGCCTGTATAGCCCGATGGGTTTTGTTGGTTTAAAGTAAATAGCCTGTATAGCCCAATGGGTTTTGTTGGTTTAAAGTCAATAGCCTGTATAGCCCAATGGGTTTTGTTGGTTTATAGTTAATTATAGCCTGTATAGCCCAATGGGTTTTGTTGGTTTATAGTCAATTATAGCCTGTATAGCCCAATGGGTTTTGTTGGTTGCCTTATGGAAATAATGGTTTTTCGTTTAAAGTGCTTGATGTTATATTTAAATCAAGCCGTTAGTTTTCAATATACATGTATATGTATTAGAAATTATTCTTGAAATGCTTGTCTTTTGGTCTTGTTTGGATAGTTCTCTCGTCCTTTTTTATATTGCGTGTTTATATAATAATAAAAAGATGTGGTATAATTGCCAATGTGACAACTATATTAACCAGATTCAAAATGACGTAGATGTTAGCAACTATAGGTAACCGTACTGCCCTCAACAATGGGCAAACCATATCATATATATTATATATATATACACATTGTGTAGTAGTCGCTTATAAAGGCCCGACATGACAAAATATAAAATAATTCAAAAACCAATGGCCTGATTAATGTATATAAATATATATACACTGGATACGAAACAGTTAACGAAAAACAAATATGATAGACAGCAACAAATGACAAACTTACAATGAATAACAGACTCCTGTCTTGAGACAGACACAAACACACTGTGGCGAGTATTTGGAGAACACACTCGACCCTTCACTAACTTGGAACACATTGTAAACATCAGTTGGAACAGGGTGTAACAGGACAACGTAATAACACATTGTAAACATCAGTTGGAACAGTGTGTAACAGGACAACATAAGAACACATTGTAAACATCAGTTGAAACAGGGTGTAACAGGACAACGTAAGAACACATTGTAAACATCAGTTGAAACAGGGTGTATCAGGACAAACTAAGAACACATTGTAGACATCAGTTGGAACAGGGTGTAACAGGACAACGTAAGAACACATTGTAAGCATCAGTTGGAACAGGGTGTAACAGGACAACGTAAGAGCACATTGTAAACAACAGTTGGAACAGGGTGTAACAGGATAACGTAAGAACACATTGTAAACATCAGTTGGAACAGAGTGTAACAGGACAACGTAAGAGCACATTGTAAACATCAGTTGGAACAGGGTGTAACAGGACAACGTAAGAACACATTGTAAACATCAGTTTGAACAGGGTGTAACAGGACAACGTAAGACCACATTGTAAACATCAGTTTGAACAGGGTGTAACAGGACAACGTAAGAACACATTGTAAACATCAGTTGGAACAGGGTTTAACAGGACAACGTAAGAACACATTGTAAACATCAGTTGGAACAGGGTGTAACAGGACAACGTAAGAACACATTGTAAACATCAGTTGGAACAGGGTGTAACAGGACAACGTAAGAACACATTGTAAACATCAGTTGGAACAGGGTGTACCAGGACAACGTAAGAGCATATTGTAAACATCAGTTGTAACAGGACAACGTAAGAACACATTGTAAACATCAGTTGGAACAGGGTGTAACAGGACAACATAAGAACAAATTATAAACATCAGTTGAAAACGGGTTTACTCATCAGATCGATATACAAACAACTAACAAAATGAACTAAAGATAGTACCGATATAAGAGTACTCGCAGTTATATTGAAAGTTATTTCTGATCATGTATATAATTCCCTATTACATAGCAGATCAAGCATTGACAATTCACGGTAGTTTTTATCGGTGTCTATAATACTGATATCCTTTAATTTTTTCTTTTGCTCTTTCGTTTAAATTTCATGTTATGCATATATATATATAGTGCGAATCACTTTTATTTTGAAATGAGAAAAGTTTTAAGATTTAGAAAACGGAAACCCAAATGAACACATACAAATATCCGTTTCTGATATATAATATGCAAAAAATCATAAAGTCTTTTACTACATTTAATTAATATAGAAAAAAGAAAAGAATGCAAATAGTTATCTTTTTAAAACAGATTGTGTAAACATGAATATTATTTTAATTTTCGAGAAATTTATTTATCAAATTTCGGCATGTTCTAGCATGTGGTTCTTATGGTTTATGAGAATACAGATTATTAGCATATTTGATAAAATGATTGGTTATGTAAAACAAAATAAAAGGTTAGTGGGATAGATTGATTGATTTCCAAAAAGATATTTTTTCCACTGGTGGGGCATATTTCTAGAAGATCCCCAATCATTGCTAAAATTAATTTAATAGATGGTGACGAACCTAAATATATTATATAGGCTCTGTAATATTCAAATTTTATTTGTTTTAAACAACCTTCCATTATTATCCCTTCGAGTGAAACTGGACAAATACAGGAACATCGACCCTATCTAATGAAGTACTGTTATTTTATTTAATTGTTGTTTTTTCTTTTGCAATTTGAATACATTATAAAATACCTATTGCAAAAAGAAACAAGAGAGAAGTGTCTCTGAAGTATAAAATATGTGCACGTATTCAATACATAGTTTATAAAGTGTAACAATAAATGTTTAAGTTTTATTTGGAAAACATTAAAGGAAATTTAAAACGGTTTAAATCATGCAGATGACACAATTCTCGACAAACTACGAAAGTTTAAGAAAGGAAATCCTTCCCATTTAATAACAGTTCTTATTGAATTTAAATTAGGCCCTGTCAAATTAATCCAATTGAGCATAAAAGTAAAATATTTTCCTGTTCTTAATGAAGATTTCAAAATTTGTAAGCCAGTATCCTGACTTCTGTATTTCAAGCTGAGTGATTAATTTTTACGGCAATTAGTCAGCTTTGTTAATGAGAAGAAAACTGTTGTTTGATATTTCTTTAAGGACAGGTGACGTTGCTGACAACGGTTAGACCGTGCTGTGATTTACTTGGTAGCGTGTCTGAATAACCACGCCCACTCCCTATTGCTATGAACCTCCCGCTGAACGAAATGCCGCAAACATTATTCTCGTTAATTTATCCAATAATTAAGCTCTAATTATTCTGAAAATGCCACCAGTCAAGTAATTTATATTTTCCTGTAACGGTATAATCATTAGTTATAAACACCAACATTTTGTAGTTTAGATATGATAATGATGTCATCTAATTAAGGGATCCGTTCAACGTTTACAGTCCTACTCGTTCATCGCTCATTACAGATATCGGTTACAGTCCTACTCGTTCATCGCTCGGCATTACATATATACGGGTATAATTGTATTGTATTACTGTATTAATTACTTCTTAAAGATTTTACTATTGCTCTGAATGTCTCTGATGGTAGCTATATATAGATTATCTCCAAATAGTTCTTTAATAATAATAGAGACATAAAGTCCATTTTTATTTGATTTCTAATTCTACGAAGCTTTCATAAGACAAAATATGTGGTAAAAGAAACCCTCCTGTTTACATTTTCCATGAAAGCTGCTTTATTTCTAAAAAGGAACGACATCTTTATTTGTCTTAGGTTTAAAATCTTGGAAAGACCTGGTCTCCGAATTAAGTATCGGTCAATTCCATAAAACAATTAATTGTACCATTTTCGTAAAAGTGTTTCACTTGAATAAAGCTTGCATAAATACTTCCAAATATTACATTTTGTCATCTGAATAAATGTTGAGTATACACATCATGGAAAGGGTAATGGGTTCATCTCATATTGTCTGTTCGTTGAAAAAAAATGACTTCAAAGTTATGAGAAATGCACTGCATATCATTGAGTTATCTCCCTTTACATAATTTTCACAGTGGAGTCCATAAATCAGATTATCTATGAATACAATAGTTACACATTAGTAAATTAGCAAAATAACTATTTCCGGGCTATTAAACATTGAATAGTCTTTTGCAATTTGCTCAGTTTTAGTTGGATAAGTTCTTAAATTTCAAAACTAATGTAAAATATGGAGCAATGTTTCGTTTCTTTAAATTTTGATCTGAAACAATTTGAGATATTGCAAAATCAAACCAATAAAAAGACAACTTTGGAAAGAAATAACCATTTTTAATAAGAAACATTTGTAGAATGCGCTGGTTTCTGTAAATACATCAATCATTCAATCAATCAATCAATTGTATAAATATCCTGCGATGTGAGGCATACAAATGTTAATGTGAAAGCAACCTAACAATGTAAATAACATGACTAAAAGAAATCTTAATTTTATCATATGGTCTTAGACCAATAGTCAGGTGTTTCTGCTGCAATACTGCACCGATTCCAGAGAAGTAGTGAATGCATACTCAACAAAAAAAAACCAATCTGCATATACAGTATGTAATTAATATATATATAATTTCATATCGTGTCATGCGTATATTCTCATTTTTGTCATGTAAAAAAGTAGTTTGAATATTAGACAATTAAAAAAAAAAAGCCGCTCAAAGTACATCGAAACCAGGAAGAAAACTATGCCTGTGACATACTATTCGTTTTTATGTAACCTCAGACATATATTAATTTGTATCATTTGATAAAACAAAGAATATTTGGAACTCGCATTTAATCATTATCATATAACAAATTCTTGCAGAGTTTTTTTCAAAAATGAAAAAAAAAGGTTTTCGTATAAAGGTAACCCAAGACACAGATATATAAATTAATAAACAAAAAATAGAAGTTTTTGGACTTGTAAATTAAGAAAATTTTGTACATCCCATCCAAATTTTGTTCAAACATGAAAATTGCTCTTCAAGAAATGAAAAGAAATTTGAAAAATGATGATACGATTATAAAAGAGTTCACAGAGCAGACAGAGATTCTATTATTGTTGAAATTACCATTTATTTGTAATTTCGTAGTTATTATTTGATCATATTGAATTAAGTGAAATTAATTTAGCCACTACAATGTTACAATCATTTTCTCAATGCCTCGTAATTTGACACGCACTTTGCATTTTACCGAATTATCTCGCATATAAATTTGTTTGAAAAATAATGATTCTTTGAAAAAGGTATCTTGACCCTGATGAAACACGACTTCATCAGACATCTTAATGCTTCAATCAGCCAATACGTTTGTTAAAGAAGACCTTCTCGAGAATTATCTCGCGGAGTGATCAGATTAGCGGCCACTCACTGCAGATTACAACTCATTATAGGTCACGCACGAGGCTTCCGCGTACACTCTCGATTGGGTCTTCCGTTAATAAAACACTTTACTGTTCCAATCTTAGTTCAAATAATGATCTTTGAAAAGGCGATAAAACGTAGTTATCTGTATTTAAACTGTTGGATCTAATAAGTAATCAATTTGCTTGGCACAAGTTAGCAATTTTGTGATTACTTATATAGGGTTTCTGTTAACAGACTAGTTTTGTTGGTAACAGGGGACGAGTTTTCTTAATTCCTACAAATTAAATATTATGAATGTTTTTAATCAAATTAAGTAACCGTAAATGTGTGCGTAGAACAAGATGATTAAAGAACAACAACACAAGAATTAAATTTGAGATTGAAATTTTATTTCAGCTATAATGCAAATATGCGAACGTTTTTAGTAGAATACTACAAACGATAAACATTATATTCTCATTGGTACATTCTGAACGTTTGGTCACTATAAAGGGTACTCTTATACCAAGGGGACATTAGAAAATCATGAGGCGAAGCCTTCAAGTAGTCACTGGCTAAATTAGGTGTTCAAATTTGCACGTCTATCGTGAATAAATTAAGAGGATATTAAGGGGGCGACCAAAAACCATTGGTTAAAGAAAGACATATAGCACAATGACTAAAGGTAAAAATACAAACAAAAGTACACAGAAAAATATAAATAAAAAAAAAAAAAAAAACGAACCCCCAACCAAAAAAATCATCTGAACCGGAATTGGGATAATCTGTGCATGATCCACTAAGGACACCCGTGAGGTTCGGCATGAGAATAACATCCGGTTTATGGGTCGCATTAGAACACAGAAAGAAAATAATTCTAACATAATTAGTATGAAAGCCAAAGTCATGATTTCTTTTATCTATATTTTAATACTTTTAAGGATTAACATAAATGGACCACATTTGGAAATAAGCCGTATGGCTTTCATGGGCAATCTAGATTATGTATCAACAATTGTTTTAAGATTTTATGATTTTAGTATGTTTACATAAAATTGAGAATGGAAATGGGGAACGTGTCAAAGAGACAACAACCCGACCATAGAGCAGACAACAGCCGAAGGCCACCAATGGGTCTTCAATGCAGCGAGAAACTCCCGCACCCGGAGGCGTCCCTCAGCTGGCCCCTAAACAAATATGTATACTAGTTCAGTGATAATGGACGTCATACTAAACTCCAAATTATACACAGGAAACTAAAATTAAAAATGATACAAGACTAACAAAGGCCAGAGGCTCCTGACTTGGGACAGGCGCAAAAATGCGGCGGGGTTAAACATGTTTTTTGAGATCTCAACCCTTCCCCTATTCCTCTAGCCAATGTAGAAAAAACAAACGCACAACAGTCTGCTATTGTTTTATACTACTTTTTTGCTTGTTTTGTGTTGATATATGATCAAATAAATCTATCTAGTGAATATTGCTACGACAAATGACACATGCAACGTCATCTGCGATACAAATATTTTATAATGGTTGACCAAATAATCACGGATGGCGTCATATATATTTACTATAAATAGAATTAACTGTTTTTTTTTATTGAAACCGAATCCAATATCATAAGGATTAAATTGTTAAAATAAAAAATTAAAAAAAAAGCAAATTAAAAAATCTAATACACTTACATTCACAAACTAGTTGAACATATCACAGATCTTGGATAAAGAGAAATTAATATACTTTTCTTTTTCTGAAGATATACACTGTAGGTTTATATTTTTTTGTTTACTGGGTTAGCTTGTAATCTGAAAAACTCCTGTTTACTGGGTTAGCTTGTAATCTGAAAAACTCCTGTTTACTGGGTTAGCTTGTAATCTGAAAAACTCCTGTTTACTGGGTTAGCTTGTAATCTGAAAAACTCCTGTTTACTGGGTTAGCTTGTAATCTGAAAAACTCCTGTAAGACAATTGATGACTTTTACCAATTGATGGTGAATCACTAGCGTATTAGAAAGCCAGACATGAGAACTTACTTACTTGAAGATACTATACTAGTACCTAGTCTATAATTTTTGATGGATAATATTGGGTTAATTAGTGTTTAACGTCCAATGACAAACACTACATGCACATCTGGATAAAAACATGTCCATGTGATTTTAATATGAACCCTATATGCTTTACCCCTAGACCGACAAACTGATCACGGGTAGCTTTAACGTGTTATTACACAAATGGAAGAGTCCGCATGTTCGCTACCTCGAGGCTATCACACTATCATGAGAAATTCGGGGCGATAAATTCTATTTGTCTGTGTAACTTTTGCACTATAAATAGATTTACGGAAACTATTTAATTCAATTTAAAGCTTGAATTGCGAAGTAAGTTTCTTGAAAAAAAATGTATGTACGGTTGAAGTTCCTGTCGGAAGTTCACATGCATTGTTCCAACATCTTTTTTCTTTTGCTTCGAATTTTATTTTGTAAGAACCAGTTCATCAAGCACGGATGCAGTTTTTGAAAATATAGCTTGAGATACAAATTAAAATTACGTTTAAAAGACAATATAAGCTTGAACTTGATTCAACATCAGAGGCAAGGAATGCATTGACTAGTGATTTCATCCTTAATAATGAAGTCATACTTTGACTTTTTAAACGAAATGTTAGAAAGGGCAGAAGTTATATAGAAGAACTATTGAGTCTATAGATATGATTTTATCAAATTATAAACAAACAAAGGCCTCCTACTAAGACATCCATTACTCTCACGAACAAAAGGTGATGCATCAATATTACTAATAATAGATTATCAGGGCATATAAAGATAAAATCAGAGAACATTGATAAATCAATTAATGTCAATTAACGGATGTTTTGGACGCACAGACAGATATACACTATGGACAATTTGTTTTCATATTAGTGTCAACACTAACAAGCTATTATTCCTAAGATTTTATTTATTAGAATATTTTGTTACAAACAAGACAGACTGTTCCAAGAACAATGACTTAATTAGTTTATTGAAATGTATTCTTTCAAACAACTGCTTTTAGGATATTGCATACATGTAGCAACTGCAGGTTCCATGCTTATAACTCTCTTCAAAGTAATACTCTTCAGTGTTTGACGCGTTCGCCGTATGGAACCTATTGACTTTTAGTAATTAAGGTTTACAAAATATGTTCTGGTAAATAGTAAAAGGGGAAAATAACAATACAATTAGGTTAAAATGTAAATAATTTCACAACTTTCTTCAACATGACAAACGATGAGATCATAAGGCTATTGGAGTTTTGTATAAATTGAGTATGTTTCTTGAAAAAAACTCCCGATCCTAACGGACCGACCACTATTTATTTCTTTAATAGCTGTATATGTTACAAGAACATGCCATTACGCCTCATATGTATGAAGCTAGATCAGATAAATTAAAAAGAGAACTAATATTAATTATTGCACGTCCAGTGGCAAATATTTCATGAATGTTCATGATGAGAACTGATTTACAATTAATACAATAGGTAAGTCCTGTTATTTGAGTCGTCGGAATGAAGCGCGAGAAATTTGGAATGTCGCTGGAAAAGATTGGGTATGTAAAGAAATTTAGCTTTCCAACAGGTCACCTACGGACCCTTCAAAGAGTTGTTGTAAGGGTTCTAAAACTTCATATAGTGTGGCAATCTCTTGAAACGAGGCATTGGATTTTACGTTCCCATTCTGACCGGATGTGGCTGCGGATTCAAACATCCTAAAGTACAGCAAATTCCGACGCCCCACTATGGAAAGAATTATACTGTCGGAAGAAGATCAAGAGATAACCTTATTTCTATACCCAGTCATTACTGTCGGGAGAAGACCCAGTCACTACTGTCGGGAGAAGATCAAGAGATAACCTTATTTCTATACCCAGTCACTACTGTCGGGAGAAGATCAAGCGAAAACCTTATCTCTATACCCAGTCACTACTGTCGGGAGAAGATCAAGAGATAACCTTATTTCTATACCCAGTCACCACTGTCGGGAGAAGATCAAGAGGTAACCTTATCTCTATACCCAGTCACTACTGTCGGGAGAAGATCAAGAGATAACCTTATCTCTATACCCAGTCACTACTGTCGGGAGAAGATCAAGAGATAACCTTATTTCTATACCCAGTCACTACTGTCGGGAGAAGATCAAGAGATAACCTTATCTCTATACCCAGTCACTACTGTCGGGAGAAGATCAAGAGATAACCTTATTTCTATACCCAGTCACTACTGTCGGGAGAAGATCAAGAGATAACCTTATTTCTATACCCAGTCACTACTGTCAAGAGAGGATCAAGCGATAACCTTATCTCTATACCCAGTCACTACTGTCGGGAGAAGATCAAGAGATAACCTTATTTCTATACCCAGTCACTACTGTCGGGAGAAGATCAAGAGATAACCTTATTTCTATACCCAGTCACTACTGTCGGGAGAAGATCAAGAGATAACATTATTTCTATACCCAGTCACTACTGTCGGGAGAGGATCAAGCGATAACCTTATCTCTATACCCAGTCACTACTGTCGGGAGAGGATCAAGATATAACCTTATTTCTATACACAGTCACTACTGTCGGGAGAAGATCAAGAGATAACCTTATTTCTATACCCAGTCACTACTGTCGGGAGAAGATCAAGAGGTAACCTTATTTCTATACCCAGTCACTACTGTCGGAAGAAGATCAAGAGATAACCTTATTTCTATACCCAGTCACTACTATCGGGAGAAGACCCAGTCACTACTGTCGGGAGAAGATCAAGAGATAACCTTATTTCTATACCCAGTCACTACTGTCGGGAGAAGATCAAGAGATAACCTTATTTTTATACCCAGTCACTACTGTCGGGAGAAGATCAAGAGATATCCTTATTTCTTTACCCAGTCACTACTGTCGGGAGAAGACCCAGTCACTACTGTCGGGAGAAGATCAAGAGATAACCTTATTTTTTTACCCAGTCACTACTGTCGGGAGAAGATCAAGAGATATCTTTATCTCTATACCCAGTCACTACTGTCGGGAGAAGATCAAGATATATCCTTATCTCTATACCCAGTCACAGTCACTACTGTCGGGAGAAGATCAAGAGGTAGCCTTATTTCTATACCCAGTCACTACTGTCGGGAGAAGATCAAGAGGTAACCTTATTTCTATACCAAGTCACTACTGTCGGGAGAAGATCAAGAGATATCCTTATCTCTATACCCAGTCACTACTGTCGGGAGAAGATCAAGAGATATCCTTATCTCTATACCCAGTCACTACTGTCGGGAGAAGATCAAGAGATAACCTTATCTCTATACCCAGTCACTACTGTCGGGAGAAGATCAGGAGATAGCCTTATTTCTATACCCAGTCACTACTGTCGGGAGAAGATCAAGAGGTAGCCTTATTTCTATACCCAGTCACTACTGTCGGGAGAAGATCAAGAGGTAGCCTTATTTCTATACCCAGTCACTACTGTCGGGAGAAGATCAAGAGGTAACCTTATTTCTATACCCAGTCACTACTGTCGGGAGAAGATCAAGAGGTAACCTTATTTCTATACCCAGTCACTACTGTCGGGAGAAGATCAAGAGATAACCTTATTTCTATACCCAGTCACTACTGTCGGGAGAAGATCAAGAGATAACCTTATTTCTATACCCAGTCACTACTGTCGGGAGAAGATCAAGAGATAACCTTATTTCTATACCCAGTCACTACTGTCGGGAGAAGATCAAGAGATAACCTTATTTCTATACCCAGTCACTACTGTCGGGAGAAGATCAAGAGGTAACCTTATCTCTATACCCAGTCACTACTGTCGGGAGAAGATCAAGAGATAACCTTATCTCTATACCCAGTCACTACTGTCGGGAGAAGATCAAGGGATAACCTTATCTCTATACCCAGTCACTACTGTCGGGAGAAGATCAATAGATAACCTTATTTCTATACCCAGTCACTACTGTCGGGAGAAGATCAATAAATAACCTTATTTCTATACCCAGTCACTACTGTCGGGAGAAGATCAATAAATAACCTTATTTCTATACCCAGTCACTACTGTCGGGAGAAGATCAAGAGATAACCTTATTTCTATACCCAGTCACTACTGTCGGGAGAAGATCAAGAGATAACCTTATCTCTATACCCAGTCACTACTGTCGGGAGAAGATCAGGAGATATCCTTATTTCTATACCCAGTCACTACTGTCGGGAGAAGATCAAGAAATAACCTTATTTCTATACCCAGTCACTACTGTCGGGAGAAGATCAAGAGGTAACCTTATCTCTATACCCAGTCACTACTGTCGGGAAAAGATCAAGAGGTAACCTTATCTCTATACCCAGTCACTACTGTCGGGAGAAGATCAAGAGGTAACCTTATCTCTATACCCAGTCACTACTGTCGGGAGAAGATCAAGAGATAACCTTATTTCTATACCCAGTCACTACTGTCGGGAGAAGATCAAGAGATAACCTTATTTCTATACCCAGTCACTACTGTCGGGAGAAGATCAAGAGATAACCTTATTTCTATACCCAGTCACTACTGTCGGGAGAAGATCAAGAGATAACCTTATTTCTATACCCAGTCACTACTGTCGGGAGAGGATCAAGAGATAACCTTATTTCTATACCCAGTCACTACTGTCGGGAGAAGATTAAGAGATAACCTTATTTCTATACCCAGTCACTACTGTCGGGAGAAGATCAAGAGATATCCTTATTTCTATACCCAGTCACTACTGTCGGGAGAAGATTAAGAGATAACCTTATTTCTATACCCAGTCACTACTGTCGGGAGAGGATCAAGAGATATCCTTATTTCTATACCCAGTCACTACTGTCGGGAGAAGATCAAAAGATAACCTTATTTCTATACCAAGTCACTATTGTCGGGAGAGGATCAAGAGATATCCTTATTTCTATACCCAGTCACTACTGTCGGGAGAAAATCAAGAGATAACCTTATTTCTATACCCAGTCACTACTATCGGGAGAAGATCAAGAGATAACCTTATTTCTATACCCAGTCACTACTGTCGGGAGAAGATCAAAGAATATCCTTATTTCTATACCCAGTCACTTCTGTCGGGAGAAGATCAAGAGATATCCTTATTTCTATACCCAGTCACTACTGTCGGGAGAAGATCAAGAGATATCCTTATTTCTATACCCAGTCACTACTGTCGGGAGAAGACCCAGTCACTTCTGTCGGGAGAAGATCAAGAGATAACCTTATTTCTATACCCAGTCACTACTGTCGGGAGAGGATCAAGAGATAACCTTATTTCTATACCCAGTCACTAATGTCGGGAGAAGATTAAGAGATAACCTTATTTCTATATCCAGTCACTACTGTCGGGAGAAGATCAAGAGATAACCTTATTTCTATAATCAGCCCAGTCACTACTGTCGGGAGAAGATCAAGAGATAACCTTATTTCTATACCCAGCCCAGTCACTACTGTCGGGAGAAGATCAAGAGATAACCTTATTTCTATACCCAGTCACTACTGTCCGGAGAAGATCAAGAGATATCCTTATTTCTATACCCAGTCACTACTGTCGGGAGAGGATCAAGAGATAACCTTATTTCTATACCCAGTCACTACTGTCGGGAGAAGATCAAGAGATAACCTTATTTCTATACCCAGTCACTACTGTCGGGAGAGGATCAAGAGATAACCTTATTTCTATACCCAGTCACTACTGTCGGGAGAGGATCAAGAGATAACCTTATTTCTATACCCAGTCACTACTGTCGGGAGAAGATCAAGAGATATCCTTATTTCTATACTCAGTCACTACTGTCGGGAGAAGATCAAGAGATAACCTTATTTCTATACCCAGTCACTACTGTCGGGAGAGGATCAAGAGATAACCTTATTTCTATACCCAGTCACTACTGTCGGGAGAAGATCAGGAGATAACCTTATCTCTATACCCAGTCACTACTGTCGGGAGAAGATCAAGAGATATCCTTATTTCTATACTCAGTCACTACTGTCGGGAGAAGATCAAGAGATAACCTTATTTCTATACCCAGTCACTACTGTCGGGAGAAGATCAAGAGATAACCTTATTTCTATACCCAGTCACTACTGTCGGGAGAAGATCAAGAGATATCCTTATTTCTATACCCAGTCACTACTGTCGGGAGAGGATCAAGAGATAACCTTATTTCTATACCCAGTCACTACTATCGGGAGAGGATCAAGAGATAACCTTATTTCTATACCCAGTCACTACTGTCGGGAGAAGATCAAAGAATATCCTTATTTCTATACCCAGTCACTTCTGTCGGGAGAAGATCAAGAGATATCCTTATTTCTATACCCAGTCACTACTGTCGGGAGAAGATCAAGAGATATCCTTATTTCTATACCCAGTCACTACTGTCGGGAGAAGATCAAGAGATAACCTTATTTCTATACCCAGTCACTACTGTCGGGAGAAGATCAAGAGATGACCTTATCTCTATACCCAGTCACTACTGTCGGGAGAAGATCAAGAGATAACCTTATTTCTATATCCAGTCACTACTGTCGGGAGAAGATCAAGAGATAACCTTATTTCTATACCCAGTCACTACTGTCGGGAGAAGATCAAGAGATAACCTTATCTCTATACCCAGTCACTACTGTCGGGAGAAGATCAAGAGATAACCTTATTTCTATATCCAGTCACTACTGTCGGGAGAAGATCAAGAGATAACCTTATTTCTATACCCAGTCACTACTGTCGGGAGAAGATCAAGAGATAACCTTATTTCTATATCCAGTCACTACTGTCGGGAGAAGATCAAGAGATAACCTTATTTCTATACCCAGTCACTAATGTCGGGAGAAGATCAAGAGATAACCCTATTTCTATACCCAGCCCAGTCACTACTGTCGGGAGAAGATCAAGAGATAACCTTATTTCTATACCCAGTCACTACTGTCGGGAGAGGTTCAAGAGATAACCTTATTTCTATACCAAGTCTCTTTTAAGATCAGAAAGAACTAATAAGAAAATCAAATGATATCAAGCAAATACCTAGACCTATTTATTTGGATTTTCATAACTCAGGTGCAGATTACTTTCATCAGCATTGGTGGTGTCGTGCTCGTCTCGCGTAGTACAGGAGGACGTCAGGTTGCTTTTCGTCAGTTAATAGGAACGACTTTGGGACTTGCTACTTCTATGCCATACAAACGAAATTTAGAAGCAAGAGCAAATACTGGTCGACTCAGAGTGGGGATAATATGCCCGTTATTAGCAGCACTTTGTTACATTTCTGTAAGCGTACAAAATTTCATTTTATTCCTGTGTCATTGTCCTGGTGTGTTGTAATAGAATTATTTTCACACATTGTGTTTGCTTATGCTGTTCAGCCGATTATAATTTTGACAGGAAATTGATTATTTGTTAAGCTAGAAAAACATCGAAAAGTATTATTTTGTTTTTAAGAATTTGATTTTTAATGAATATGCAATGAAAAAATCCTAAATCATAGCTTCCAGAGTACATTTTCATTCTAACATATAAAAATAAGAAGATGTGGTATAATTACCAATGAGACAACTCTCCACCAGAAACGAAATGAGATAGAAGTTAACAACTACAGGTCACTGGACAGCCTTCAACAATGAGCAAAACAAATCAATCATGATTGATAGTTTTTTTGGTTTGCTTAACGTCCCGTTGTAAATATATAGTAAGCATTCACTGTTAGTCCATTCCGTTGGCAAATGACATCCGTTTTAATTGAACAACCTTAATGAAGTACAGATCTGTATTCAATAAAAAAAAAAACAATATTAGCATTTTTACAATTCTATTATAGATATTTTGACTTTCATTTTTTTTCTAAAGTTTTCGATCTTCAAAATTCAAGTTCAGTGTAGTTAATGGAAACCAACATAATTGGATACAATAAGTTTGTTTTCTTTGTAAATGAAATCTTTTCAGTTTTATCATTTCGGGGAGTATATTACGGTCTGAGTAGTTTCGTTTACGGCGATAGACTGTTCTTCAAATTCTCTTCATCCTAAACGTAACTATAGGTAATATATAGCAATACGTTAAATTTTGATCTTTTTCAGACCGGCAGTAAAACCCTTGCTAAAGTGGGTTGTCTTTTGGTTGTTCGGGATGTATAGATACGCAGTCATATCCGGTCAGAATTGGGACGCAATATCCGATGCCCCAAGTAGAGAGAGCGCCATCTTCTCTGCACGTGAAGAAACCTTGCAACAACTCCGTAGAGGTGGCCAGTTGCAAGGCCAAATTACTTTCCCCTTCCCATATAACCTCATTATCTATAATAGCAGTCCATATTTCGCGCCTTTAGCCCGGACGACTCTCTATTACAGAATCTCCCTGGATATGCGTGCAGTATTTGCCGCTGGACGTAAAGGAAACTCCAATCAATCAATGAAATTTTCTACTTAGTGGAGCGGTTTTTTTATGAAACAGTTTGTTAACACTTTGAATTAGTAAAGCAAAATAATTGCAAGTTTGTCTATTGCCTTAAATTTATAGGATCATGGTATTTCTTAAATACCAGATGGGAGCGCTTTCTTTCCAATTGTTTATACTCAATAGAAAGAAGTAGACACTAGTTCAAATATCACGTCTTTACCAGTTATATGAAGTAGATTTTCAATTACGATCTGCGTCGGACTTTTGAGGTGTCGGACCATTGGTGTGTCGCACTCATGGGATGTCGGACCAATGAGGTTACGGAATAGTAGGGCGACCCCGATGGGCTTTCCTCATCTGTCTAGCACACACAATATCGAGGTGAGGAACGGCCAAAAACTACCCTAACCCTCGAGGGTGTAACTTCTTAACTTAATTTATAAAACGATTCGGGAACGAATGATTCCGATTGCAGGTCCCACTGCATTTAACAATAACAATGTCGAAAAAGTCTGGTTTTTTTGTTAAATGCACCTTCTGTAAACTGCCATACCACATGATCAGGGTATCCCAAGTGAGGCGAAAGATACCAAAAGGACATTCAAACAGTCAAAAATAAACTGACAACGCCATGGCTAAAAAAAGTACACACAGCACAACATAGAAAACTAAAGACTGAGCAACACGAACCAAAACTTTAACTCTTTTTCTCATGTGTTCACTAATGCCAACAGTGTATGCAGGCTACATCAATCTATACCTCATCATTCCTGTAACTTTGCAAGGTAACTTAAAGACATTGAGCGATAAATCGTCAAAATTGAGGTTGTTTGCACCACGCCATTTTTTATTTGAATTATTTAACTAAACTTGAATAGTTGCAGGAACGATCATTCCAATTTAGATTAATGAAATATTTAATGAAAGCTGTAAACTAACTTTTGGAGAATAAACAAAATGAAGGAGAACAGATTCCGAACTGTTACTATAAGGAGTTCTCGTTTTAAGTAATTTGTGAATTTCGACAACTTTACATAACCTACAAAAATATTTAAAATTAATTTTCTTTAATTTTCACAGAAAGGATTTATTCCAACCATTAAAGGGTGCACGTTTACTGTATCATAAATTTATTAATTTTTCTATGAATCTGCGCGACTTAATAATCCCTACATGTACCTCTTTCTGTGCTTGTCTTTGTGTCAGGTTTTTGCTGCTGTATTTTAACTAATACAAAATTTTGTTGTGTAGGAGCCAATGTTTAAATGAAAAGGATGGTTTAGCAAACAGAGATAGTAAAAACGTGTTGGTATTATAAAATACAGTATGCCTTATTGTTTTGATGTACTATTCCGTTCGTGACTGTGATCTTTACTTTGCCTAACAGTCTTATTATTCATTTTGTCATTATTAAAATCTAGCACTTATGTTTATTGTCAAAATGTTGAAAATCATCGTTAAATTAGTTTTTTAATTACGAAAAATATTTGATAGGGAATTAAAAGGTCCAACGGAAAACAATAGAATATAAATAATTCAGGTAATTGTTAATGCACATTATGATCACCTGTATCGGCCAATCAGCGTAATTGACAGTCATTTGTCGGAAATTTCCCAGGTGACATAGGTATTCCTTGATCTTACAAACATTAAAATTATGGATGTTTCTAGGGGATCTGCTTTGATTTGACTCGTGCCCGATCTTATGTTTATTTTGATCAACTCATTTGATGATTAAGTATAACTAGTCGTATTTGTAATCTCGTGACAAGCAGACGACATTTTCTAATTATTCGTGATTACTGTAAGCTGAATTAAACTATCATATTTTCGCAAATTGGTGTTTACATTTCAAGGTAAATATCAGAAAATGGTAAATTAAGAACTATATTTTACATTGCTATTACTATAATATGACAGCGAAGGGAGCACAATGTACTCCCGTGGGAATCTCGAATAATATAGCTGTTAAATCATTAAGTCACCTTTCTTAATAGGATGTTAATGATGTATATAGAATAAATAATAAGACAAGAATACAGACCTTTATTATATACTTTGTTGTAAATACAAGTAAATTGTATATGTGATACAATCAATGGTAATTATTCTATATCAGCCATCCGTGCTGATATCGATTATACCATTCACGACAGCATAGGCAAAATAAAACCCAAAGAGAAAGTATATAACAAACTATATGATACATGTTTTTTTTTCAATAGCACACAGAGTTCTCGGAATTATATTTGTGTCTCGGGCTGATACGTATGTGATATTGAAAAGGCAATATAAATAGATATTCTCTATTAACATTTAAAAAAGAGAGACAAGAGATACCAAAGGGACATTCAAACTCATAAGTCGAAAATAAACTGACAACGCCATTGATAAAAAAGAAAAATACCAACAGACAAACAACAGTACACACAATACAACATAGAAAAACTAGTCATAGAAAACGAAAGACTGGGCAACACGAACTTCGAACGGAAGTCATTAGGCGATTTGCTTTTAATGATACTCTGTTAATGCCTTCTTTCTCAATACTTTTTTTTCAAAAACTTACATCTCAAATAAAATAGTCTTTTTACTTCGAGTGTTTTAAAGTTAATTTGAATTCATTTAAGTTTAAAACTCGTGCCCATACGATTCATGAAAAGTCCAAGATACTGTCTCTATCCGTCAATTGCATTTTTAAAATTCTTTGGATGTTTTAGATACATTACGTGCTTTTGATGGACCTTTTAATTCGGTTGACGGTTTAGAGTTTTAACTCTAAACACTACACTTTCACACAATCTTATCAAACTAAAGTTTTTTATCTAATTAAATGGTCACTTGAAAAATCTGATTGCAAATGTATTTGCTTCAACTCAAATAAAGCCTTCTTCTCTAGTGCTAAAGGTAAATACGCAAGATATATACTTATTGAAGGGTTGATGAGATGATTATAGCTGTACATTTTCTCTTTGACAACAATTATGTACGTTTCGGCTAGACAGTTTAGCGACAGGTTGTATGTATTCCTGTAGGCACCAATTGCGCCTTTAATAACAGCCTTGTTTCTGTACTGTTATGAATCACAATTTATGGCCAAATTCAGTATAGACCCGTCTAAGTTCCATTTAATTGATAAATTCAAAGAAACTTGTACTGTTATCTAGATGATATTTTTTTTTGTTAATTAATCAGAATTTCTCTAGATAAACTGCCAAATTTACCCAAGGGAACTAACTTTAAATAAATCAAACATAAACAGCAATAACTGTCATTTCCTAGATATATATATTTTAGTTTCACACGGGAAACTTTACAGGTAAATTTACGACAAAAGGGATGATTTTTCGTTCCTATTGTTAATTTTTGGCACCATCCTACGGTGTTTATATATCATAACTCGTTCGCTATGCCCGTGTCTGTAGTGACGTTTTGGATTTCAATGAACGTAATCTATGTATTACTGGTAAATTAATAAGTCAAGTACAGATCTGAGAGTACTCGCAGTTACTGACAGCTAGTTCAAAGACTGTATGTCTTTCTTGTCCCGCGTGTATCTTTGTCAAATGATTTCCATTCCCCTGGACTAACGCTTGGTTTGTCTACCATTCATTGGTTTAGTCAAAAAAATTGTTGAGGCAAACTGACTGTGCACTAATGTATAGATTTTCTTTTTTTTAATTTTGGAGTAAATTTGCGTCAATGTCTCTTGAAATAGGTGTGACGCTGAAGGTCAATTTGCAAAATGCGAATATTGAAGAAAACAGATACTGCTATAATTGACGATATCTTGTAAAATGCACAGTGTATGTCAATGCATGACAATACGGGGCTCCAGTGAAATACCCCCCTTAGGTCGCGTTAAAAAAATGCATTAGTTTGCCTCACTTTTAAGCAAATCTAAGATTTTTCTTAAAAAGTCGTAGGTTGTTTTAAATGAGACGCAGAGTCGCCCACCTAATTCCTAAGGTGGCGGGTCGGATTTGGCCATATTGGAGCCACACACTATCCAATATACAGAATAGATTCTGTATTTTATAAAGCAAATCATATTCTGACCCCGCCTAATTGGTTGAAAATAGTTTAATGAGAATCTGTATAAACAAGGATTTGTATAGTTAGTATACAAATCCTTGGTATAAATAATGCCCCGTATAACGTAATTCGAATTCTGCATATTTATACGTAAAAAAACTTATATAGGCTGTATTTGCGTATGCAAAGAATGTTACGTCATAATTCCGCACACATATGGAAATAGTTCTGTATGAAAATACGTAAATACATAAACGATTTCTGTATATACGAAAAGGCGCGAAAATACATAATTGAATAATATACCTCTATAAACAAATTGTAATTACGTATATACAAATTTCGAATTAAGTATATAAAAAGTATTCGAACTACCTATATAATATATACGGAATTATTTCTGTACATATGTAATAACATATACGTTATAATACAGACAGACATATTTTTTTTATCCTGATACCGCGCAATAATTATTTCTAAGTGTCGGACTAATGGGTTGTCGGATTATTGGGCTGTCGGATTATTGGGTTGTCGGACTAATGGGTTGTCGGGCTAATGGACTGTCGGAACAATGGGGCGTCGGACTAATGAGTTGTCGGACTAATGGGCTGTCGGAATAATGGCGTGCAACCAACACAATAGACAAACCCTAAACCAAAGGAACGGTGTTTAACTGATGTTCGTAATATCTAATGCACTACTACTGTTAAGATATAGCATCTCATGGATAAGTGCTAAATTATGTAAATTTTTGCCAAAATCAAAATTGCGGAACAAAAGATCTATCACAGTGATTTCCAGAGATTGCGGAACAAAAGATCTATTACAATGATTTCCAGAGATTGCGGAACAAAAGATCTATTACAGTGATTTCCAGAGCTGTCGTTTAATCAATTTGTTTTTGAAATTTTTTATCCTTCTTGTAACGTTATACAAAATGTAGTACCATTAAATTGAAAGGAAACTGTATAAGAAAAATTGCATCGTACTTGCAAAAAATTGATAAACATTTGCATAACGACTATGAAATATTCTGTAACATCGATTACAAAACAAAGAAACAGGAAAACTTACAAAATATTCCTTTTTTCTATAAATGTTTGAATTTATGCAAATATTTAGAATAATTTAAATTACTTCCAAAAAATGGTTGAGTTCGTATCTTTAGACTTTTCTACTTGCTGTTGTTTTTTTATAACATGTAATAAATATGATGAATGAAGCTATAATTAATCATGAAATCACCGATTTCGATTTATTTAAAACTCATTTTGCTTAAACTATAAGTAAAGGGAAAAATGTAAATCTGGTACAGATATATTCGGAAACCACAACCGTTGAAATATATATCTATCTATATATATATATATATATATATATATATTGTTTTCTGTTTGGTATTAAGTTAATAATATATAAAGATCCATTTTGTTACATCTTGTGATCCGTTTATTTGGCAATCGCTAATGGCAGTCAGCAGGGTTTAAGAACATCCGTTGTTCGACCTGTTAGTCAAATGCGTTTTGTTTAAATATACTTTTTCATTTTTTTGGTCTTTTGGAAAATGTTGTTTGTGCTGTATTTAGACCCCTCTACGAAGAAATTTGTTTTGCATGAACATAGACATTATAATTTTATAGAATTTGGATAAGTAAACAAGAATCAATTTATCGTTATTATAATCATTAATTCATAGAAACTAACTTTATTTCAAACTTTACACAGACAGTAGGTGAAAACTTCCGTCTCTCAACATTGAAGAAGGTACAGTCAAATATATATAATTTCAAAACCAATCTATTTTTTCTAGAATTGTATCCCTGTCAGGGGGAGATAAATCTGGACAAGAGTAAGAAATTGAAAACTGATCTTAAATATATTAGGTTAAGTTGCAGAAACAGTTTCTCCAATGATTTAAAGAAGAACTCCAAGTAAAATGATCATATATGAATTTGTTTGCGGTAAAAAAACCAAACGACAATTTATTAAACATGCGATTGATCAAAAATTTATCCAACTGGTTTAAATGCACGAAGAATAAAAGACATACCTACAACCGTGTAGACGAAATTTTTAAAGCAAAGTCGATGATCAAAAGGATATTCTATTTAAATATCGTTTCCTGTTGCTCTCAGCACTCATTCCTGTTTAATGTTGAATATGGACATATCCGCAAAACTATAAACAACTGTCTTACAAGTGGGAGGATTAGATAGCTATAAACCAAGGTTTAACCCACCATTTTCTTCGGAAAATGCTTGTACCAAGTCAGGAATATGACTGTTGATTTACATTCGTTCTGTTGGTTGCTAACGTTTGATTTTGCTAGTTTTTATGGACTTCCTTTTATGAATTTCCCTTTGAGTTTTGTTACACTCTTTTGACATGTTTTACGCCAATATCGCAAGGTTCTGCTAGTTTTAAAAAAAATCTACACTTCAATATGCTGTATTACTTTCGTGTATAGGGAAATATCTACTTCAGCAAAAAGAAGATAAATAATAAATATTGAACCTTCCAGTTTATTGTCCCATCCTACTATTTCCCTGTTGCAGTCTATGTAAAAGTTCATTTATCTTTCAACATTTAGATTGATCAGCAATGTGTTTTAAAATCTGTATATACTCAGGGCAGATCTTCACGAAGCGAAATTCTATTATTGATTAAACAATACCTTATTTAATTTGAAATATTAATTAAAAGTGTTGTCACTGTGGACAAACTAGCTGTGTGTTATCTGTACAAGTTTTACGAGCTAAACACATTGATTAGAACCTAATACGCCAAAAATTGAATGAAGAGATAGGAAATGTACGGAAATTTATTTTCCTCGTTATTTTATTACGCGATTCTGTCAGTAGCAATAACTAATTACAAAGTTATAAACAGCATTGTATTTCCATACCCGCAGTAAAACGACTCCTCGGATGACAAACCATTAGCTAACGTTAGATTAATGAGACCCCAAAATTTGCCGTAAATAGGAAAAACGACAGATTATTTTTACACTGCTGTTAGCAATGTCTTAATATATTTTTTGAAAGACAGTTGTGACTTTTTCAATGTGTTAAGGAATTGAGCGTTGTAACTTGGTATGTGATAAAGAAATGCTATTTATCATCCAACTTCCTTAGAATAAAATACCTATAATATATAAATTATATTTCAGAGAAATAGACTTTAACAATTAATATTTTCAAATTACTACAATTTTGTAATTGAAATTTAGAATTTTAACCGCAAATATTATTATTTTACCACTAGGTGCAGATATGCATAATACCATTTAACTTATACAAAATATACCTGTAGTATTTAAATGTCTGCTTCTACAAATGAAATGGTACAAATGTATACGTGTTTGTAATTGAACCTTTTAATTAAGTATTTCAATGCCATACTGTTAACCTCAACACGAAATTTGTTTCTTTTTACAATATGTTGACTTAAGTATAATTTTCAAATGAATAAAATAAAAAAATTGAGATCGGCTGATGTGTGCATACCTTTAAGCAAATACCCCCACCAAATCAAGTGTTGGAACCTGATTACACCCCACCAAATCAAGTGTTGGAACCTGATTACGCCCCACCAAATCAAGTGTTGGAACCTGATTACGCCCCACCAAATCAAGTATTGGTACCTGATTACGCCCCACCAAATCAAGTGTTGGAACCTGATTACGCCCCACCAAATCAAGTGTTGGAACCTGATTACGCTTGTAGAAATTATCTACTGACGTTACAAACAACATACATCCGATCATGGAAATATTTCACGAATTGATATTACTTCCTTGATCGGAGTGATCAGATGGATATTGTAAAACAAATTACGACGCCAGGAAAAGGTTACAAGAGGTTGACAACGTTACCAACAAAACAAGTGCGTTAACTGATGGTTGCTCAATTTCCAGCGCCAAATATTTCATTCATATTTATTGAATACTAGCATTTTGGTGTTTTATCTTTTAATGTTTTTATTGTATACATATGCATTTATGTTTTTTCGTTCTGTATAATAATGCGTGAAGAGGCGTCCAAAGTTGCAATGGAGATTTTTGTTTGTTTGCTAGTGTTTTTTGTAATTTGTTATCCACGAACTAAGCGCGTTCTGATTTTTAAGGATGTTCGCTGCTCGTGTTCTCAAAATCCGTTAACATTTTGTCACCCTCTGGCCTTTTCTTAAAGTCTAGAGCGCGTTTAAAAATTCCTTTCGGAACTCCAATATTTCACATCTTATAACAGCACTTCTTGAGATTAAAACAAATATTATATCTAATCATACATTTTTAAAATAACCAAGTCCTCCACATCTTTTGTCTCCGTTTAACTCTCTAACTTTTCAACTGCTTACATCTTAGAAACAAGCTCTTATGTCTTTAGGTCTTTCTTAATGTTTATGTAATGTCAACCTGGTTTAAACAGTATTTATAATTGAAAAACTTAGAGATAATAACAATGTAAACGTACATCATATATAAAAGTAAAGAATTATGGAATTTTCCGGCAGCGGGATTTTCTCGCCGTGTTGAAGACCCATTGGTGGCCTTGGGCTGTTTTCTGCTCTTTGGTCGGGTTGTTGTCTCTTTGACACATTCCCCATTTCCATTCTCAATTTAATTATGGAATGAATTGTAATTTTCTAAACATCATCTATTCAAAAAGTTATCATTTATGCAGCAATAATTTGCGCAGCATATATCTAGATTGCAATGCCCTGATTTCCCCTAAAGGATGTTGTAATGTGTCATCCACTAGTCCATAGTTTACGACGTTGATACAATATCAACTCTATAAAACGTTGTAAAGTGATGGCCCTGTACAGATATACATTTCGCTATGAATTGTACCCTATAGATTGGACTTATCCTATGTGTTGGTATTTGACTAACTTTATCAAGATGTGTTAAATTTTAATGCGTTTTAATAAACGTATTAGCAAGAGATTGGATGTCTGAGGTAAACGTCCCAGGGAATTGTCGATGACGAGCTTTAAATCTCGGTCCTCAGATTTAATCATTCAATCAAATTTATTTGTGCCTGTAAAACACAACATTTAACTTGATATGATCTTTGAGCAATCATCTATGTAGAATAATAATGGATTGTAATATGAAAACGGGTTTATTGCCGATAATAAGCACTTCATATAATGAAACCTCTCTACTTTAGCTAGTTAATTAACAAGTCAGCGCTAAACAATATGTCCATGTATCATTAACGCTAGCTACCATTCCTCGTTCCTTCGAGATTCTCTAGCATTGGAGCAGAACCTAGGAAGAAATGATAAAAGCTATCACTTTTCAATGCTAAAAACTTTTAATTTCAAAAATTGTATTGGGTTCCCAGGAGTTTACCTTCAAATCCAAATTCCGTATTTTTGCCCCGGGATAAGCTGAGATTAGTAATTATAGAGTTGACAATTGATAGGAGTTGTTGAGCTAGAGTTTCGTCTCTCTGGGCGCCATATTTACAACATTTGTTACAGTTAATGCTTTATTTTTGTAATAGGTCGTTACGATTGATTCCAGGTTATAACTAGATATTACTCCGTCGAGAGTTCACACAAATTGACTCGTTTGACACTCAATACATTCATATAATTCATGATTACTTCTTATTATTAATTTTAAAATTATACGTTTTGTCTGCGTTTTATGACAGAGATATGTTTTTATCGTTTTTTTTCTCTCATTGCAAATTATATTAAACGTTATGGCTGAATTGTTTCACTGCTTTATTTTATTATTTTTCAATTTCATTTCCAATCTTAAATAATCAGTTTGTGTAGAAGATCTTAAATAATCAGTTTGTGTAGAAGATCTTAAATAATCAGTTTGTGTAAAAGATCTTAAATATTCAGTTTGTGTAAAAGATCTTAAATAATCAGTTTGTGTAGGAGATCTTAAATAATCAGTTTGTGTAGGAGATCTTAAATAATCAGTTTGTGTAGGAGATCTTAAATAATCAGTTTGTGTAGGAGATCTTAAATAATCAGTTTGTGTAAAAGATCTTAAATAATCAGTTTGTGTAGGAGATCTTAAATAATCAGTTTGTGTAGGAGATCTTAAATAATCAGTTTGTGTAGGAGATCTTAAATAATCAGTTTGTGTAGGAGATCTTAAATAATCAGTTTGTGTAGGAGATCTTAAATAATCAGTTTGTGTAGGAGATCTTAAATAATCAGTTTGTGTAGGAGATCTTAAATAATCAGTTTGTGTAAAAGATCTTAAATAATCAGTTTGTGTAGGAGATCTTAAATAATCAGTTTGTGTAGGAGATCTTAAATAATCAGTTTGTGTAGGAGATCTTAAATAATCAGTTTGTGTAGGAGATCTTAAATAATCAGTTTGTGTAGGAGATCTTAAATAATCAGTTTGTGTAGGAGATCTTAAATAATCAGTTTGTGTAAAAGATCTTAAATAATCAGTTTGTGTAAAAGATCTTAAATAATCAGTTTGTGTAGGAGATCTTAAATAATCAGTTTGTGTAGGAGATCTTAAATAATCAGTTTGTGTAGAAGATCTTAAATAATCAGTTTGTGTAGAAGATCTTAAATAATCAGTTTGTGTAGAAGATCTTAAATAATCAGTTTGTGTAAAAGATCTTAAATAATCAGTTTGTGTAGGAGATCTTAAATAATCAGTTTGTGTAAAAGATCTTAAATAATCAGTTTGTGTAGGAGATCTTAAATAATCAGTTTGTGTAGGAGATCTTAAATAATCAGTTTGTGTAGGAGATCTTAAATAATCAGTTTGTGTAGGAGATCTTAAATAATCAGTTTGTGTAGGAGATCTTAAATAATCAGTTTGTGTAGGAGATCTTAAATAATCAGTTTGTGTAGAAGATCTTAAATAATCAGTTTGTGTAGAAGATCTTAAATATTCAGTTTGTGTAGAAGATCTTAAATAATCAGTTTGTGTAGAAGATCTTAAATATTCAGTTTGTGTAAAAGATCTTAAATAATCAGTTTGTGTAAAAGATCTTAAATAATCAGTTTGTGTAAAAGATCTTAAATAATCAGTTTGTGTAGGAGATCTTAAATATTCAGTTTGTGTAAAAGATCTTAAATAATCAGTTTGTGTAAAAGATCTTAAATAATCAGTTTGTGTAAAAGATCTTAAATAATCAGTTTGTGTAAAAGATCTTAAATAATCAGTTTGTGTAGAAGATCTTAAATAATCAGTTTGTGTAAAAGATCTTAAATAATCAGTTTGTGTAAAAGATCTTAAATAATCAGTTTGTGTAGAAGATCTTAAATATTCAGTTTGTGTAAAAGATCTTAAATATTCAGTTTGTGTAGGAGATCTTAAATAATCAGTTTGTGTAGGAGATCTTAAATAATCAGTTTATGTAAAAGATCTTAAATATTCAGTTTGTGTAGGAGATCTTAAATAATCAGTTTGTGTAGGAGATCTTAAATAATCAGTTTGTGTAAAAGATCTTAAATAATCAGTTTGTGTAGGAGATCTTAAATAATCAGTTTGTGTAGGAGATCTTAAATAATCAGTTTGTGTAAAAGATCTTAAATATTCAGTTTGTGTAGAAGATCTTAAATATTCAGTTTGTGTAGAAGAAGTCTCGTTTTCATCTGCTGAAAATAAGAAAGTTACATAACAGTGCATAAGAAACAATTTAACATTTAATAAAATTGAGAATGGAAATGGGGAATGTGTCAAAGAGACAACAACCCGACCATAGAACAGACAACAGCAGAAGGTCACCAACAGGTCTTCAATGCAGCGAGAAATTCCCGCACCCGGAGGCGTCCTTCAGCTGGCCCCTAAACAAATATATATACTAGTTCAGTGATAATGAACCCCATACTAAACTCCAAATTGTACACAAGAAACTAAACTTAAAAATAATACAAGACTGACAAAGGCTAGAGGCTCCTGACTTGGGACAGGCGCATTTAAACTTGTATTTGGCTATTAACTGAAAGCTCAGACATACACAATGGTTCTTGTCAACATCATATAAAATTGTCTTTGACGTATGTTTTTTTTTCATTCCACGGCACATAATGTCTTCTTCTTCTCGTGTTAAACATGATTGCCTATGGGGTAGTGCTCTTCTATTTATAGAGGAACATACAAGAAACTTAACTGAACTGTTCAATAGTACATTTTACAGAAGTTCCTCTAGAAAATGACTATATATGTATTTATTATACCTCAGTCATCATTTTCTATATAAAATAAGTACACAATAATTTGACTATTTTTTAAATTGCAAGCGTTGAACTATTTGACCGGTCAATAGTTTCCAACTATTGGACCTCGATGAAACTATTTGACCGCAAGCGTCATTATATTTCGCGGAATTTCAAATGCAGCTACGGGATTGGAGGATGTTGAGAATACCGCGGGAGTTGCGACGTCGCGCTTTGCCTATTGTATCTAGGGTTGACGTCAGTGCAGGACGTAGCCTTAGCATTCAGAATATATATGAAGTAAACGTTAAACAGTATGGTTGTGTTTCTGCTTTTTTATATTACGATAGTTGATTTAACCCCGACATTTATTGTCTGTTGTCTCTTTCGGTATAATAAAACACTTACTGACTGGATATTCATGGACTAGTTAGTTTATTGTCCCCTCGGATACAACTATTGCCCTCGGCTACGCCTCAAGGCAATAGTTTCACCTGGGGACAATAAACTTACTATTCCACTAATACCCAGTCAATAAGTATAAAATATATAAACAAGTCTAAATTGAAAACAACGTTCAAACCTATGATTGCGTTGGATAAAAACCACAATTTTATACGTGTGCATGCAAAACAAATTTCTTGGAAGAGGGGTCTAAATTCAGCACACACAACATTTTCCAAAAGACCAAAAAAGTGAAAAAGTATATTTTAACAAAACGCATTTGATTAGCAGGTCGAACAACGGATCTCTTAAACCCTGCTGACTGCCATGGCGATTGCCAAATAAACGGATCACCAGATGTAACAAAATGGATATTAATTATTAATTTAATACCAAACAGAAAACAGTATATATATATTGAAGCCTTTTCGGGTAACGGTATATATATTGAAGTATATATACCGTTACCCGAAAAGGCTTTTATACAGTATTATAATTCCACTCTGTACTTTTGATACTCTTTGAAACAATATTCCAGAAAATTTCCTCAATTTGGAAACAATTTCTTTTCCTTGCCAGCATAGTTCGTCAGGTGTTTTTTCATGTCTTTGTTTTCCAAACAAGTGTAATGACTGTATTCTTGTAAACAATTGAAGTATGTACAAATGCAAAACAAATACCATTTACCAAATCCGAATGGAAGCGGAATACGGAAGAAAGGTTTGTTTCCATGACGACGCTTTGAAAAGATTATTTAATTAGATTCTAATTGGAAATTTGATTCACCGTGAATCTTTTACTAATAGAAATTAAACAATATGTATGGACAAAAATCCTATTTCAATCATAAAAAGATAATGCGATATGAATAGATGTGACGTTAAATGCTGAATAACTTTGTTGACACAGTCTACTTCAATTGCCTTCCCATATCAATCTGTATTCAAAAATAATAAGATCTAAATGATATCGGCTATAAACACTAACTAGTTAATTACAACCGAGCGGTAAACCTTTTAACTACTTTATTGAAATGAGATCAAACACGTAAAACTGGTGATTGATAGGCGGACTACATTGTCGCCAATATGAAGTCAGATCTCGAGAGACAACAAACTAGATATTAGGAGGAAGAAGTGCCATGAATTTCAATCAGTTTTGCCCTTATATTACTTATTAATTCTATTCTCCGGAGATCCGCTTATACAAATTGGTAGTCAATTAATTGCATGCAATCCAAATGTCATTTCGAGTATTTATGTAGACAATTTTCCAATTAGCGACTAATTGATTATCAAGTTGATAATTAAAACGATACAAAAACACTTTAGTTTGAAATACTGTCACAATTCTGACCTTCCGTTTAGTGGCTCTCTGGTATTCTAAGGGGATCAATTCTCGCCCTGTATTTTTAACTGCACGCTATACCATGCTTTATGATCGGAAAAATTAATTATATAGCTAAATCAGAGAAATATAACTAAATTAATACGTCATTTATATAGCTAAATAGTAAATATATAATTAAATCAATGTGTGATGTGTGAAGAAATATTTTATTTTCTGAACAAAAGATTCAAAATTTTAAGTTTCTATAATTCTTTTTGTTGAATAATTTTATTCAGATTATTTCAAAGAATCCATTTGTTAAAAATGCTGACGGTGCATGTTACAATTTCGATATTGTGTTTATTTGTTTTCAGCTTTAATGCAGCAAATTTGGAATTCACAAGTAAAAATTTTGGTAATTGTCTTTTACAAAAACGAAGCCTGATTCCTTTTACATATTAATAGAATTATCCAGGTCTATAAAAACATAGTTTTATTTGTAAGTTGAACTTTGATTGAAGTAACTAGTACAGTTAGCATATAAAAATAAAAAAGATGTGTTATGATTGCCAATGAGACAACTACACTACAGAGCAAATGATGTAGAAAGTAAGCAACTACAGTTCACCGTACGGCCTTCTATAACGAGCATGACCAATACTGCATAGCAAGCTATAAAAGGCCCCGCAATGACAAATGTAAAAGAATTCAAACGAGAAAATTAAAGCCTTCTGTTCTTGCTCTCCTTTTTTTCTTATTGTCAAGGATGTGTAAATCTGTAGCATGTGAAACGGATTTCGTCAAAATGCAGTTAAAGAAGAAATGTGAAATGTGCGAGAACAACAGCATATACCAGTCTATAATAAATGGTACATCATGAATGAATGGTTAAACTAGAGAACTAGTGAATGAATGAATGAAAAAAGAATGAATGAATGAATGAAGGAAGGAAGGAAGGAAGGAAGGAAGGAAGGAAGGAAGGAAGGAAAGAACGAACGAACGAACAACAAACGAACGAAGGAACGAACGAACGAACAAACGAAGGAACCATGGAACCAATGAACGAACAAACGAACGAACGAACGAACGAACGAACAAACGAAGGAACCATGGAACCAACGATCGAACGAATGAACGAATGAATGTGCACACTTCAGTGAGAACTATCTCTTCAGTAATCAGTGAGAACGACTATATTGACTACTACACTAGAAGGGATACCTTGTGATTTATTTTTGATAACTTAACGTCCAGTTGCAAATAGTTCATGCATGTTTAAGACAAAAAAACTTTTACAAATAGATCACAAAGGTAGCCTCCGTTATTGAGGTGGGTCGAATGGGATGTAGGGTGGCCGATACTGCAAAAAGAGGTTATGCTAGTTATGGACATACATTTTGTTCTGTAACAGGCCGCTTACTGTTATTGTTTACGACGCTCAGAGATCGTAGTACTCTCTCTATGAGAGGCATCGGATCTAACGTTTGCATTCTGACAAGACGTGGCTACGTAATTGTAAATCCTGCAGAGTCAAGCTAACACCTTTTCATTATGGGTTTAATTGTCGGATAGGAGAAGTCTAAGTGTCTATATTTTTATATCCAAGTAAACATTTGGGTTCTGAATTCGAAATCTAATTCCATGAAATGAAACAGTGGAATTGCTAATTTGATCATTGCAAATACTTTTATTTTATCAACATCGATGTCTGTATGTATGTTTCGCAAGCAAATGTGCTGAGCCACCGGGCTTGGAACTAACAGTCCACCTGCAGGAAAATATACCCTACAATAATAATGGTGATGATCATCATAATATTAATATTGACACTAGCTATTATAAACAGTTGGTCATTAGGACAAAATAAGATTGAGAATGGAACTTGGGAGTGTCAAAGAGACAACAACCCAACCAAAGAGCAGAAAAAAGCCCAAAGCCACCAATGGGTCTTCAACACAGCGAGAAAATCTCGCACCCGGAGGCGGGCTTCAGCTGGCCCCTAAACAAACATGTGTACTAGTTGAGTGAAAATGGATGTCACACTAAACTCCGAAACTTATAAATGAACTAAAATTAAAAAAAAACATACAAGACTTACAAAGGCCAGAGGCTCCTGACTTGGGACAGGCGCAAAAATCAGGCTGGGTTAAACATGTTTTGTGAGATCTCAACCCTCCCCCTATACCTCTAACCAATGTAGAATAAACAAACACACAGCAATACGCACAGTAAAACTCAGTTTAGAAGAAGTCCGAGTCCGATGTCAGAAAACAATGCATGAAGAAGGTAAATACAAATACTTTACAGAGGAAATACATTTACAATGTGTTGGTACACCTTTATTTGAATAAATCAGTTTAAATGTAGTTCGGAGTCAGGTAATCGAGGCACATCACCATGAGACAACCTTTACAAAAGTTAAGTTACATTTGTGTATGTTGCAACTAAACAAAAATCCACCTTAAAAGGAAGTATAAGGTAATTACCGTTGCTCTGGTGCGTTTCTTACATGCATAGTCTTTCGAAATGTGAAAATAAATTTTAAAGGTACTAGAATCTATTTGACACCTTTAATCAGAATTTTGCACTTTAAATTAGCATCACATACAATTAAACCCTAGACATGATATTTAACTCATTATTTAGTTTTGATAAAATTAGTGGTTCTATATTTTAAATTCTTTTACTATTCACACACACGGATAAGCCTAAAAGTTACCTTCCTTATACTTCTCTAGATTTATTAGAAACATAAAATACACATTAGTATAATTAGTTAGTTATATTTTATAGCTAATATGGTCATTACTTAATAGTCTTATTAAAAAATCCTTTGTGTCAGGATAATTACACGATGGATCCATTTATCTAACACTTCTAATCACACATTTATTCATCAAATGTTTAGTCGATACCGTAAAATACTAATAAATAAACCATCGTAAAATATTCAATGTCCAAATTCAATCAAAAGAACGACATCCGAACAAACCGAGCGAATAGAAAATGAACTTGTCAGATGATACAAAATATAATTACAGTATTCCTATATTTTCATTTTCATAACGCGACTTAAGGTTAGACATAATGATGTAATGAAATTGTTTATTACTGACATGGATAATTGAAATAATAAGCGCATCCAACCTCAACCTCTTTCCGTTAGAAAAAAAAACGGAAATGAATGCGAAATATGGGCCCAGTTCAAACTGGTACGAGATGCAATGTTATAGGTAACAGTTTAATTTTATTCAGTTCATCTAAAAAAAGAGATTAAGCTTCAAGCTTTACACCTTTTTATTTCAATTAATTTTTCGCGTTTTTAAAGACACAGAACGTTTATGACGTTATTTCATGTTATTGGAAGACGAATAGATCTATAAATATCTTTTCCTCTTTGGTAAGTTTACAATATAAGAGTGCATACAAACGACGAGCTCACAAATGAAACTAAAAACGTTTTTAATAAGTTTTTCATAGTTCACAGACAAGTATTCGTTGTGTAATTATGACAAAAGTAATTGAACATGAAGCCAATGCTATAACGATGTTTTAAGAAAAATTCAAAATAAGTATTATCTAAATTTTTAAATAATTGTAAGCAAGAGAAGCCGTCCGATAAAAAAAGGTGTTTGCAAAGTTTAATAGTATCGATATCTTCTATAGCTTGCTAATGCAGATGCCGATACTATTGAACACAACGAATACTCCCACATTTACAATTAATGTGATTTTAAGCATGATACACAAGGACGATGTTGTTATTGTTTAGCCAAATTTTAACAAAAATGGATAAATTGATTTCAGAATACCTATATATGATCCTATATTTAGCCGATACTTATAAATTTTCTTTGTACTGGTCATGCTTTTCAAGGACTGCCCAAGTTATGAAATATTTACAATTCGTTGGAGGTGTATATATACTGATTGGTGGTCTAGTCTTTGAAAACATGGTTTAGTTATTCTTTGAACTAGCTTTCGATATCTTCGAACATTCTGAGATCGATACTTTGTGTCTTTTGTCTTTTGAAAATCAATAATACATAAAAGAGTAACAGAAATTACCAAAAATATAGACCAGTACAACGGACCAGACCAATTACCAACACTGGGCTCCAGAAAATATATCAAATCTACAAACAAAGAATTAACCACGTTCAACACTTCATCTAGATAGCCTGACTTTGTACAGGCACAACTTAACTTGCTAGTTGTTTCCCTCTCTAAGAATATCGACATGAAGAGTCAGTCCCTTCCCAACTGATTTTTATAATTTATATATGATGTGCTACCCCGCCATATTCTTTATATGGCTGTCCTAAACCAGGAATCTGTAATCTAGTGGTGATAGTTAGTACCTATCACCCACATGGTAAACCCCGCCATATTCTTTATATGCCTGTCCCAAACTAGGAATCTGTAATCTAGTGGTGATCGTTAGTACCTATCACCCACATGGTAAACCCTGCCATATTCTTTAGATGCCTGTCCCGAACTAGGAATCTGTGGTGATCGTTAGTACCTATCACCAACATGGTAAACCCCGCCATATTCTTTACATGCCTGTCCCAAACTAGGAATCTGTAATCTAGTGGTGATCGTTGGTAACTATCACTAACATGGTAAACCCCGCCATATTCTTTACATGCCTGTCCCAAACCAGGAATCTGTAATCTAGTGGTGACCGTTGGTATCTATCATCCACATGGTAAACCCCGCCATATTCTTTATATGCCTGTAATCTAGTGGTGATCGTTAGTACCTATCAATCCACATGATGGTAAACTCCGCTATATTCTTTATATGCCTGTAATCTAGTGGTGATCGTTAGTATCTATCAATCCACATGGTAAACCCCGCCATATTCTTTATATGCCTGTAATCTAGTGGTGATCGTTAGTATCTATCAATCCACATGGTAAACCCCGCCATATTCTTTATATGCCTGTAATCTAGTGGTGATCGTTAGTATCTATCAATCCACATGGTAAACCCCGCCATATTCTTTATATGCCTGTAATCTAGTGGTGATCGTTAGTATCTATCAATCCACATGGTAAACCCCGCCATATTCTTTATATGCCTGTAATCTAGTGGTGATCGTTAGTATCTATCAATCCACATGGTAAACCCCGCCATATTCTTTATATGCCTGTAATCTAGTGGTGATCGTTAGTATCTATCAATCCACATGGTAAACCCCGCCATATTCTTTACATGCCTGTAATCTAGTGGTGATCGTTAGTACCTATCAATCCACATGATGGTAAACTCCGCTATATTCTTTATATGCCTGTAATCTAGTGGTGATCGTTAGTATCTATCAATCCACATGGTAAACCCCGCCATATTCTTTATATGCCTGTAATCTAGTGGTGATCGTTAGTATCTATCAATCCACATGGTAAACCCCGCCATATTCTTTATATGCCTGTAATCTAGTGGTGATCGTTAGTATCTATCAATCCACATGGTAAACCCCGCCATATTCTTTATATGCCTGTAATCTAGTGGTGATCGTTAGTATCTATCAATCCACATGGTAAACCCCGCCATATTCTTTATATGCCTGTAATCTAGTGGTGATCGTTAGTACCCATCATCCACATATTTTTCACTTTTTGTTTTAGTTAACAAAAATGCTGTTGGTTTTCTCTTTTAAATTGTTTCACATTTTGTCATCAAGAGCGATTTAGTTGTTTGTTCACTGTCGTGTCCTTTTGTCTCCGATGGATAGTTGTATCAAGGGACAATTGATCATACAATTCAACATCTCGTTTGTTTTTACCCGAGTTGTCTTGTTAAAAATAGCACAGTTCTAATATTGTCTGATCTATTATTTTGCTAAATCATCGTTCTCGGTCAGTTATTTCCGTTTTTTTCTGAAATGGATAATTGAATTAATAAGCGCAATTCGACTGTAGCCAAAATAGAGTAATTCTATATATTTTAAATGTGCATTTGAATAAACCGACGACTTCATAGTATTAAAGTTTCGATTAATTTATAAAGTATATCTTTAAACTTTACCCTTTGTAAAAATATTCACACAGGAAAGTCGACTACCTACTGAACGGTTGGTGCTAATTTATTCATTTGTTTATCAGTTTAAGTGTTTACATAGTTATATACTTACAATGTTTAGAATTATAGCAAAATAATGAACAAAAGAACAATATGGTTATTTTAAAGACAAATTATGGACACAACTGCGAATGATAGTCAAGTTCTGTCCTGTAGGTATTGTGTTGCTATGCCTTCATTCTAATTCTCTTTTAGTATAAAATAAGATGTTGTATGATTTCGAATAAGGTATCTATATAACAAATTCCAATTGGCGTGAATGTAAGCAATTATAGGTCACCATACAGCCTTCAACAATGAACAAAATCCATACCGTGTAATATGCAAAATGACAAAATGTGAAACAATTCATTCGAAAAAAAAACCAAAACAATAACAAAAGCCTAATTTATGAAAAAACAATAAACGAAAAACACATATGACATTAGGTCATTTTTACCGACTGTTCAAAATTCCCAGAATTCTACATGGACCCATTGTCATTCTGTATGTATTGGAAATAAAAAGACGATCTGATAGAAGTACTAAGGTTCCGATAATTTAGTACATTTTAAACTTTACTCGGTCTTAAATATTCACATTGAACTGTCAACGACCTACTGAATAGTTAGTGCTAATTTATTCATTTGACTGATTTTCATAAAATTAATATGTGTAAAGTATTTTACAATGTTTTACCGAACACGAAGACAAAACAGTTTCAAATATGTGCAACGGGATTATAAATTGTGTTTCGATTTTGCTTTTATATTTTCATGTAATAAAGACCTTTGGATTACTAGAAACGATTGATGAAATAGTGATAGAGTTGTCTGCCGAAGATGATACGAGTGCAGTTACGGAAAGGTTTCCTAATTTAGACTACGTAGATAAAGTAAGCTTTTGTTATTTATAAGGAATAGATATACATTTAAAGATAAGTAGAGTGGTAGTCGAGGATTGCTGACTGTCATATTTGTTTTCAGTCAAGAACAAATATGGGAATAATAACAGATTACCGCAAGGACATCAACCATGTGCAAAACTAATAACGTAGAATAAGATATAAGGCCCCGGCATGACAATGTGTAAAACAACTCAAAAGAGGAAACCAAAAGTACATCAACAATGAACGAAAAACAAACATGACAAACAATTAATTTCTTTCGATCCCTTCTAAATTATTGTGTAACAAAATACGTTGTATATGTTTTTGAGTGGTTCCATCCTTTTAATGTGTAGCTCGGGGTGGGGCTGGTTGAAAAAAAAAACACATAAATGTTCAATGTCCCAAAACTAGTGAGTGAATGTTGCTGTCTAAATGTTTTTAGACTTTTGATAATTTGGTGTAAGATGCAATACTTACAAGCATTAAGAGGATACATTTTATACAGATATATCTGAATCTTATATCAGCGATGAATTTCATAAAAAAAAATTAATGGGTTCTTTAATGATTTAGCCGGTAAAATTTTCATGCCAATTCCTGATGGACATGAAACCATTACTTATTGCTCGATTGCTTGACATCACAATATAAATAAATAAATATCCAAGTCAAAATATTGCAATTTTCGCGTTTATACTCATTTTCATTTGCTCTAGTTCTGTAATAAGAGTGGGACCCTGTACACAAACGTATAGTTTTTGGTGTCCGTGGCGATCATTGGATAGTCGTCTTTTTGAAGTATATACCGTTAACAAATTATCATGTCGTTCGTGTAGTAAATTCAGACTCAAATTAATTAAATTAATTTCAATAAATTTTATTTGTTATCTTTTACACGCAAGTTGCAATTGCTGTTGCATGTTTTGTTGTTTTTAGAATGTTAAAAATTTAATAAAAATCAAAGCAGTTCTAAATATTGATATTAAGTTTGATTAGAGAACAATATATAGATAAGAAATACTGCACACACCAAACAATCGTAGATTTGTGAATGCATTGTTGTAGAAATAGGACAACAAGAAATATTTTGTCTTTACTCTAGATTGTTGTGTAAATTGGAAAAAAAATGCTGTTAATGATAATTATAAATTTAAAAAATTGACTGTACTACTGGAAAAGGAAAGACAATCACTATTCCTTTTACAGTCATAAATATTTTGTAGCTTACAATAGGCCAGCGACAATTCTATAAGTTTAAACTCAAAGACAATAATATTGGACACTCATCCAGCAAGCATGCTGCAAAAGATACTACCATCAGAGCTCTTCAAACAGATTCAACAGTATGTATATTTCATGATAAGCATTCGCAGTGTAAAGGGGGCTCCTTAATTTTCGGAACATCTCGCCGTTATATTTTGATTGGTTGAAATATTTCTTAATTTGAATGTTAATGGCGGTTATGATTTACTCCAGTTTTTAATCCACAAAAATGTTAACTTTTGGACATAATTTATAAGTGTATTATTTCAGAACACATTATTATTCTTTTTTAAATGATCTAACCACACAACACAGTACAACAGCAACTGTTTCACAGCTTTGAACGTTGTTTACAATAAGATTTTCGAGAGAAAAAAAAACGTCAAAGAATAACACAAAACTAATAACGAATACGTTTCCTCATAAAAAGGGTATATATTATCTAAACATGTCATTTTGTAGATTAAATATGTCGGTCCTCAAATCAGACGTCGTCTATACAAGAAGACGTTAGACGAGAAATGGCAGAGTCAGTGGCACTTGGTAATATATTACTAAGTTTTGATAAATATTCATCAAATTCTAAACATTCTTTTTTTTTAAATTTAAATTAAGATTATCTGTTTAAATTTAAATTAAGAAGTTGCGGACAAAAATTATAGAATAGAGAATCTAAACGGGGAATGTGTGTCAAAGAGACACCACCAGTCCAAAGAGCAGAAAACAGCACAAGGCCACCAATGGGTCTTCAACGCTTCGAGAAAATCCTGCACCCGGAGGCGTGCTTCAGTTGGCCCCTACACAATGATGTATACTAGTTTATTTTTGATTACCATCAGGTTATGTAATGCCGTTGCTCGAAGTTTTAAACAATCATGAGACATATAGTTTACTGAATAGTAACCAACGAAAGACATTAAAAGAAAATAAACAGCGTTTTTTTGCTGTTTTCAATCTCGAAGTAAAAAAAAAATATTACTGGACATTTTATCTGAAATTTTTTCAAAGGAATAGATTGATTTCATCTTTGTAGAATGGAAACATTTATCCATCTATGAATGTGCACAAAGCATGGGAAGCAGGTTACACCGGAAGTGACGTTGTAATAGCAATAGTTGACGATGGCATACAAGTTGATCACCCGGATTTGAAAAATAACGTGGTATTTATTAAGTGAACTTAATTACTGTACCTTGCATTAAACAATGATTTACATCGTAAAAGTTGAATAAATGAAAAGGCATAGCAACATTAACTTACATAACACCGGTTCCGTGGAACAAATCATCATATTTGATTGCATAAGATGACATGGTTTCGCCTTTAAGAACATTTTTAATCCTTCAACAGAAAAAAACAGTTTTATGTTGCCCTTTTTTCACACAATGTCTCTCATATAAAATATGTACTTCATTTTCTTATAAAGGGAATGCACAAATTTATCAGCGTTCCGAATTAAAGAAAAAACACAACTGTTTGAAGAGCTATTTCGAGAAGTTTCAAAGAGCAAAAAACATTATGTTAGATGCTACAATAGGGATTTGCGGTCCGGGTTCGGGACGACTGGAGTGTATCATTGTAATCATTCAGTTATTTAATCATGGAGGAAACATTGATTTAGAAAATCTCATAATCGAGGAATGAAACGGCTAGGTTCACGTGACCTTTTGTCCTCATAATAACTACGTTCCGAATACTTATCAAAGTGCTTGTTAGCACGGTGAAGGGTAAAAATTGCATTAATTTTGTCGTGGGAACTCAAAGTTAAATATTGCATTAACAGTGTAAGATATGTAAACCTATTCCCTCTGTGGTTTTGGAATATTAAGAAGTAACAAAAACAGCTGAAAATGAAATTTTGATAAAATTTAGTTGCTTTTGTATAGTGCTACCTTAAGCCATGGAAGGGTCAACTACAATTATGGACAAAGGTAGATAACTCCAATTTTAAATATTACTGCACATTTGATATGTTCTTTTTGTGACAAGTATGGTTATACACAATATTTTGTAACTTAAATATCTCCATGTATATTTCATTGATAAATTTCATAAAATGTTTATGGGTAGATCGTATAGAATGTCGTGATGAATGCACTGTATTTATTTTTATTTCGGTAAAAGTAATAATAGTCCGCAGAACGGTGAAAAAATTATGGGTTTGATGATAAAAGCACCAAATTTGGCAAGGTAGTAGTTCTGGGTGTTTCAAACAATATTAGCTATGGACCCACCTTGAAATTTCAATATGGCGGCTTTTTTGAAGATGGCCCCCATAAAATATCAAAATCAACATATATCACCTTTATAAGTTCAAAATCAATGACAAATTTGGCATTATAGTAGTGCGGGGTGTTTCGAAAAATATAGCTATGGACACAACTTGAAATTTCAAGATGGCGGCTTTTTCCAAGATGGCCGTCTCAAAATATCAAAATCAACAAATATCACTTAATAATGATATACAAGTTCAAATTTGGAATGTTAGACGTGCTGGATGCTTCGAACAATATTACCTATGGACCCCAGTTGAAATTTCAAAATGGCGGCTTTTTCCAAGTTGGCCGCCATAAGATATCAAAATCAACAAATATCCATTATATAAGGTTACAAAGTGTTTTTTTGACGTACCTGCAGTAAAATCAAGTGAATTTGATACTAAGTGTATATCACATTTTTATACTAAAGCCAAACATCAAAAGATTTGTGAATTAAGTATAGAAAATTGTAACTACGGTACCATTCTTGCAGAAATGTAGTCTACAACGAGGGATCACGTATGGATACTGGCGTTATTCCAATATTTAAGCTAGACTTAACTAGAATGAAAACAGTTTTCTTTATGACCAGGTGGACCAGGACATAGTAATAATCTTAACAAAATTGCAGTAATCTGAGGCTTGCTTACTTCTTCTGTTCAATGATCATGTTGGTGTTGCGATTAAACAGGCAACCGCAATAATCTGCTTGTACGACAACGATACGTGAACAAGCTGCACGTACAGGTAGTTCAAAAATACAAGATGTAGGCAAAACTCTTTTCGACAGTCATCAAAAACATTAGTTCATTATCGTTTGGGCAAATATTCAGATGCAGTCGTATTATTCTATTGAGGCAAATATGACGCTCTCAATTTCGAAGATACTTCGGTTTCATTCTTCTTTAATACTACAATCAACTTAAATAGAACCATCTATTAATGTATATGGCCCGTCTACTGGATGCTAGGACCAGTAAAGGATGTATTAAATGACAAAATGTACAGTTTACATTGTTTTTTTATTATGTATTATCCATTTATCTACAGTACTAGAAGATTCCATCTATGAAACAGTCAGTATTGCATATGTGGATCCTTCCGCGAATCCTGGTGCTTTTACAAAAGCAGCCGTGGACAATATTGACAACAACAGGAGTTCAATTACGGCTAAAGAATCGTCACATTGAACGAACATATCCATATTTCTGCATTTTTTTAAGCCTAACTTGGCTTATTCTCCATAACCTAATGCTATGAAATATATGCATTTCTCTTATTTTCCCTGGTACTATTATAAATATTACTCCAATATATTACACGCCATCACAACTGTTCGTATTATTGCTATAACTTAGTAAATAATAACATTAGTATAGAATAAGATATATCCTAGCACTAACCAATTATAACCATGCGTTTCATACTATCATCTAGTAATAATACCGTATTATGGACATGCACTCTGTCAATTGTCTAACCAGAAATACATGTATGCCAACCTAGTATAATAAGTCAATTGTGCAACTCAATCCTTGCATTCTATACACAAACTAACAAAATGAAAACACAAATGGCTTAAAGGAGATGATAATGAAAACATTAAGTATTTCTGGACATCATTCCATTCCACGCATGTAGAGCCAAGACAAATGTTCATCCGCCTTTGTATATAAGTCCGCATTGAACAATGTTTCAGGAAGAGATCAAATCTGTCAATACGATTCGACATTCCATGAATAAAATTCAGCAATGTGTTAATTGTTTTCCGAGACATGTATCAATTATCACCTGTTAACAATCGGATTTCATTTGTCTTTTGCCAAATCGGAACAGTGAAACTGGGCAAACATATTTTTGCACAACAAAGAGTAGTTTTGCTTTAGGTATTCATATAGGAATGGCATCGTTGAGAACTTTATAGTGATTGGTTAGAAAATAGTAATTGAACAATTTCTATGAGGTTACAGTAGGTGTACTTCTCATTCTTATAAAAAGATACTAACATAACTTTTACAGAGGAACGAGACCCTGGTGAGAACTCTGTAACATTCAAAGAATGGAGTAATGAGGGGAAATTGAGTCCACTTAACTACATCTGGTCTGTAACATTAAAGATTGAACTGAACATTTTGATTTGAAATCATTAAGAGAATTTTCCTTCTGGGTGTATAAAAGTGTCATTATACTGCTTATTCAGTTGTTGTTTGCATTTTTCCATCTTAATTATGGCTCCTAGTACCTAGTACCTAGTGTGCGATATTATGTGATTAAACTATACAGTTCAAGTGTTGCAAACGTAATTTGAAAATGATAAATGTAGATCAAACCATGAGTAGAATTGCACACTTGTAAAAGGAAACGGACTGTTTTAATAAACATTTTGAAAACTGCTGTGAAGATATGTTGTTGTTTAGATGATAAAAAAGATGATGAAGACACCAAGACACTAAAAAAACATTAGAAAAAAAAATCTAGACAATAGCATGGATAAAAAAAAAACGCAAAAAACTACCATGAGTCAAGACATCTCTTCACAAAAATCTAAAAATTGAGCAACCCCAACCCCTCATAAAACAGATGAAGATCACAAGTACTCAAGAAGGGCAAGTTGCCTATGTGCTATTGTTTAAATAGCTTGATGACTCATATCCAGTATCACCAAATTTAAAACCTGTGTATGTAATGTATAAAAAATGTGACCAAATATGAAAGTATGAAATGAAAAAAGGTTTTCCATGCCTGTACCCTTGATAAACACGACTTTCACTGGTTGAAAACACAGACATTGAAAAATAAAGAACAAATAACACAAAATTGACAGTATGAGCAACAGGAGACCATTCTCATCAAAACTAGGGATCAACGCAGGTGTTCCAGAAAGGTGTGTAGTTTCTTGTCAACTGTTAGCACGAGTGGTGCTACTCATCGCAAGTAGAAAATCGATGAGTCATATTTATTGATCATCTCGATCTACAGTCGAGGAAAACGAAAGGATTGTGGCAAGGAGAAGTGGAACATATTAATTATCATTTGTGACTAAGATGGTACACAGTCAAACAAATCCTAAAGCCGTGCTAAAAACGTATGAATGTTTACACTTATGGGATCTTTGATTAAATTGTCTTGTAAGCAATATCGATGTATCATGGAAACACAATCTCTAGTATATCGTATGAACAGCAAAGTACAATTCGATGAAGGAAATAATTAGTTCATTTTCACTTTTTTGCGGACACTTTTAACTTTTCTGCCATTTAAAACAAAAGTTTTAAAGTCTAAAATACCGCCATGACTACTAGAAACGTAAATTTACATATCATATGCTCATAAAAGATTTGATTTGAATATTATTTACTTTAATTTATATATGGTGGTGAAATTTTGACTAATTGGAAGCCACCTTAAAAATGGCCGCCACATTGGAATTTTCAGAGTGGGTCCATAGCTTATATTGACTAACATATATAGATCTACAATTGTGCAAAGTTTCATGCTTTTATCATCAAACCAACAATTCTTCCAAAAATATGCACGAATCGGCTGGACTATGATAAAGTTTGGAAAATTAATAGCTATCATCAGTTTAAGAAACGCATACGATAAAACTTAATATAATCCTGGAATTTTTCATTACAAGGTTTAAGGTATCCGAACTGACCAACTTATCATTCTAAAATACCCGAATGTGCAAATTAAAGTGAACGTCACGTGACGACTTATAGTCTGACAAGATGTTACGGGTTTGCCTATTCAGGAATATTTCTGTTCCCTTTCAACTATAATAATATAAAATTTGTAGACATAATTATGTTAGAAATACAAATGAGAGTAGTTAGGTGTTTTTTTTTCCACTGTAACTGTGAAAGCTCCCCGAAATTTTATGTCTGTTTGTTTTGGTCACACCTTGTTGTCAATATAATGGAATTCTATGCGACTCTCATACAAGTTAAAGGTTTAGCTAGCTATAAAACCAGGTTTAATCCACCATTTTCTACATAAGGAATGCCTGTACCATTCGTTTAATGTGTTTGAGTTTTTGATTATGTCATTTGATAAATGACTTTTCGTTTTGAATTTTCCTTGGAGTTCGGTATTTTTGATATTTTACTTATTTTTGGGTACTTATTCGGAAAATTCAATTATGTCTGTAAAATTTTAGACTGCGTATCATTGAAGACAATTGGTAAAGGGAGATAATTTTCATATCACAAATTTATCTCGATTGAACCATAGGCTTGAGTTGTTGTTTTATTTACACGTTTTTTACTGCAAAGTTATTCCAAACGATTTTTACTTTTTTTGTAGGATACAGTTAATGACTATGACTATATTTCCTTTGATAAGAATCCGTATCCGTCATCGTCTTCTGACAGGTAACAGATTTTTAGCCATTTGTATGTTTGAATCAAAGTCAAATCTATCAAATTTAATACTTTTGGGCGTTTTTGCTTCGCATCACGGTGCGGAGCTATTAGTTTCAGTTGATATACACGCCATCTTGAAATAATTACTTATCACATATAGATTCTGATTGGTTGCTTTGTGATGTGGCTGAGATACAGCAACATCCATTGGCTTAAATGAGATAAAGAATTACAGACTTTTCTCGTCTCAGGATAAGACATCAAATGCCGGAAAATTAACTATGTGTATTTCAGTTCCGATCAACTGTCATTAATTCATGTTCGTTTTATTATGCATATATTACACACTGAAATTCAATATTGAAATATCAATTATTAATAGCTGTTTATTTGCTTTGTTAATCTGCAATATGCACGATTTGTTTTGCTAAACAATGTTCCTATACAATGTTTACAAAAACGCATTATATCTGTATTTTATAACTTCTGCCAATCTATGCACACCTCCAGAGAAGCACACCTCCAGAGTCGTGTCTATTTGTAAGTGTTTTAAGTGTTGTAGACCTGGAGATATAAAGGTAGCATAATTAGTTGAGTTAGGGAAGACCTTCTTTGGCTCAATTGGTTAGAGCGTTGCCTTTAGATCCCGATATTAAGGGTTCAAATCCCGCTGGTACCATCCATGGATTTTCACAACAATGACGCTAAGAGCATCTACCACTGGTACATACGAGTGTATGTAATTGCCTGGCAGTTGGATATGGTCATGAGGTTTGACCAGGTCATATGATGACCGTGACACGCAAAGAACTGGCCAGAGGGTTTCCGACTGGAAGACTCGGGGTTGTACAGTGGTGGACCTGTGAGCTGCTCGGATGGATGGTACGCAGCCCGAAAAAAGAAAAGGGGGAAGAGTGTTTTAGACCTGGAGATATAAAGGTAGCCTAACTAGTTGAGTTAGGAAAGATCTTCTTTGGCTCGATTGGTTAGAGCGCTGCCTTTAGATCCCGCCATTGAGGGTTCGAATCCCGCTGGTACCATCAATGAATGTTCACAACATAATTTTCAACAAGTAAAGTGAACAAAATTTTAAAAGAATGGATGTATAACGCACACTATTAAAGTAGAACAACATCATTTTCACTGAAACTAAATATTTATTGGTGTTTACACTTATATGTTATTAACATACCAAAGCATTCATATATATCGAAATAAATTATATACAGAACTAGCAATCAAAATAATAAAGATGAAAACACAAAAAATATTCGAAAAGATTACTTTGAAAATCAAAGATTAAATAAAAACTGCCCCACTCAAACCCAAGGATGAACCCAGAGGCTGTGGAAGTGAAAGCTATTCTTGATACACTAGTGGCATTAGTTTGAGATTACTATTTGAAAAGGGTTGATAAAAAGTATATACAAAAATAAGATTATACACGTGTTTCGTCAAATGATAAATAAAAGTTTAATTCTTTAATATGTTGCTTTTCAGTCATGGTACAAACATTGCAGGTTTGATCGCTGCTGAGAGAGATAATGGAAAATGTGTGGTAGGCGTGGCATATAATGTATCATTGATTGGTAAGTATTGATGCATGTAGGCGTGGCATATAATGCATCCTTGTTTGGTACGTATTATTGTATGTAGGCGTGGCATATAAAGCATCATTGATTGAAAAAATATTGATGTATGTAGGCGTGGCAAATAATGCATCATTGATTGTGAAGTATTGATGTATATAGGCGTGGCATATAATGCAATATTGAATGTTGATTCGCTAATCGTAAGTATTGATGTTTAAATAACACAACTAGATTAGTTAGTATTGATTCCGTAGGCGCGCCACAAAATGCAGTATTGATGTATGAAGACGGACTCCAAGTATTGCAGTATTGATGTATGAAGACGGACTCAAAGTATTGCAGTATTGATGTATGAAGACGGACTCCAAGTATTGCAGTATTGATGTATGAAGACGGACTCAAAGTATTGCAGTATTGATGTATGAAGACGGACTCCAAGTATTGCAGTATTGATGTATGAAGACGGACTCCAAGTATTGCAGTATTGATGTATGAAGACGGACTCCAAGTATTGCAGTATTGCAATAAGTGATTTGTTGGTTGTTGCTTGTTTAATATCAAATTGTAATTAGGAACTATGTAACGAATTTTTGAATACAATTCAAGACGATAAAATCACCATAGATACCATAACCAAACATTGTACACCAGACGCGTGTTTCATCTACAAAAGACTCATCAGTGACGCTCGAATAAAAAAAGTTACAAAGGCCAAATAAAGTACGAAGTTGAAGAGCATTGAGAAGAGGGTGAATAAAGAAGTTTCCTTGGGTACCTCAAAATTTAAGACTGTAGCCTTAATATTCTATAATAAAGAATAAAGATATTGTGTAAAATGGTTGCAAACGTTAGATCAACACACTTAATTTTTAAAATTTACCTACATGGGCATTTTACAGGTAGTTGTTCACAGTAGATTTTGAAAAATAAAAAAAAAAAAAACGAAAATAAATAGATAGAACAAAAATGTGAATAGAAGGGCATGTGGAGTATATACGGAATAAAACCGAGAATAAAACAGCAACCTATCCACACAAAGACCAAAAATACAGGACAACATACGATCTTCAACAAATGAAAAAGGTTCATTATTGCATTATAAATATATAGGACAAACTGAACCTGCTTTCATAAAGCAAGTAGATTGAAACAGGTGTTTGTGCGGGATGTGACAATAAGTTTGATTCCGTAAGCGCATTACACGTTTATGGTAAAAAAAAATCATATTCAAAGATAAATCATAACAGTTTTCGTACAAAAAAAAGCTCTTTCCAAAACGGTCATTTCAGAAGTCTAGCCTGTATCTATATGAGATATCAAACAAACTAAACTATGGTGGCCGGATGCGGCCATTTCGCCTTTTCGCGTTTTCTCCTTTCACTTTCAGGCGAAATCGAGAAATCATGAAAGCGAAAACGAGAAAACGCGAAGGCGAAAACGCGAAAACGGGAAAAAGATTTCTCGATTTCGCGTTTTCACTTTCTCGATTTCTCGATTCCCCGATTTTCCGATTTCTCGATTTCCCGATTTCTCGATTTTGCTTTCTCGATTTCTCGATTTCCCGATTTCTCGATTTTGCTTTCTCGATTTCTCAATTTCTCGATTTCACGATTTCCCGATTTCTCGATTTCTCGATTTCGCGTTTGCAAAGTGAAAGGAGAAAACACGAAAACGCGAAAAGGCGAAAAGGCCGCATCCGGCCATACTAAACTCTTTTTATTTGTATAATATAAGTTAATTTCTACTTTCATAAAAGGTGTTCGCCTGATTGGAGATTATGCAATCACAGATTTTGAACAGGCACAGGCACTTACTCATTATAATAGTGATGTTGACATTTACACATGTAGTTGGGGACCAGAGGAATTATATGACTTTGAAAGTATGGATTTTTTAACATCTTTAGCTATTGCGAATAATGCAAAAAAGGTTACTACTTCCACTATAAGATTTATTTCAATTTGACAAATTGTGAACCGATTGTATAACAACTTGTCGCAGAAAGCTCGACATAGGAATAGTGATCCGGTGGCGGCGGCGGCGGCGTTAACTAATTTCTTATAAGCTTTATATTTTAGAAGGTGGAAGACCTTGATGCTTCACACTTTGCATATAGATGCCTTATGTTTCGAAGTTTCCGTCTATCACATGTCCATTGTCCTTGACCTCATTTTCATGGTTCAGTGACTACTTGAAAAAAAAGTGAAGATTTTTTTGTAATGTTAATTTCTCTCTTATTATGAGTAATAAGATAACAATATTTAGTATGTTCGTACCTTGCAAGGTCCTCATGTCCGTCAGACAGTTTTCACTTGACCTTGACCTCATTTCATGGATCAGTGAACAAGGTTAAGTTTTCGTGGTCAAGTCCATATCCCAGATACTATAAGCAATAGGTCTAGTATATTTGGTGTATGGAAGGATTTTAAGGTGTACATGTCCAACTGGCAGGTGTCATTTGACCTTGACCTCATTTTCATGGTTCAGTGGTTAAAGTTACGTTTTTGTGTTTTGGTCTGTTTTTCTTATACTGTACGCAATAGGTCTATTATATTTGGTGTATGGAATGATTGTAAGGTGTACATGTCCAACTGGCAGGTGTCATCTGACCTTGGCCTCATTTTCATGGTTCAGTGGTCAAAGTTAAGTTTTTGAGTTTTGGTCTTTTTTTTTCTAATACTATATGCAATAGGTCAACTATATTTGGTGTATGGAAATATTTTATGATGCACATGTCAGTCTCGCAGGATTTATTTGACCTTGACCTCATTTTCACGGTTCATTGCTCAGTGTAAAGTTTTTGTGTTTTGGTCTGTTTTTCTTAAACTATATACAATAGGTCAACTATATTTTATGTATAAAAGGATTGTAAGCTGTATATGTCTGTCTGGCAGGTATCATCTGACCTTGACCTCATTTTGTTGGTTCATTGGTCAATGTTAAGTTTTCATGGTTAAGTTTGTTTCTTAGATACTATAAGCAATAAGTCAACTATATTCAATGCATAGGTTGATTGTAAGGTGTACGTGTCTGCCTGGCATGGTTCATCTGACCTTGACCTCATTTTCATTGTTCATTGGTCAATGTTTAGTTTTCTTGGTTAAGTCTGTTTCTTAGAAACTATAAGCAATAGGTCAACTATATTTAGTGTATTGATTGATTGTAAGGTTGATAGTTGTAGTAAAGCTTTATATTTAGGACTATCAACATAACATCAATGGTTAGTAAAGAAGGCGAGACATTTCAGCGTGTGCACTCTTGTTTATTTTTTAAATGAATTCTGTGTTTTTCGTCTAAAACGTTGGGTCTCAAATAAAGTTCAGTCCAGAAGCATTTTATAAATCTAATTGATGAACTGGTTTTATAATTCATAAGCATGCAGCGACATTTTTTTCTGATTTGAGAAAAAAAAAAATTAAAATGTGAGCGAAATTATATTTTTGTCTCCATTCAATGAATTCTTTTTAGAAAGCAAATTATCAAAGTTGACCAACTTTAGTAGTAAATTTGTGTATTCCATTTCATAAAATGAAAATAAAAACTTTATAGTTTAGTGCGTTCGGAGCGCTTTTCTGAATTTACCGTCATTATGATTTTTTTTAAAAAGTTAACATATCTATATTATAAAAGAGAGGCCAAACATCCTAAGGGATTTTCAGACTCATAATTCGAAGACAAATTTTCAAAAACACGACCAAAAAGACGAACAAGTGTATACAAAACAACAAAAGGAAACTAATGACTGAGCAACACGCACCCCACCAAGAAACGGGGGTGATCTCAATTGCTCCCGAATGAAAACAAAGTCTGCTCCTCGTGTGGCATCTGTCGTGCTATTCATGTAAGTACACATTCGGTGAGTCTAATTCGGGGATGTCACATTCGATAAAAAGAGTACGGAATACTGGCTACAATAATTGTAACATAGTCGTAGTCATTTGTGAAACAAATTTTCTAAAAAGGTCAACCAATTCGTGATGGCTTCCGTAAAGATGAGTATGAGAAGGGATTACTTCAACTTCAGTGACACAGAATATTATCAGTCTATTTCACATGAATGTTAGCAAAATTGATGAAACTGACCACTGATATTACAAACGCTTTGCTGATTTAAAGAGTTATCGTTATCTAGGCATACCCCCTGACACCAAGAGGTCACTGGTCTGTCATTGTGCAAAGTACTTACGGAAATGTTCATCCTTTGTTTAATTAATAAATGTCCAACTTAACGAGTCTCGTCTCACTAACAGAAACTAGTCCATTATTTTGAAATAGAATTTTTTCACCATTTTCCGGTGCTTCGCGATGGATATATTAGAATAAATCTATTTCTGGGACAGTCTGCTTTATTCCGATTGTCCAAATTGTGAAATTATCACCATTATGGAATGACTGTAATATTTTTTCTGTCTATGAAGAAATAACATAAAAAAATGTGGTGCACACTGAATAATCCGCGTAGCGGGTTATTTAAGGTGTGCACCACATTTTTTAGGTTATTTCGAATAGACAGAAAAAATATTACAGTCATTCCTTATAATTTAGTTCTAAAAAGGAGTAAATCATGATAAAAACGTTGATGACGTCACGGTCACATGACAAAAGTATTTCTATGTGCTGATAGACAAAACACTTTCAGCCAATCAGAAGACGTGTTACATCCAAAATTAAATTATTATCCAATAAGATTCAAACAATTATCAAACAATATATCAACTAAACTTTGCAGTAGATAATAATAAATGCTTACAAAGTTTGAAAGAAGAAAACATATCCTGTAAGTTTACATCAAATAAGTCAAAACGTGCCAATATCATTAAAAAAAATTAGAATATATGATTGATCGAAGGATTGCTAAACCTTTAAAAGATACATATGAGTTTTTATATTTTTCATAACAAATTTGTAACAAATATATACAGGGGAGATCTGGAAAAGGTAGTATCTACACCTGGTCTGCAGGAAATGGGGGACCAAATGACAATTGTAATGCTGACGGATACATTAACAGTATATACACAATAGGAGTTACTGCCCTTGGAATTGGAAAAGAGGCCGATTACGCAGAAGTATGTGCCGCTGCACTGGCGACAGTATATGGTGGTACCGTGGATTCCTACTTGGTAATTAGGGTACTTAATGTGAACAATATTGCATATAATGGCTGAAAAAGTATTAATTCCTAAAGTTATTTTATAATTGAAGAGTTAAGAAAATCAAGTTACATATATTAGTCAAAATACACAGCATCTTCATCATAAAATTTGTGAAATTAAATCAACAACTACGCATGCTTCTCATACTTAAATTTCAATATATTTATGAATAAATGGAGATATAGAATATACGTTAATGAGACAGTTTTCCAAAACATATTAAGAAAATCCAAAGTTCTTAAATTCTTTATTGAATACCAAAGAATAAAAAAAATGTATCAAGTGAAAAAAAACCACAATTAGAATAACATGCTTTGTCAATGCTTATCCTTGAAATATAAACGTATTGCACCGAATTTAGTGTTTTCGGTACAAGAAATAACAACAATCGAATATATCAAGGGTTATCAAAAACCAAAAGTCAAAGATGGAAAGACAACATAATGCCGAAAGTGAAAGAGTAACCTAAATGACAACAGAAAACAAAATAAAAAAGACCTGAACAGAATAAATAAAGTATTCTTGATTAAGTTCGGTTCACGGAGTTGTAGCTTTATTGTGAATGCAATAAACTGAAATCTGAAATTTACAATAAAAATTCAAAATTTAAATAGTTAAAGAACCAAAATAATGACTGTTAGACGGATGTTATCTCTAAAACTAAATGCTCACCAACATTTTCATTGACTGGTTGAAATTATAGAAACTTATACCGATTTATTTTCATGACACGTGTTATTTGACCTCAGTTGAAATGCACGAGACCGAAGGTCAAGTAAAACAGATAAAGCATTTAGGAACATATAGATGTTAAAATACCTAAATGGTACAGACTTAATCCGTTTAAGTATAATTAGTAAATCTTTGATTTGTAAAGTTCAATGTAAAAATAGCAACACAGATGTATCACTGGAATCGTTTATGTACCAAAGCACTTGGCAAACAAGTAAAAAATATGAAACATTTCAAAGCATAAAAACAGAGCAGTTGAAAATTTATTTTTAGAACAATTACATAATTTTATGACCGGAAATCTGCAAACACAAATGTTCCATTAAAATCATACAAGTACAGAAACAATGTCTCCAGGTTATCCTAGGAGTACTGACAATCAACCATATCAACCAATAGTGTTACCGACCAAGGGAAAGTGTGTCCTGTTCTATACAGAAATGAAAAATACGATGCATCAAGGCATTTTGAGAAATGTTGTCAATATAATGGAATTTTTTGCGACTGTCATACAAGTGAGAGGTTTAGCTAGCTATAAAACCAGGTTTAATCCACCATTTTCTACATAAGAAAATGCCTTTACCAAGTCAGGAATATGACAGTTGTTATCCATTCGTTTGATGTGTTTGAGCTTTTGATTTTGCCATTTGATTACGAACTTTCCGTTTAGAATTTTCCTCGGAGTTCGATATTTTTGTTATTTTACTTTTTGCTATATTACATCAGTCTGTAAGTATTCTTGTATAGATGATTAACTCTACCTGATTTTGTAGATGACAACTACAACATTAAGTAGATGTACTGATGATGGTATCGAGGGCACCTCATTTTCTGCACCAATAGTTGCTGGAATTATAGCTTTAGCTCTACATGCCAAGTATGAAAGTAAAAGTTAAATTGCAATTGACCAACAACAAATGTTCAAATTACCGAATATGTTACTTTTTACATTTTTTGTAAAGGATAAACTCATCATAGATACAAGAATTAAAATTTTGTACGCTAGACGCGCTTTTCGTCTACAAAAGACCCACTAGTGACGCTCGAATCTAAGGGGAAGCAACTCCTAGGAAGGACAAACTGTATTTCTACATATGCGAATGACATGGAATGCACCTGGTGTATTATGCGGAGTTTGACAATGTTTTTAAGTTCAGTACAATATGATGAAGTCATGATAAACACGGAATTGCATAATCGGTGATTACGCAATGAAAGTTCATCACAATGTACACACATACAACCTTTCCATTATGAATATAATAGATATATAGCTTGTCCTGCGAACGAATCGTGTCATTTTGCCATACAAATATAACAGTGCCAAGGACAAGGTTCCATTTAGGACAAATATGGCATTGAATTTCAACTTTACCATAAAATTTCAAAATGGCCATAATTTGGTTCTTAAGTGTATTTTTTTTCTAACGCCTTGCTTTTAGGTGAAACAAATCTCATTATAAGAAAACATTCTTGGCTTCAAAGTTAGCACAATTTTGGTATATTGTAAATAAACGATGAGTTTGTGCATTTTTTTAACCTAAAGTTTGAGGAAACCCTTTGCCGCAACTTGGGATCCAAAATGTTGTGTAGCCAAGAATTGATTGCCAATGATGATATTGAATCCCTAGACACAAAAACGTGCTGCATCAAGGGTGGCGGCCAAAGTAAATTATGTTGAAACCTGTTAGGAGTTATTGAAAATTTGACCAAAACTGACGACACAAATAATGCATACTTGAGGGGTCATTTCTTCTTCATTTTTTAAGTGACGGGCCAAAAAAAGAAGTTATTTTGTGTTGATAGTTATATCACACCATTTCTGTATGAAATGTGTAGTATTTAGGCTCGATTAAAAACCTCAAAATCTTAGGGTCAATTTTATCAGTTCGTGAAATTACTCTTTTAGTCGGTAGTTTTAAGATGGACCAATTTAGAAACTCCACCCCAATCATCGGAAATTATGTCATATAGTTTTAGTGTCCCCATAAATGACTTAGATAAATGACCTATCAGAAAGAAGAACGATGACATTACAATAATACAAAACTGGATTGGCACATTTAGCATTAGCCATGGCGTTGTCAGTTTGTTTTCGAATTATGAGTTTGATTGTCCCTTTGGTATCTTTTACAATGAGAAAAATAGTTCGAAATCATCAAATTTTGAGATAGTCATAACATCACAGTATGTATATAGTAATAACTTTAACGGTATCTAATTTGTCTGCACCAGATGCGCATTTCGACAATAAATGTCTCTTCAGTGATGGCCGAGGCCAAAATATTTAAAAATCCAAAGCTTATTAATATAATGACAAAGGCATTCAGAATCACATGTTTATAGTGAATAGGCCAAATTACAGTAGACTCTTCAGTGGGCAAAAAAAGATCTTTATTTTGAAGAGAATGTATTTAAAAGACAAACCATAGCAATTTTGTAGCTTTTTTGATAAGAAATGTCTTATATTTTATGAAAATTACCTAAACTGTCAAAGCCGCCTTTATAATTTGGTTACATACTCCGAAATGTAACCGCATGTTGTTTAACATAATATCACACGTATAAGGCTGTTTTATTATATGACTATAAAAATTCTCTTTTCTCATTGGTTAAAAACGTAGGGAATCTTCCTTGACAAAACGTTATATTGACCGCGGGAAAAATCATGCACGAGAGGTTAATATAAGATTTGGAACAGCTAACGTGTACCATAAATAGTTTTTCTGGGCAACGTCAATATTTTTTTATTTTATATTACGTCATGCACATTCTCAATATTTTTCTTCGTTTTTTCGAGGTTATTTTTTTTAATAAATCTTATTGAATATTTCAACTTATAAAAATTTAGCAAAGCAGATAATATATTTTGTAGAAAAGGAGCAGTTAAATATCTTTATAAAAATTGGAGATGGATAACAAGTAATATAATAAAACAATTGTTGACTTTTGGTATCAGTTGATACCGTGATTTATCATCCCCATAGATAAGACATTCACCCTCGGCCGTTGTCCTCGGTGATAGTCTTATCTCTTGGGTTGATAAATCAGTGTATCAACCTCATCAAAAGTCAATAATTGTATAATACTGTTAATTTCAGGTAAGATTAAAAGACAATTTGAAAAAAAAGGAGTCGTTGGTTCATGTCTGTAAAATTGTTTTTCGTATATTGTTTTATTATAAATTAGGCTGTTAGTTTTCCCAATTGAATTGTTTCATATTTTCATGTCGGGGTCTTTTACAGCCGACTATACGGTATGGTTTTTTCTCATTGTTAAAGGCCGTACAGTTGCCTTTAAATGTTTACATCCACTTCATTTGAACTTTGGTGGATAGTTGTCTCATTGGCAATCATACCACATCTCCTTATATTATAATGTGGGTAATACATTCACTGTAAGTTGGCCCCGCCTCTTTAGTCAACCCCTTAACAATAACAACGTCACAGAAGAAGAAGCATAACAACGAGTAAATTAAACTTTAATTTAACATATATTGATATATGTTTATACTATTAAAAAATAATCTGTAAAATCGTTATTGGTCATGGACGAAATATATCTATTGAAACGTCATCAGGTATGTTCGTAGGCCAAATGTATAAAAGCTTAATATTGGAAAGTTCAAGAGAATAAAAACCAACGCACCAAAGTAGAAAGGCCGAGAACGCATGAAACCTAGATACACATTAACAATTCTTTTTTTTTATTACACAAAAGATTGACTGTTAATCATATCTTTAGTGTTCGGTGTGAGCCAAGGCTCCGTGTTGAAGACCGTACTGTGACCTATAATGGTTTACTTTTATAATTTTTTACTTGGATGGAGAGTTGTCTCATTGGCACTCATACCACATCTTCTTATATCTATTGTCTATTACAGACTTTTGCATTTGTGTTTAAAACTTTAGGCTATCGTGAGTAATATTGTACTGTACATTGGGAAATTCTATATTTTAAAAACCAATGAATAATGTAACATACTTTCTGCACGAAGATTACAAAATAGTCAAACAATGTGTTCAACCGGTTAAGATGCTAACATGCTATATTGGATACTAGTATGACTTTTGTAGTGCAAATTTGACATGGAGAGATGTACAACATTTAATTGTTTATTCGTCATCACGTAAAAATTTAACGGACACATATGGAAATTGGCAGACAAATGGTGCTGGAAAAGAAGGCAAGTTTAATAGTATGTTAAAGACAGTTGCTGAAGAAAAATAAATTACAAGGAATTTTAAAGATAGCTATTGAAACATTACTTTGAAAATTTGACTTCTTGAGGTTGCCTCTATTCCTTTCACAAATATCCATATCGTGTGTCGTCGACAACACTCCTGTCACAAATGTCCATATCGTGTGTCGTCGACAACACACCTGTCACAAATGCCCATATCGTGTGTCGTCGACAACACTCCTGTCACAAATGTCCATATCGTGTGTCGTCGACAACACTCCTGTCACAAATGTCCATATCGTGTGTCGTCGACAACACAAACTTCCCCTTCTTTCCTTTTCATGACTTATTATGTTATTCAATTGACTGCATGCCATTTTTAGCAAACCTGGCTATATCATGGCGACCAGCGCGTATTAGTGGAGGGATCCAGATAACCATGAGAGAAACAATGACCTTTAGCAGAAAATTCAACGATATCAACTCAATAATTTTAAGTGTTAACATGTATTATAAACTCATCATAGATACCAGATTAGAATTGTGAACGCCAGATGCGCGTTTCGTCTGTAAAAGACTTATCAGTGACGCTCGAATAAAAAAATGTTAAAAAGGCCAAATAAAGTATGAGATTGGAGAGCCTTTGTAGTTTCATTCAATTTTTTGGACATGGTCATATGTGTACTTTTTCTGTTTTATTATCCACATCGTTACCATCAGTATCTTAACTTTTAAAACACATTTTCGGTCCTTTTTGTGATTTGGGCAGTGCTACTAGCACTGGAGCGTTTATATTGATAGTATCTTTTAGAACAATAGGGGAACATAAAAGTTATCAGTTGCTAATATCTATGTACACAAAAAAAATAAAGATTAGAATATGTACACTATAGAACACAGAATGGAAACGGGGAAGAGACAGCAACCCGACCAAAGAGCAGAAAAGAATTCAAGGCCGCCAATGTGTCTTCAACGCAGCGAGAATATCCCGCACCCGGAGGCGAGCTTCAACCGGCACCTAAACAATAATGTATACTAGGGTACTATACAATAATGTATACTAGTGCACTGTAAAATAATGTATACTAGTGCACTGTACAATAATGTATACTAGTGCACTGTACAATAATGTATACTAGTGCACTGTACAATAATGTATACTAGGGTACTATACAATAATGTATACTAGTGCACTGTAAAATAATGTATACTAGTGCACTGTACAATAATGTATACTAGTGCACTGTACAATAATGTATACTATAATCTATTATTGTTAATTTTCTATAATTTCGAATAACGTGTTTGTACCTTTTGCAGTGGCGTAGCTAGGTCATTTTTACGTGTACGCCCGAACCTCGGTGAGGGACATGAAGGCCCAAGCGGGTCCAGGCCAAAGAACCTGCTGGAAGTGGATTAGCGGGGACGAAGCCTCCGGAAGTTTAAGAGTTATCCAGAATGACATTCATCATGAAAATTAACTCATCATAGATACCAGGATAGAAATTTTGTACTTACGCCAGACGCGCGTTTCGTCTGCAAAAGACACATTGATCAACGTCGCTCGAAACAAACGTGACAAAAATTCCAGATCGTCTGATTTAAATTCCGTCTGTCAGTATAAAACTGAAAAATGAACGAAAAAAATTTTGCTTCAGAAATTAACAATGAAAAGAAACTTCAAGAAAGTTTCATTAAATTCGACAAAGGAATAACAAAGTTATTGAAATGTAACAAATTTTAACCCCAGACTGTTGATGCAAAAAGAAATTCCTTTTTCCATAAAAAACGGGAACACTGATCATATATAATTTCGTCATTATGCTCTGGATACTCTTTTGACCATAAACAGTTTTTTTGTCCAGCTGCCGTAAAATTTTACGAAGGTTTGACAAAGTTATTGATATCTTTAAACTTTAACCACATACTGAACCTACATGTACATAGTTATAATATTAGCACTACTGACGAAATTTAGGATCGAAATGTCTCACTTTCGCGACATAAATGTCAATTGCTCGACAAAAATGCAAACCACATATCCAATCTTAGCACATAATGAATTGCATTAAAAAAAATGCTTCGCTGAGCGCAGCTGGATACGACAGCAGAGGTCCAACCCTGAACAGTCGGGGCAAAAATGGACACAATATTCGCCCTTGATACAGATCTGAATTTGGATTGTAATTAAATATTTGACACATAATAGGTTTCTGACACAGAATAATTGTAGTCAAAGAACTTGAATTGGTTATATAAATGTGATGTGAATTTATATTAATTTTTTTTTGCTTTTGTGCAATACACTATGATGTTGCGAATTGTCCAACCCCCCACCCCACAACCCCCGAAAATTTCTTTCCCTCAAGATAAAGTCATAATCTGAATTCAAATTTCAAATGGAGTTTGCAAACATAATAGCCCATATAAATACATCATAAAAGTCTTAAAATAGAAAATGACGTACATAATCATGGCTAAAATTAAATTACCTTCATCAGCATTTTTAAAATAGTAACTTCAAAAAAGAAATTGACAGCTAATCACCTCAAGACAATACAACATTTCTTTATATATAATTCAAAAGCAGTGTAAGGGAGGTAATTCAAAATGTTGTGTTTGAATCACTTTCCTTACACTGCTTTTAAATTATGTTGTGTACTTAAGTAATTGTCCATTAACCAGGACACCCTTGTTTCCCCCTTTTATGCCAATAATTCCTAAACGGTTATAGCCATAACGCCCTAAAGCCAAATTTAACCATCCCTTTGTGGTATGGAAACTTGTGGTATAATTTCAGAGAGATCCATACATCATTCCACAAGTTATTGTCTGAAAACTAGAAAAATGCTTATGTTGGCCACTTTTTGGCCCCTAATTCCTTAACTGTTGAGACCATAACCCCCAAAATCAATCCAAACCTTCCTTTTATGGTCATAAACCTTGTGTATACATTTCATAGATTTCTATTTACGAATACTAAAGTTATTGTGCGAAAACCAAATGTCTTCGGATGATGATGACGACGACGACGTGATACTAATATATATACGACCGCAAATTTTTTTGGGGTCGTATAAAAAGGAAAGTGAGTGTAGAATTCAGGGGAGATTTAGACTTTGACAGAAAATGTACAAATATATAATATACTAATTTTCGTCACTTTTATTCGCAATTACAAGCCATTGAAGAAAGACTTAGAAGGTTGGTGAACTGTTAACCAATTCTTTTAATTTTATTTAGATGAAATTTTTTTTTTATACCAAATTCAAGTGTACGCCAGGGCGTTTTGACGTAAACGTAGCTACGCGCATGTTTTGTTATGTCGCTAATCTTCTTATTTTGTGGACTCCATATATGCTTGGGATTATAGGACAACATGCTGTGAATTAAAAAAAATAGCCCAAAGTATGACTAAACTCAACAAAAGCAGACATGAAATTTAAGCATTACAAAAAATTAAAAGATATGCAAGTGCATATTGAAGAATCAAATAAAATTACATACTGTGCATTAATTGTTATTTTGTGGATTTCGTATGCATATGTGAACCCCAAAGTTTAAGTATTCAACGAAGTACACATTTCCTATTGGCTAGTATGCAGACTTTTGCAAAACCATAAAATGGAGTATCCTCGAAAATACATTTTTCCACGAAACTGGATACCCACGCAAATCAAAGAAATCCAGAGAATAATATTTTTATAAAAAAATATTTTGTAAATAGTACTTTAAATAGCATCTAGTAACATGTGCCGAATGTAACATGCAACATGTTTATGAATTTGATTATGCCCCAGACGTCTATAAATCGTCTAATAGATGATATGATACGGCACACCATTTGCCGAATTTTAACACGAGAGATAAGATGGGTGTTATTGGTGGAATAGGACCAACTTATTGGTGGAATAGGAACACCTTATCCTTTCAGAACTCTTGAGTTAAGTCCTGTTTTTTTATTGGCTTGTGAAGTTGAATCTTAAGTTTTGGTTTGGTGTAGTGATTTCATTTACCCTTGTTTGATCCTTTCGTGTTTTTTAATATAATATATCTTTCTTCGACTTTCGATTTTGATATTCCAGTGAGCCAGGTTCTATCATTCGGAATTTTGGATGCAGAAAAAATGGTAACGTTGGCAACTAACTGGACTCAAGTTCCTGCTCAACTAACTTGCAAACTGCCTATACAGTTTAATACGAAGTAGGTATATGCTTTTATACATATACTTTTACTTTATTTTAAAGCATTTTGTGCACTATAGAATAATTCTGTTTAAAATGTGGTGAAAAGATGTTTTATCTAGCGCTCCTTTTTTTTCTCTATTTATGTCAGTTTGTTTTTTTCCTAGAATTTCAGATAACCATAAATTACAATTGCGCCTCCTTAGTAAATAGAACCTGTTTTTGTCATTGTTTTAGATGCATGGATATGCAACTCAAGATATCTATGATGGATTGATTGATTGATTGGTGTTTAACACCACTTTCAGCACTGTTGTGCTGTTTCGTGGCGGTCAGTTTTTATTGGCTGAGGAAGCCATAGTACCCGGAGAGAACCACCGACCTTCTGTAAGGAAAACTGACAATCCTAGTCAATTAAGAATTGAGTCGAGTCCACCTGCCACTTCAGGATTCGAACTTTTGATAGGCTAGTGATACAGGAGTTCGACTACTTACCCACTCGGCCAACGATGCCTCCAAGATATCTATGCTGATAAACATGTTGTTACGTGATTTTTTCCTCATTACTATGTTTTGGTAAATAATTAGAAAAGATTTAATCAATTCATTAAAAAAAAACTGTGTTCAGCTATAGATACATTTTTTTAACGTAATGTTTTCTTGAAGAATATCAAATCATGCAGGTTGTTAAAAAGGTTTTAGATGTTTAAACATATTTATTTAGAATTGCCGAAACTTCAAAGGTCAACTGTTCTTAGACATTTCTTTTCGTGTGTTCTCTGCTGAGTTGTGCATAGTTTTTCCAGTAACCATAAACCACAAAATACAATAATATTGATAGAAAAACATTAAACATTTTTCTAAAATATGTTCTTGTTTCAATTAAAATCTAGTGGCATGATGTGTTGCACATTCAGAACGAGAACACATGAATCTATACAACATTTCGAATCGGTCTGCAGTGATTGTCTTCCAGGTGAATAGCGGGAGATCAAGACTGCAAATAAAATTAAAAAAAAATGTAGGACAGGAAAGTTTTGCTATACAGCATTTTACTTTCGGACTTTTCAAAGGCTCCTTAACGGACACAGAGCATGGCACTACCCAATTGCGGTACAGTGGCCTGCATGCCGATGGTACATTGCTTATATTTTTACATCCTGTGTGACTTACCAGAAATAATACTTTACTGCCGGAATGAAGAACTAACAATTTTTGTAAAGTCTTAAGTGTTACAGAGTATATAATTTATTGTTATTGTAGAGGTACAAAGGGGTCAGCATTTTCTACAGTTTCACTTCAGTTTCATAATGATGAAGACTGTCACATTCGTTTCCTTGAACACGTGACAGTCGACGTAGAAATATCGTTCTCAAGATACCGCGGTGATACAGAATTATATTTGAAATCACCAAGTGGAACGACCAGCCACTTGCTTACGTATAGACCCTTCGACTCTTTCATATACATCGATAGAGGGGGTCTGTCATGGACGTATATGTCTGTTCATTTCTGGGGAGAGGATCCAAATGGAACATGGGAATTGATATTCCGGTCATATCACGGCTTTTCAACAGGTATTTACAATTACTAGTACTAGTATTGATAATGATTATCGGTTCAACTTCAGATCGTATTTTTTCTCTCGGAAGCGAGACATATGAATGGTAATCCTACGATGACGAAGTAAGTTATTGCTATCTAGCTCGATACATCAGGCGGTATACGAGTTAGCCAGTTATAGTGTTCTTTTTATTTGTCTTTTTAACCTTTACTATTTAGTTCATTTTTGGTAATATCCTTTTGGCGTGGCTCGATATTTATACATCCTGCCATTGTGTTATTGTGCTATGGTCATTTTTTGTATTCTTGTCCTTCGTTTTTGCTTATGGGCTTTGTCTATAGAGTGTCTTTCTTTGGTGACATAGTTGTTTGTTTTTATAGTGATTAAGATTATAACACAATGTTGACTGCTGTACCCCAGATGTTGACATTTTTACCTATTATGTCTGTTTGTTTTGCTCACACATTGTTGTCAATATAATGGATTTCTATGCGACTGTCATACAAGTGAGAGGCTTAGTTAGATATAAAACAAGGTTTAATCCACCATTTGCTTTATAATGAAATGCCTGTACCAAGTCAGGAATATGACAGTTGTTTTCCATTCGTTTAATGTGTTTGAGCTTTTGATTTTGCCATTTGATAAGGGACTTTCCGTTTTGAATTTTCCGTGGAGTTCAGTTTTTTTTTGTTACATCTATACTATTAAATGAGAAGACCTCATTTTGTGTGTCGCTTCTCTTCCTTCCACAATAAATTAATCATCATACATCTGTGTCCTATAGGTACCATGCATAGTCGCATTTGTCATCCTCGCTTATGATTACTGTAAGTTCAGAAATTATTGCGATGTTTTTATTATTGCGAAAAATGTGACAGGGTAATAATCGCAATAATTTAAACTCGCATTTTGAAATTTTTATATGAATTAAACAGGATTTTTCTCAATATCGCAAAAATTAAAATCGCATTTTAGTCTAAAATGACAAAATCGCAATAATAAATGCACGCAATAATTTCTGAATTTACAGTATTCCGTTTGGGTTATTTTTGGAGAAAAACGAAAATAAAGGCGTCCAGATATTGTTTCCGTCATCGGACGGACTTTTAAGTCATAGACAAGACTTCCGTTTAGGACTGTTTTATAATTACACATAATTTTCATAAGTACTTGGGGGACAGGACATTATTTTCGCGTTTTTCTGTATACTATGATCATACATATACTATAAATAAAGTGTATTTGCTATTTACTATCAATTCCAAGTTTACTATCCACGGCGATCACTGATATATTATATAGAGAGTCTCTATGTAATCACGATATCAGTGACCGCCGTGGATTGGACGATAGCAAATTTGGAATTGATAGTAAATAGCAAATACACTTTATTTATGGTATATGTATGTTCATAGTATACAGAAAAACAGTTAACACAAAAATTACGGACTTTGGAAAAAAGGTAAAGGGCTAAAAAAAAATTGTCCTGTCACCAAGTACCTATGATTTTTGATACCTTTCCTGAAATTCTCCAGTCATAAAATCTTTTACAAAAATTCATCCTACAACAGTTAACACACGCTCTAAATGCCCGCGATTTCGCGGGTGTGTTCTAGTTACTTTTGGTGTGTTTGAGCTTTTGATTTTGCATTTGATAAGGGACTTTCCTTGGAACACTTTCCGTTTTGAATTTTCCTTGGATTTTTGTATTTTGTTATTTTACTTTAAATTAAGTTAACAGAGTTGTTCGTAAGACTGGGTTCAGCTGACCTCATTTTCATTTTTCTCAATCAACATTGAGTTTCCATGATTAATTGATCATTGTTTATTGTTCAAAGTTACATTTTTATAATTTGTTCAATTTCTAAGTTACTATATAAGAAAAAGGTAAATCTGCTTTGTTCGTTACAATCATTGTAATGCCTACATGTTCGTCAGACAGATGGCAGTTACCAATTTGAAAATAAGAAGATGTGGTATGATTACCAAGGTGACAACTCTCCATCAGAGACCAAAATGACGTTGAACCAACCTTGCTTATCTTGTCTTTTTTGTTTTCTGTATTTAATAAATAGCATGTTTGATTGTTTGCTTGATCATTGACGAACTTTGTGTTCTTATCTGGAAATTTCTTACCTCTAGACTTTCATCAAAAGTCATTCTTACCTGACAATGCAAATCATTTATCACAGGAAAATAATTATGAATGAAAGGTTATTCCGATATTATTGGTGTTTTTTTAAGTATATCAATAAAAATCGGTTTGTTCTAGCAGTAAAACTTTAATTAAATCTAAAAGAAAACAAAGCTAAAAGAAATTTGATATTGTGTGCGTTTTTACACCTAACGTTATGAAAGATAAGTAATTCTTTAATAATGTATGTACAGTTATTGTCAAAGAATGGAGTATTACGTTTTATGGTACTGAGACAGATCCATATCTTGGCGACAATAAAGGTAAGTACATTTGTAATCTGATTTCCATTTTTCTGTTTTACCAAAGAAGTTTGTGATCGGCCTTTAATGTCTGTAGGGTTTATAACTATTTGATTTGGATCTTTTGTGTAAAATACATACATTAGTAACTGACCCTACCTTTCAATCGTAAAATTAAAAAAAAAATGAAATAAAAAAAAATCACATTTGAAAGCCAGGGATGTAAATTTAAGGAGCTATTTGATAAAGAAAAAGAAGTGAAAAGAAAAGCCATACCATCTAAGGTCGACGTTACCTTAGAGAGTTGGAACCTTAGATTTTAAACAATGTTTTTGATTTATTGATTTATTAACAAGGAATTTTGGTCGTGATACCCTCGGGGTCTAACAGTCCACCAGGAGAGTTATCGACCTATAGTGCAACTAAATATATGGACTTTTTATAAATATTGTACATCCGAAGAACTTTTCTGGATTCATCTTTATCAAGAACCCTCAAACCTAAACATTTGAAAGCATGGATGCGTAAATACGCGGCAACGGTAGCTATTTAACCAAAAAGGACCAAAACAAAATAGCAAAAAAGCTACACATCTAAGAAATAAACGAAAAACAGGTATGATTAAGAATTGATTGTTATAGTTCAGATCTTCTGTCGAGTATGGTTCATACTTTGAAAATAAGGTCGAATGGTTGATTAAAACCCAGGACAGTCGAGTACTTTTTCTTTTTTTTGTAGTGGTAATAATTCCGAGTACAAAGGAATCAAACGTAACTAAAGATTAACGACTGATATGTTCAAATTGTCCTAACCACAATCCAGTCCTCTTTACCTGGAATGTGACCTACCGAATTAGACTCATCCGCGGGTTTTTACATGCATGAGCAACACGACGGGTTCAGCTAGTGTAGCAGGATCTGCTTACCCTTTTGAAGCACCTGAGGTCGCCCCTGATTTTTGATGGGGTTCATGTTGCTCAGTCTTTAGTTTTCTATGTTGTGTTTTGTGTACTGCTGTTTGTCGTTTGGTCTCTTTTCATTTTTTGCCATGGCGTTGTCAGTTTATTTTCGACTTATTAGTTTGAATGTGTCTTCGGTATACCTCGCCTTTCTTTTGAGGGTTATATAATATCTATTGTTTAGGCAAGTAACTGAAATCACCCGTATGCACTTGCAATTATAATTGTTTATAAAAAAGTGTGGAAAACCGATATATATATATGCACGCTAAAGATACTGTAGTAGTCTCTAAATTAAACATCAGGTGTCAGACAGGTAACGCATGCGGCTCACTATGTGCATACTCTTTTAATCAACTTATATCATCTTCCGTAAACTAAAGAATGGAAACGGGGAATGTGTCAAAAGAGACGCCAACCGGACCAAAGAGGAAACAACGGCTTAAGGCCACAATGGGTTATCAACGCAGTTCGCATCGAGCAGATAGCTTCAGCTGGCTTTATATACCTTTCAGTTATAAGATTTTATATTGACGAAAGATTTGTTTTTCGCTTTAGCACCTGTATGTTGAATATAACAGTATAATAAAAATACTGAACTCCAAGGCAAATTCAAAAAGGGAAAGTCTATATATAAAAACTGACAAAATCAAGCGATATTAATCAGAGGAACAAGTGAAAAACAACTGCCATACTTCTGACTTGGTGCAAGCATTTTCCGAAGAAAAATGGAGGGTTAAACCTGGTTTTATAGCTAGCTAAACATCCCAATTGTAACACAGTTGTTTATTGTTCTGTTTATTTTTTTGTTAATTCTCAAATCTGACTTGTTCCCAGGAATTTCATTCTTGTGTACCTAATTTAAAAGAATTTGTTTAATATTTTCAACTCCTGATTAAACCAGTTTGGAAAAACAAACATTTAAAAAACAGTTCTCGGTTGCAGTACTAAAGTGCTAGGACATTAAATACATTTGCTACGTTAGGTAAATAATTTTGTTTATTAGTTTTAAATAAAAATGATTTCTTTGATAGTTTTAACGGACAAGCAAAGAAAAAATCCAAACGGTAAGTTTATTCATAAGCTATTGAACCAAGAGTTCCAAATGGTGAAGTTGAAATCATCCCTTCGTTAATTTTACGGACGCCATCTCGAGTTGGTTGACTAGTATGGAATAACCGGTTCACAGATGATATCGGATATGTTCCTTAATTCGTAACTATAATACCCTTCCCTTTTCACGAATGTGACCTACCGAATTATACTATTTACCGGATTTGTAATAACATAAGCAATACGACGGGTGCCACATGTGGAGCAGGATCTGCTTACCCTTCCGGAGCACCTGAGATCACCCCCAGTTTTTGGTGGGGTTCGTGTTGCTTAGTCTTTAGTTTTCTATGTTGTGTCATCTGTACTATTGTTTGTCTGTTTGTCTTTTTATTTTTGGCCATGGCGTTATCAGTTTGTTTTCGATCTATGAGTTTGACTGTCCCTCTGGTATCTTTCGTCCCTCTTTTATTTGTGTATTTCTTTGTCCCAGGTAAATCGCAGTTTCAGAATCTATAAACCTACGGGACATTTCATTACTAGTACCCACAAATGTAAATACCGTCATATCATTGCTTGAATCTCTGTCGTGTTGGCCGTTGTAAGACAATCTAAACGTTCTGGTGTACAATCTCTGTCGTGTAGGCCGTTGTAAGACAATCTAAACGTTCTGGTGTACAATCTCTATCGTGTAGGCCGTTGTAAGACAATCTAAACGTTAACGTTCTGGTGTACAATCTCTGTCGTGTACGCCGTTGTAAGACAATCTAAACATTCTGGTGTACAATCTCTATCGTGTTGGCCGTTGTAAGACAATCTAAACGTTCTGGTGTACAATCTCTATCGTGTTGGTCGTTGTAAGACAATCTAAACGTTCTGGTGTACAATCTCTATCATGTAGGCCGTTGTAAGACAATCTAAACGTTCTGGTGTACAATCTCTATCGTGTATGCCGTTGTAAGACAATCTAAACATTGTGGTGTACACTCGCTATCGTGTTGGCCGTTGTAAGACAATCTAAACGTTCTGGTGTACAAGTTCTGTCGTGTTGTCCGTTGTAAGACAATCTAAACGTTCTGGTGTACAATCTCTGTCGTGTAGGCCGTTGTAAGACAATCTCAACGTTCTGGTGTACAATCTCTGTCGTGTAGGCCGTTGTAAGACAATCTAAATGTTCTAGTGTACAATCTCTGTCGTGTTGTCCGTTGTAAGACAATCTAAACGTTCTGGTGTACAATCTCTGTCGTGTAGGCCGTTGTAAGACAATCTCAACGTTCTGGTGTACAATCTCTGTCGTGTAGGCCGTTGTAGGACAATATAAACGTTCTGGTGTACAATCTCTGTCGTGTAGGCCGTTGTAAGGCAATCTAAACGTTGTGGTGTACAATCTCTATCGGGTTGGCCGTTGTAAGACAATCTAAACGTTCTGGTGTACAAGTTCTGTCGTGTAAGAGGCCGTTCTAAGACAATCTAAACGTTCTGGTGTACAATCTCTGTTGTGTAGGCCGATGTAAGACAATCTAAACGTTCTGGTGTACAATCTCTATCGTGTTGACTGTCCCTCTGGTATCTTTCGTCCCTCTTTTATTTGTGTATTTCTTTGTCCCAGGTAAATCGCAGTTTCAGAATCTATAAACCTACGGGACATTTCATTACTAGTACCCACAAATGTAAATACCGTCATATCATTGCTTGAATCTCTGTCGTGTTGGCCGTTGTAAGACAATCTAAATGTTCTGGTGTACAATCTCTGTCGTGTTGTCCGTTGTAAGACAATCTAAACGTTCTGGTGTACAATCTCTGTCGTGTAGGCCGTCGTAAGACAATCTCAACGTTCTGGTGTACAATCTCTGTCTCGTAGGCCGTTGTAAGACAATGTAAACGTTGTGGTGTACAATCTCTTTCGTGTTGGCCGTTGTAAGACAATCTAAACGTTGTGGTGTACAATCTCTTTCGTGTAGGCCGTTGTAAGACAATCTAAACGTTGTGGTGTACAATCTCTGTCGTGTTGGCCGTTGTAAGACAATCTCAACGTTCTGGTGTACAATCTCTGTCGTGTAGGCCGTTGAAAGACAATCTCAACGTTCTTGTATGTAATCCCTGTCGTGCAGGCCATTGCAAGACAATCTAAACGTTGTGATGTACAATCTCTGTCGTGTTGGCCGTTGTAAGACAATCTAAACGTTCTGGTGTACAATCTCTATCGTGTAGGCCGTTGTAAGACAATCTAAACGTTGTGGTGTACAATCTGTATCGTGTTGGCCGTTGTAAGACAATCTAAACGTTCTGGTGTACAATTTCTTTCGTGTTGGCCGTTGTAAGACAATCTAAACGTTCTGGTGTACAATTTCTATCGTTTAGGCCGTTGTAAGACAATCTAAACGTTGTGGTGTACAATCTCTTTCGTGTTGGCCGTTGTAAGACAATTTAAACGTTCTGGTGTACAATATTGAACATATTACCCAGAATGCCTAAGATCTAAAAGAAAAACCAGAATTTATTGATCGAAGTTTCTTAAAATTGGCAAAGGATATACCGTCCACGTAAATATATTTTGTTTTTAATTGTTTAAAAGAAATTTGGCTTTAATAATTTATTTATTTAAGAAATTATCTTTTAATTTTGTTTGTGATATTCGGTAAAACAAAAATGCAATTCTTAATTTTTCTATCTTTCATTATACAACTTTTTTAATGTCAAAAACATGAATTTAACGTTTTATCCTTTTATTTATAAGGGATTTTATCTACTTATTATTATTATTTGTCATACGATAATTATTTAACGATATTTGATAGTATTCAATTTGTTTAATGTTGGACGGGCCAATTACAACAATCTTGAACACATATCTTTTGTTTATTCAGAAGTCACAAGGAATATATTTTCAGAGAACGAAACGTTCACTTTAAGTAATGATTAGAATTTGCAAGAATGGATGAGAATTCATAATTTATCATCAAATTTTTAAAGAAGGTTTTTTAATATTACAGACTGAAAATTGCTGGAAATGAAAGGTCATCAATTTAATTTGAACAGGAATATATAATAAGTTTTAAAATTAACCATTAAACTGTATCATCACGTTTTGTTTCTCTGAGCAGTGTATTTACACAAACATACCATGTCACCATCGCAGGATATCCAAAGCAACTTATTTAGCATTAACTAATGATGTCATTGTTTCTTCATAAACAGTAAATTTATAAATAATAATATTAATTCGAATGTCGTCAAATATTTCAGATGAGAGTTCAAAATGCTCTCAACTCCGTTACATGTTGTGTATCATGAATGATAATGTTGTCGAACTGTTTTATTGTATTACAGATGGTCCCAACAACACATACATTACAATCGGAGCAGTAACAGGACTATCTATTCTTCTGGCTTTGGGCGCCATCTTATTAAAAAAGAAATTAGTGTCTGCAATTGTACCATCCCAATCAAACTGAAAGGAATGAATTTGTAAAATTATCAGACATACGAAATCTGCATCTACAGTTGTACCACAGTTATCATATATGACGATAGCAATTTATAATCAAACTTATAGATGTGATAACTAATTTTTGTCAGCTGATCAGTTCAGTTGGAATTTTACTGTTAAGACATTTGCTAGGTAAAAACATCATTGTTGTACAGCTCATTAAATCGGGTGTCTGTACAGTTGTACCCTAGTATACAAAAATGATGATATCAGTTTGCAGCAAACAGTTTACATGTGTGAGCGTAGGTCACGTTTATTTGCCCTTAAAAAGAATTATGATTTCATCTCACTAAATTATTCAATGCTTGTTATTATGTTGAACACATTCACACCATCAAACTTGAAATACAGGATACTATAAGTCTGTCTCATATCTTGACTAACGTCTATAAATTGAAAATACGAGTCGGTTGAGAACACAACTTTACAACAAAAGGAATGATTTCAGCATCACACAGTTGGAAACTTTCTAATTAGATAAAGCAATATTCCAGCAGCGCCTGCATAAGGAGTACTTATCTCGGGCCGAATCTCTATTCATGAGTTAGATATTTATATCGTGATTTCTTTGATAGAGGGTTGCTACTTACAAGAAAGATGGTGAACCAAGGTTTCAAAGTCATAAAATCCAAGTCATTCGTTCGGAGGTTGAAATGTAGACGTCACGAGTTGGTTGACCATTTGTAAAAATCTGTGTCACATATTACCACAGATATGTTCCAATTGTCGTAACCACAATTCCGACCTCCTTCTCCGATTGCGACATCCCCGAATGAGACTAATTACTGAACTTGTACTTAGAATAAGTAACATGACTGGTGCCACGTGTGATCTGCTGAGCCTTGCAAGGCACCTGCTATCACCTGTGGTTTTTGGTTGGATTTGTGTTGCTCAGTGTTTTGTGTACTCGGTTTTGGCCTTTCGTCTGTTTCAGTTTTCGTATGTGGTTGTCAGTTTTTCTTAGACTTATGACTTTTGAATGTTTGCAAGAGATCGTCCACTTTTGTTAATTTTATAGCCCTAACTTTTTAAGCACTTGTTAGATGCTGGAATCAGTGCAATTCAGGTTATAAAGACTCGTTATATACAATTCTACAGCAGTATGCAGAAATGAAGATATCAATATAAACAGTTTAGTTTGAACTTTACCAGGAACTGTTTATTTTATTTTGCCGGAACTGAAACCAGTGTCGGTCAGGTTAAAAGTAAAATAACAAAATTGTCGCACTCCAAGGGAAATTCAAAACGGAAAGTCTATTAACAAATAGCAAAAGCAAACGCTCAAACACATCAAATGAAAGGAAAACAACTGTCATATTCCTAACTTGGTACACTTGACATTTCTACAGCTCGCTTCAGGTGACTTAAACCTTGGTTAACATGAAAACCACTTGATCAATTTTAGAGTCAACTTTTGATAATAGTCATGAAATCAAAACATTAATTAACAATTGGCAATACTATTGGTGAAAACCAGCATGATTTAGACATTAACCTTCTGTTGTGTAAAACACGCACACACATTATTGTGCAAAACTCCGTAATTCTTATACACTCCAGATAAAAAGTTTTGCATTGACAACATTAGAATAATAAGGACATAAAAACAAGACCGAACACCGTTATCTCCCTCGTGCATACTCTAATTCCTTTTTCGACTTTGGCTGTACCTTTGTTTGTCTTTTTTGGTTAAGCTCTTCATTTTTAATAAGCTTCGGATTTTCAAATATTTTGGCCTTGAGCATCACTGAAGAAACATTTATTGTCGAAATGCGCTTCTGGTTTAGACAAATTGGTCCCATCAATGTTATTAAGCCCCTTTTTAAGATGCTTTTCGAGATTGAGAGCCATTAGTGGTATCGTTCCACCAATATCATCAACAGTCGGAAATTGAATCTATTCTGAACATAACTGTTCTGGATTGAAGAAAAAGGATAAACTAATTATTCAAACGTTTGAAAATGATTATTTGTTTTCTATTATACTGGTATCGAACGATTATGCAAATACAGATAATTGATGTTATTTCTTTATGATTTCTGAAAATTAAGACTGAACATGAATCTAAGCGCATCTTATCTTTAATTACATTTGCAAAAGTGACAATGACTCTTAAAAAATAACGATTATTCATATGCGTTTTTCTTGAAAATAAAGAAATATTTATAAAAAATTTACAAGAAGGAAAATATGTGATAAAAAATTGGAACTTAAAAAAAATTATAGTATAGAAGATAATATCTTCACAATAATTCAACATGTTAAACGTATGTCAATCTTATTATAAATTGTCACGGTGCACATTTGTAATACCAGTAATGATAAATGACCTTTAATTAATAACACATCATTAATTGAATAATTAAAATATGATATTGACAATAAAAAGAGAGGCGTTATAAAAAAAAACCAAAAAGAGAAGTTGAAAAAACAAACTTTAACATTGAAAACTAAAGGACGATGGTCCTTATATGCAAATAATTTCATCGTCATAATTGGAATGACAATTGCCTGATCAACACTGTAGAGCACTGACACACATATGCCGAGTATTACAGTGTTCCAGAAGAGACAAAAAAGTACAAGTTTGCTTTTAATTAGACTATTGTCTAAGGTTATTCATGTTATAAATATATGCTTTCCGATACTAAGGCTTAATATGTTTTATAACGGTATCTTATTTTTAGTTAACTTTGCAAGTTGCAACGGCTCTTAAAACAAAACAATGATACATGAACTGATTTATGCTTCTTTTTCAAAATTAAAAAGGAACCATTATGTAAAGTACGACAGGAATAGTTACAAAAAACACAATACATGAGCAAGTTTTATGTAAAAATAAAAATTAAGGTATAAAAAAATGAATTATAAAAAATGGAAAATGTTGAGCAAATGTTGTTAACAAAAGTAATGCAAATTAATAATCCACTTACCGAGAAAAGACATCAAATATTAATTTGACAGACTAGTTCTTCGATAAAATGTCATGATTGGCATTACAAAAATTTGTAGAAATATCAAAACATATATATCCAAAAAAATATCTGTTTAAACACCATGCTGTAGAGATTGAGTACCTGTAAAATAACAAAAATACCTAACTCCGACGAAAATTCAAAACGGAAATGTTTTATTCGGTTTTGCATCATTTATCAAACATCGATAATATTTAATACGTGACTTGAAACCATAAGACACGCAAGACATTGTATAAATAGTATTTTTATACAAACTAAAAATCATTTATGATGAGAAAAAACAACGAAAAACAAGCAATATTTTTACACCTAGGGAGACGATTGAAAATGATGTACAATTACGTTCCATTCAAAATTACTAACGATGCAATTCATTTACAAGGTATATGTGCGATTACAAATTTCAATAGAACACAAAGAAGGTGTTAACACCATTCCCCATATCCGTCACACGATACATCGCAGTCCATTAAATATTGCACTGTGCACAATTTCATATTGCACGTTACACAATTCAGTGAGCAAAAGGAAATTTACAATTCTATACTTCCACATGTTACAGTTACCATTTCCCATTGCACGATAATTTAAGGAACGTGTAAAAGAGGAACGAAAGATACCAAAGAGACATTCAAACTGTATATGTTAACGCCAATAAGTAAAAATAGGAATTAAGCTTAAATCCTAGGCAATAAGCTAATGCCTAGATATTTAAAGAGAGGCGAAAGATACTAAAGGGACATTCAAACTCATAAGTAGAAAATAAACTGACAACGCCATGGCTAAAAAAGAAAAAGATAAACAGACAAACAATAGTACACAAAACACAACATAGAAAACTAAGGACTTAGCAACACGAACATAACAATTAACGAAAAACAAATATGACAGAAATGAACCAACGACAACAACTGAACTACAGCAACTGGGAAATGGAAATATCACAATTGGAAAGCTGAAATCATCTCTTTTGTCGTAAAATTTTGTTTTCAACCGACCCTCATTGTCAATTTCTAGATGTTAGTCAAGATATGAGGCAGACTTAACTATATCTGTTATATCCTTTATCTAAGTTCAATGGGATAGATGCGTTCAACATAGTCACCAAATTTTGAATTATTTAGTGAGAGAACATCATCTATGTAGCGGAAAGTAAAGTTAAAGGATACTGCTAACTTCTTTTCTTTCTGCCTTATTAATTCCTGTATGAAGTCAGCCTCATATGAATAAAGGAACAAGTCGGCAAGAAGAGGTGCACAGTTGGTTTCCATGGGAATGCCAATTGTTTGCTGAAAAACACGTAACAAATATGTTTTCAATCAAGAAATCAAGCATCTTGATAATGTCAGTTTCAGAAAATGTTTGGTTAGCATCAGAGTGATTTTTTACAAAGTAGGATTTATCCCTCCCTAAGACCAGATACTTGTATCTACGTTGGCCATTCTTTTTGATGAAACAAAGCAGGACCAACTCTTTCAATTTGTCTTTTAGTTTGAAATGGGGAATACTTGTGTAAAGTGTATAAAAGTCAAATGTTTTAATACTATTGCAAGATGAAAGAGTCTTAGATTGTATGTACTCTAAAAGATCTTTGGATTTTTTTAGTATCCACATCTGATTCAAGCCACCTCTAGAATAGATAGTTTCACAATTACTTTGAAGCCCGGCTTTGATTGCTGATAAAAAAATGAAAACACGTTATGAAATTGATGTTAAAAATTTAGAAAGAGGTTTCTTGGATCACTTGGAAGACCAAGCAAGATACCGTTGTTTGTAAGGACACTTATGTAGTTTAGGTAACCAATACAGTGATTGAAAATCCAGTTCTTCACCTTTGGTTGAAATTCCAAAGGAACATAGGACAGACGTATGATTATCCAGGATTTTCTCTTTAGTAAGTATCGTGAGGTATATGTTGAGTTTCCAAGTGAATTGTCAATACCTAATGCATTCATCCAACAGTTTATGTTATGTGATTTACACACGAAAACGATGTTGTTTGGGCTTTATCTGCGGGGACAACAACATATTTGTCATGGAGGTAGGACAAGTGTTTAGCAACATTTGGGTATTTAAAAATTGATGTAGCATGGGTATTAATACACCCAATCAGTTTCTTGTTATTTAACAGGGTACAAAAGAAAAGCTGAGGTATCAGTTAAGGCTAAAATGTATAGTATACAACATATAACCTATTGACATAATTTCGGATCCTCGATTAAATGCTAGAATAAAGATTTCTAATAAAAGAGTTTCAGGCTTTGATGTTTAAATTTTAATGGTAATGATCTTATTTATTCGTTTATTCAATATAAATGATATGTTTATAAAAATAATTAGCGCATCCAAAGATACATGTTTTTTCCCCTAAAAACAATATAGAACTATTTTGTTTCTCATTGTTGTTTTAATGCCCAAGTGCTGATATCAGATTGTAATTTTTAAATGTTTAACCAGATGAGTAAAATTGTTATTTTGTGTGTGATTAGGGTACAGTTTCTTTTAAGATAAGTGTTGATAAACGCGTATCATCTGCCATCTTTGTTGACTGTATACATATGGTCCAGTTTATAAGATACGGTAAAGCGTTTCCATTAATGCAGAAGTAAGGATATACTTGGATACCACCATACCCGTCTACCATATATTGGATTGATCACCGGACAAGGTTTCCTGTCATAAAAGCCTTATAGTTCTGTAGTTTGTTGTTTCTTCATATCATATCTATAAATGAACAAAAGCAATTTATATATTTACTATTAGAGTATACTTTGCTTCAGCATAACGGACTTAGTATAATAATATTTTTCACATTTTGATGGAGTTTCGTTTGGTTATATATCATTGACGTTTACCTTATGTATTGTTTTTTTTTCTTATGTTCTTACGAAGTACTCTTCATAGATTTAGAAATGAGTATAAGATTAAAGATTTTTGACAAAGATGCATTTCAGGAATGTAAAAAAATAATTGGAAAGTTAACGCTATACTTTACAGTAATTTCCCATTGAAGTTTGTTAACAACGAAAAATTCTCATAATGAAAAAATACAATACTGCTATCTTCATTGGAATATACACTACTGAATAATAATTTTTTCCCGTTATGATATAGAATAGGATAGATTAAAATTTTTTTTGATAACATTAAAAAATAGTCGGAAAATACCATGATAAGATTCAAAACTTATGGAATGGAAATCTACAACGCCATGCCAAACCACTATAGCATCACCATCAGATAAAGGTACCCCTCCCCCCGAGGCAATAGAAAAATTATAACAAAAAGTATCTATTCCATTACCCGTACAGTAAAAACTATTAGCCGTACAATGTATCCGCTTTATTTACATGACTTTTTCTGAAACAATCAGTCTTTTTTAGGAATACAGTGTTGTTCAAGCTTTAATATGATATAAATTTGAAAACATCGAATGAATGGTTGAAAGATAGTGTTGATACAAGTTTGAACTCGTCACATGCTTCTTTCAACAGGACCTACCCGCTTCATTTCTGAAGATTAGAAGAGAGAAGACGCCAATTAAGGATCTTAAACAGCCCTGAATAGTAGATATATTATTAGAAATGAGCATAAAGAATATAATAAAAAGAAATAGAATTTGACCTTACCTGACTTCCCATTTGTTTCTTCTACCACCTCGAGGGTACCTATAAGCGGTGGTGATGCTAAACAGTGCAATCGGGCGTTTATTTAGTTGTAAATTTTGAAATAAAATCAGCAGGCAAAAGTGTTTTAATGCGGAAGAAATGTAATAGGTCAAACGTTAACGGAACTGTACATAGGAAAAAGCTACTATTTACTCAGTATTGTTTACCCAATGAATTTAAAACTATTGTCGAATTCAAACAACACATAAATAAAATACAAGGGGTTGAACAAACCGAACATGAATTGTCATGAATTGACGCGGGAAATGACTGTAAAGTATAGCGTTAACTTTCCATTTTTTTTTTACATTCCTGAAATGTATCTTTGTCAAAAATCTTTAATGTTATACTCATTTCAAAATCTATGAAGAGTACTTAGCAAGAACATAAGAAAAAAAACGATACATAAGGTAAACGTCATTGAGATATATCCAAACGAAACTCCATCAAAATGTGAAAAATTCACAACATTAATTACCAACTATGCATTATAGCATGCCTGTTATATTTTTGAGGAATTCTTCTGCACCTATTGCATTTTGCATCCTATATTCTCATTTACATGATAAACATGCCGTTTATACTAATTTTAAGCAATGTAACTAATACACGTTAAAATTGTAGATGAATGATAAATGTCATACTTACTTTTTGAATCTCTGTTTTGTTGCATATGTAGCAAACACTGCTCCAACGATGGAGAGAATTGCAATAAAAGCTCCAACACCTCCACTTATTATAGGTGCATTGGTATCGTAAACTGAAAATTTCAATTAGAAAATATAATAAATAACAAATTTTATTTGAATACAAAATGTGCATATTACAAAAAAATCTGGCTAGTGTTGGTATGAGGAAAAAATATCTGAAATAAAAAATCATCATACATTTAAGATATTTTACTAACAGAACGCCACAGAATAGAACATGTGTACAGCAGGGTCTGTTCTACAACAATAACATGATACATATGTACAAATACAGATAAAAAACATGAAAGAAAGTATGTTTCTAATTTTTTAAGCCGTATCAATATTCATATTCATTTAACATGTATAAAACTGATAAAATACCACTTTTTTAAAATCATATTTCTTCAGATAGAAAGCTATCCTTTATGTCTTTATATTTGGTGAATTTAAAACGATGTCTGCATGTTGTTTGCTTTTAATTATATTGTTCAAGGTGAATACCAGGAGAATATTGTTGGATAAAAATGCCACCAACAACCACACATACTATTATAACAGTTGGAAAGCAAGTCCTTGGAAACGTCCGTTGTCGTCAAGCTCTATCAGTAACAATAGCAGGGGGAATTAATTAGGTGGAGCTACAGTCGTCGGTGACGTTAAAAAGTCCGCGAAATCAATCGGCTAAAAAACCGACGTTTAAACTATTTTTTTTTCAACTTGTCATGCTGTTATTATAATTGATTTTTAAAGTTTGTAGGTTTTGAAAGCAATATAGTTTCAGTACGACATAGAAACATTGTCCAAAATAACTTTTAGTTGCTATTTATTTATCCTGTCCGTTCTAAAAATTATCAGTCATCTTTTTTGTTCGCCAAAAACATCGAATTTAGATAACTTGACGTTTGCGTATCCAAACACGGAAAAGAACGGTAAAAATCTATAATGAAACCGGGTAACCTACTTCAAATTTCTACACAATTATGAAGCCATCATTTTTTACTCTAATACACCAATTTTAGTGACCACCAGTCATGTCAATTTGTAGCTGGTTTTGGCTGCGTTTCTAGTTTAAAACAGTGAATGTTCATCTTCTTTTTATTGTACCTGTTTCCAAGTACTCTAAAATACTGATTTTATTAAAGATATGAATGAAATTGTGGTTAAAGGTTGTTGTTTTTCACAATTCCATACGATACCTCCATTTCAAAGTAACTAAAACCCTTCTTGATCCCCTACACTAATTGAAGGTGACATTGTTTTCTTTTTTCAACATACGTCATATAACGTTAACAAAATATGTGTCAGGGTCATGTGCATAGTGAAAGTTTACACATTGGAAAAGTGAAACAAATATCATCTTTATTGCGTTTGAAACTGTACGTCTTTGAATATTTCATTCATACTGGAAGTAAATCTGACTGATTAATAATAGCCTGTGGATAGACAAAAACACAAAAAAATAGCAAGAGAAAATGACTTGCAATGAAAATTACTGGAGAAAAAAACACATCATATGAAAAAGGAAATGAAGGTCAGTTATTTATATTTATAATTTCAATATAAGTTAAAATCTTGCTTTTTTGATTATCTCTTTACTAAATAAGCTACAGTAAAGTGCAAATACTAGCTTATAAAGTCAAACAAGAAATTGAATTCATAGAGATGTTTTCTTACAAATTTGAACTTATTCAAATGGCAAATTCTTGTCATATTTAACAATCCATTGATCATTAAGTAAAAGGCACCATATTTGTCCCATCAACTTTCATTTGTGATACAAATATCCAATTTTTAAGGTAAAACATACAATACTTTGTTTATTAATATATATACCAGCTGATACAGCAATCAATAATAATGATTTTAAAATTCAAAATTATGTCACTATAAATAATTTTAAGTTTTATTTTTTACTGAATTTCTGTCAATATTTTTGGTAAACTTATCCTTTTTCTGTAGGATATTTTCTAGGCAGTACTGTACTGTTTAACTAAGAAACATAGGCTTGAGTTAAAAGGCATTTTTACTTTGAAGAAACTATTGTGACTCTTGGTCTCACTTTTAAGAATATAACATATAAATGATCAGTACTATTTATTATTTTTTTTTAGAAAAATTATTTAAATTGTATAAAGTATGTTTTATTGCATTAAACATTGTTAGAAGTATTTAAAAAAAAAATGCTACTAGGAGAGATCACATATTCCATTATAAAAATTACAAAGTAAATTTCATCAGCCAGAGCTAATTTATATCAATTCAGCTAGGTTTCTATGTGATATTTCTTAATTGTCACCAATTTTTTGTCTTCTATTTTTTACCACTAATCCTTCTCTGAATAGTAGGGAAGTATCTCTTCTTATTATTATAATAAAATACTTGTAAATCGAATTTCATTTATTTTCTTCTTGATTTTTGTACAGTAAACTCCTTTTTATTCATTTTTCTGGGGTTTTTTTTGACAAGTGATATCAAGTAGAGATAACCACTTGCACTAATCGGCAAAAAAACCACCGCTTCGTGTTGAAAATAACTTGACGTTTGCGTATCCGAAACTATATTGCCTCGATATTTATATCGAGTGTTTGTCTTAATCAGATGCTTTATTAGATTTAAATTCAGCCCATCATTTTTAGTTTCCTCGAAAATATTTTGATTTTTCGATCAAGAGATAGACTTGACAATTTTCACACAAACTTCAAGTTTGAAGATAAAATGAAGAATAAAGGACATTGAGTTGATGTGTAAGTTTTGACGAGTTAAAACTATGTATATTCAAGATTATTTTGATCAATAAGTTTTTATCATGACAGTGGTATTTTAGTGAGTAAAAATAAGGTTTGTCTAATCCGTTGTTTTACTGAATTTTCACTGTCACGTGACTCTATTGTTGCTGATAGACTTGGAGTCAAACCGTGACCTGCTTTCCAACTGATAAGTATTAATTGAAACCGTGTTTTACAGACTGTTATATATTTAAAACTATCATTAAAACTTCACAAGATGGCGCGTAATCATTTCTAATTTTTAAGATGAAAGTTTAGATTCAAACTGGGTAAGTTAATCTGTCATAATGAGATAACACAATGCATATATGTATGAAATCTTAGGATTGTTTTTCATGAGGGAGCTGCAAGATACCAAAGAAATATTCTAAGTCATAAGTAGATGGCAATCTTACAACACCATTGCAAAAAACAAAAATGGCAAAAATGGCAAAAAAAAAAAAAAAAAACAACAGAAAACAAAACGCAACATAAAAACTGAGCAACACGAATCCTACCAAAATTGGAGGTGATCTTAGGTTCTCTGGAAAGTTAAGTAAATCCTGCTCTGAATATGACACACGTCAAGTTTCTGATGTAAGTACAAACTGTCTTAGTCGCTGATGTCAAATTCGAGGATAATTCATGTTCGGTTTGTTCAACCCATTTTATCTGCATGTTGCTATCAAACTCTAGTTTCCTGAATAGCGATAGACCGTATAATGCAAATCCAAGTGTTTGGAATTAAAAGATACCATCAGTACTTACAAGTAGCCTTTGTGCTATTGGTAACTGTTTCTGTTGTATGTCTTGGTGTAGCTTCATTTGTAAATTGTATCGTCATTTTTTCAGTTGTTTCCTTTGTTGTTGGAACGAACGTCGTGATGTCTGTTGGATGTTCAGTTTTTACATTTGTTGTTTGGCCAATTGTTCTGCTCTGTGTTGTAGGTTTACTTGTAACTTTTGTAGTTGGAACCATTGTGGTGCTTTGAGTTGTAGGTTCAGTTGTAACTTTTGTAGTTGGAACCATTGTGGTGCTTTGAGTTGAAGGTTTAGTTGTTACCTCGTTCGTTATCACTTTGGTGGTAGTGATATCTGGTTGTGTAGCTCTTTCTGATGAAATGGCCGAAGTTGTTTCTTCAGCGCCTACCAAAATATCTCTTAGTAAAAATATCATCTTAAAACATCAAGACAAAACAATTTAAAAATAATGAAGCTGCGTGATATTTTAACATTAAATACATATTATGCAATTCTTCGTATAAATAAGTTTTGAATTGTACAAATTTAGATGGAACGCATTTATTAAAAAAAATATGTTGCAAGATATTTACTACTTAAACAAATAAATACAAAGAATGTATTCAATCAGATATGTTTTAATATATTATACTTCAATATAAATCAATATTTTGAGAAGATATAGGTCAGTGTTCGAGTTTGAGAACAAATAAAAATAAAACTAGCGATATTTTTTATCGGAAAATAGGCTGTTTCTGAGGTGAATTTGTAAAAAGCAGATTTTCAAAATAGTCCATAAGTGGTGTATATGAAATGAACGTGTATTTCGTAATATAGAGAAATATTAACGTTTATTGACCAAAAATTGTAAAATATCCTTGAGCTGTAAACTATTATAATAGAAAAGAAAGGATATGGGGTATGAATCCGTGACACAAAATCAGTATCAGCAATAAAAAAAAACCCAAAACAACCAAACAAATAAAATAAAAAAACAGCGTTTTTATTGCTGTTCCTCATCTCAAAGTCACTGTGATTCAACACGTAGTAACTAAACTCTCAAGAAATCAAACACTTCGACTATTCCTCTGAAGCAACGGTAACATATCGAACGTTATATTCCTTTAGTTAACAAATAACGCACACAATAAATTAATGAACAAAACAAGAAGATAAAGAAACAAAAAACGATGACATAATATATATTTCATAAATGAAGAAAAACAACAAGATAATATATATTTCAAACCATAAACAAAAACAACAAGATAAAGAACTAAAAAACGAAGACATAATATATATTTCTATATGAAGGAAGCTCAGTGAAACTAGTAATACCTGTCATAAGCGGCGTGAATAAAATCTTAGTATACGTACATCATTGTAATGCAGATTAAAACATTATGACAAAAACAAGACCATTTTTGAAATGTATGCCTTGCATTTGCTAGAATTATAAATGATTGAATTTGTATTTGCCCTCGCCAGTCGATAAAAAAGTTTAAAAGTTCTAGAAAAGTGTATGCAATGAAAGTCCCCTGTAACATTTATAAGAACTAGTTGATTTTTCAACGATAATAAAATAGCCAATTAAGTCGTGAGTTAAATCTTTTACTTAAATAGTTTTAACGGTCACATATCGAACGTTATCGATCTACCTTGTACAAACAGTATTTCAGAATGTTTTTTCTCGAAATTATGCATGTATATGTTAGCGGCAATAAGTAAAATTAGGCATTAAGCTTAAATCCTAGGCAATAAGCTAACGCCTAGACATTAAAAGAGGGGCGAAAAATACCAAAGGGACATTCAAACTCATAAGTCGAAAATAAACTGACAACGCCATGGCTAAAAAAGGAAAAGACCAACAGACAAAAAATAGTACACAAAACACAACATAGAAAACTAAAGACTGATCAACACGAACCCCACCAAAATCTGGGGTGATCTCAGGTGCTTCGGAAGGGTAAGCAGATCCTGCTCCACATGTGACACCTGTCAAGTTGCTCATGTTAGTACAAACCCGGTAATAAGTCTAATTCGGTAGGTCACATTCGGGAAAAGGGGACGGGATTGTAGTGACGACATTAGGAACATATCCGCTATCATCTGTGAAACGGATATTCCACAACGGTGAACCAACTCGTGATGACGTCCGTAAAATTTACGAAGGGATGATTTCAACTTCACCATTTGGAACTAAATTAAATTAGAGCAAAGTAGATTAGACACAAGTAAATCATACTTTTGAAGTCTTCTCCATAATACAATATGAATATATACAATAATAATATAATGAACATGCATGTAAAGCAAACAGTTTATAGAATATTATAGACAAATAAAAAAGATGGAGCAAAGATTGACTTTGGTGTTGATGATGATTTCGCTGATGACGATGGTACCTGTCAGTATCAATGACGTGCTATGAAGGTACAAGAAATCTGTTTGACCTTTTGATGAAATTCTGAACATGTTTGAAAATTTGTATATCAATTTAAATAGTGTGCACTTCCCGTTTGTTTAACTATCATAGGTCTCAGTTAGATTTTTACAGTTTATCCGTTACTGCAAGGTCGTATGCAAGAGATGCAAGTGAAAATCCAAAATATGTTTTTGCTTAAATCTTTAAATCTGACAGACAAAAATAAAACTTGAATCAATACATAACTAATTTTTATATTACAACAAGAGATTGAAAACAATTTAAGTTTCATTGTAAGTTCGCTAATTATTATATTAGTTACTCACTTGGCCATGGATCTATAGAAGTTCCATAAAGCGTAAGAGACCAGCTGTCTAATGAAACTACAAGTATAACAGATATTTGATTACATTAAATACCGAGTACCGCATGCAGAGCATATTATACTTACCAATAACGAGCAACGGTCAATATCTATGTTTTTGGAATTCATCTTGATGATATGTGATATTGTACTGCTCTGTTGTTTTTTTTGTGTTCGTATAAGCAAAGTATCAATTGTCAGTTTGTAGTAGTTTATTCATGTGGTATCCCTAAAGCGTAATTATTCGTCAGTTTTCATAGCACAGTAATTCTAAGAATTGGAATTGTATTTCTGTTACAGTTAAATAACAATTCAAGACCATTTGATATTATTTCTATGACTCATTATTTAAAAGTCGTTTTCAGTGCAGTCCTTAAAGCGTAGTTGCAATTTACCGTACCCTTCCTGACTTCGACTTCACTCATTAATATATTGAGATCAAAATGGAGACAGAAAAGATGTTTTCATGCTTAAAATCCGAAACTATGCAGTTAAAACTATACATTATTACCGGTTATAGTATTGATGTACGAAGTAATTTCAAGTCCCCAACTTCCAATGGGAGATTCCTTCCAAAAATGTACCGACATGAAAGTCCAAGTTAGATTTCCGGCTGTTTCATTATCAACAGCATCTTGTTCCCTGTAGTGTAATAAATGACTTCTGGTACCAGATGGAGATACCAAATACAACTGCGTTACACCTCTAAAGGCTGAGTAGGAGAATGTAATGTCAGCTTTCACGTGTTCTAGATAGTTAATGAATGGACAGTCACCAGATGTTACAGTAATAGAATCAGAGGCCGAGGTAGTGGTGCTCCTGCAAAGTAAATAGGATATTTGTGTCAAAATTCTAAGTGTATTCCAATTATTCACATCGACATTAAAGCCAAATTATATAGGTGTATGGTGTTTTGCTTAAACGGAATGATTGGATGCTATAGCAACAAAATAATATATGTTTGATACGTTAATACCACTTTTGGACCATTTTACAGACAGAACGATGGATACATGTATATGCTCCCGTAACATTTTGTCGTAGAAATTTTCATTGGGTAGGCTGTGACACAGCAGGTGTCAAAGGACCAATGGAACAGAAAATCAAAATGCCATAAAATGGTTAAGATGGAGAGCAATGAGCCAAGGACCACAGAATTAAAGAAGTTGGCTGTTTGAATTAAACTTAACTATTTTTAAATGATGCCTCCTTTAATAGATAATGAATACCACATGAAAAACCTTTGACAATACATGTAGGTCCGTTTGCTTGTTTGATTTAAAAAAAAATAATTTGAAGAGTATATATTAAAATATACTTTTTCACTTTTTTGGTCTTTTGGAAAATGTTGTTTGTGCTGTATTTAGACCCCTCTACCAAGAAATTTGTTTTGCATGCACACGTATAAAAATTGCGGTTTTTATCCAACGCAATCTTAGGTTTGAACGTTGTTTTCAATTTAGACTTGTTTATATTTTTTCGTTTGGGCTTGTATCATATTTGCCTTCGGGTTTATATGATCCGTTCATCCTATTTCGACTCTTCAAAATTCAAGAGTCTATCCTAAATTGAGGTAAATTATATGGCCTTCCAAATACTGTTTCGATTCCTAACATCACTGAAGAGACATTAATTGTCGGAATCCGGATATGGTGTACTAATTTTTGCACCTTTTGTTTGCGGTATACCCTCTTTTCCGCAAGTTTATTGTTTTCTGTTTGGTATTAAATTAATAGTTAAGATCCATTTTGTTACATCTGGTGATCTGTTTATTTGGCAATCGCCAATGGCAGTCAGCAGGGTTTAAGAACATCCGTTGTTCGACCTGCTAGTCAAATGCGTTTTGTTAAAATATACTTTTTCACTTTTTTGGTCTTTAAGAAAATTTTGTTTGTGCTGTATTTAGACCCCTCTGCCAAGAAATTTATTTTGTATGCACACGTATAAAAATTGCGGGTTTTATCCATCGTAATCATAGGTTTGAACGTTGTTTTCAATTTAGACTTGTTTATATTTTTTCGTTTGGGCTTGTATTATATTTGCCTTAGGGTTTATATGATCCGTTCATCCTATTTCGACTCTTCAAAATTCTATCCTATCTGATTTTTTTCTGAAAATTTTAAATACAATTAATTACACTTAATTTTTTTTATAGTTAAAATAGTTGAGAGGTTTCTGTTGTATATTGAATGATATAAGAAGATTGAAAGAGACACCCGATCTACATTAAATATGAATTTTGTTCTTATTTTGTATTGCTGACTCATTAAAGTAGATCAATCATCTCATAAACACAATTGTTATTGAGAATTACGATGGAAACGAGTCGTAACTGGATCAATTATTGCGCTTAACAAAAGGTAGAAATTCCATCACGGAAAACTGATTTCTAACCGCTTAGGCTGTTTAACTCAGGATTTTGGGATATATCCATACTTTCGAAAGAATAGTGTATTTGGCTTCTACAAAAATTAAGTTTTTAGTTTTTCTGATGGAGAAAATTTTGTTAACTTGTCCTGTTAGGAAGATAAGTATCATGTGTTTATAGTATTTATTCCAAGATAATACTTAATGTAATGAATATCCTGTATTTATCATGATTTTCAATTAACGAAATTGTGATTGCTGAAAGACCGCCTCCTTAATGTTTTGCTTATGATCTTATGAATTTATCTAAAACGTACATTGTAGCCGTGCAGGACTAAAATTCTAAATAGGACATTCTACCTTTCACAACGTAGATTCCAAATTGATGGTTTCGTTCTTCAACCCATTGGCATTTTATCGTAATCTACTTTTGTTTACATACATACAATCGTCATATCAAGATATATAGCTAGGCTGGTTAACAAATTAACGAAACAAACCATAAGCAGTAATAAAAACCATATCACTTTATGGCATATACATTGTACTTACAAAGCTGGAGAACTTGTGGATGAACTGCAAGTTTCTTGTGTTGGAACTGTTACCCAGTTTTGTCCGAACTTTACCATAGCTTCGGCATCTAGCAAACCAAAACCTAGCACCTGGCTGACTGTTAATACAGCAAACAAGAAATAAGTATTTGAGGAACATGCAACTTTACTGTCAATTTTTTTCACTTACGTATTCTCCTTGTTGAAATAAAAAAAAAGCATTTAAATATGTAAATTTTGTTTTTAAATATAACATCGTTGAAGTCTCAAACGGTTGAAAATAAATATTGCTCGGTGTGCTTGTTTTGAGATATAAGTGTATAGAGTAAATAAGACAATACAAAAAACGACTTCAAACTGTATGCAAAGTACAGCAAAAAAGCTAGAACTTTATGAAAAAAAGGCAACAGAGATACCGACGGAGCAGGCAAAAATAATTTGTCCAATAAAGATAAACTAAACTATGATTAAACAGAAAAACGATTAAAACAAAAGGAAAATAACTTAAAACTACAAAGAAAACTAGACTGAGCAAGACATCTCTTACCAAACACGGAAAGGGGGGAGGTATATCAATTGATCTGGTTTGATTAGCAGATACTGCTCCGAATGTTGCCTTACGAGGGTGTATTTGAGATATGGCAGGTTTAATGGTTTCTTGGCAGAAAGTTTGAGGACATCGAAAAAAAACCCCTGTTGAAAACAGTTGAAAATAAGACAAACGGCTACCCCAAGGTATAAACATACATATCTATCCTCAGTATATTTTTTTTTGTATGAAAAAATACTTGCATGGTTTTTGAAAAAATTCGTAACCAGTTTGAGATTTGTATTGAATTAATTGTTTGGGGGGTTTTAGATTTACAATAAATTTAGAACTAAACAATACTTTTTACATTTGTTTTATGTTTGGATAGAGCTATTGTCTTTTATTTAATGTATTTCTTCCTAAGAAACTCACATTCTTTATTTGCTCCGTTGATTGACCAATCAGAATACGTGTCATTGAAACCATTCCTGTTTGATGTGAAAACAATCAGATGTTGGATGTCTCTCCATGTCAGATTAGGACTGGCAATATGTAATATATATAAAGAGTAAACAATATACACAACTAAGTTTCAATATATCAAAGTTATTGTACAAATAAATTTTCATTTAAACAATTATGTTTAGAAAGCATATACCGAGAACGCACTTTAAATTCACATAAATCAACAAAATAAGTTAATAAAACATTAAGTTAAAGAGACGTTTTTGATTTTTGCATGCGCTATATTACCAGTTTATGATCTTTACTTAGTCTAGAATGTAGAAGCAACAACTAAGAACAATACTTTTATCTATACAATGTATGTGATGAAATGTCATGTCTGTCATATTGAGACAATATAACTAGCAGCTTCATGTATACTCTAATGATTTGCCTGAGCTACTGAAACACAATTACTTTGTGCAATGTATACTAGATTTGATATTGAATGCGAATGTATCAACTATCGTATTTGTATATTGAGTATCGCATTAATAAAAACTGGCAGTCTGATATCTTATAAAAAAATAGGTATGAAAAATTTTCCTGAAATCGCAATAATTAATCTCGCATTTTTGTCCAATCTATAAAAATCTCAATGATAAATGCATTCAATAATGTCTGAATGTACAGTATGGTTAGTCTCACCTCGAGATTTGCTTTGCCCGAGTGTTTGAACAAGAAAGTCAACAATTGAGGAAACATGCGTTAAAAAAAGGAATCATACAACGTCATCAGCTATATGTGACAATACTGATATGCATAACAAGAAAAGTCTTTACTTTGCCTCGAGTGTAAGAGCAGCAATACCAGCGGCTATTGGTGCTGCAAATGACGTTCCTTGGACACCCTCGCTTTTACAGCCAAATGCTGTTGTAGTTGTTGTCTAAAATAAATAGTTCTTATTTAGCTTATATGCATTAAAAGAGAGGCGAAAGATACCAAAAGGGAATTTTACACTGTTTGCAAAAGTATGAATTATTCTAAATAATAAGGATGTTCTTATCCCAGACAGAAAACCTTAGCCGTATTAGGCACTACTTTTTGGAACTTTTGGTCCTCAATGCTCTTCAACTTTGTACTTGTTTTGGCTTTCGAACTTTTTTGATCTGAGCGGCACTGGTTAGTCTTGCGTGGACGAAACGCGCGTCTTGCGTATTAAATTTTAAACATGGTACCTTTTGTTAGCTATTATTCGTATGTTTCTCTGTCCTATATGTTCTCCCATTTATTTGTATTGTAGTCCTGTCATGTAATGTTGTCATTTTAATGTTATATTTCACATTGCCATAAAAGCGGGAGGTTTGGCTAGCCACAAAATCAGGTTCAACCAACCATTTTTTTTCTTAAAATGTCCTGTACCAAGTCAGGTAATGGCCATTGTTATATTATAGTTCGTTTCTGTGTGTGTGTTACATTTTAATGTTGTGTTTCTGTTGTGTCGTAGTTCTCTTCTTATATTTGATGTGCTTTCCTCAGTTTTAGTTTGTAACCCGGATATGTTGTTTTCTAAATCGATTTATGAATTTCGAACAGCGGTATACTACTGTTGCCTTTATTATTCAACAGTAAAAAATAAACTGAAAACGCTATGGCATAAAAAAAAAACACAAAAAGATAAAGAACAGTATACAAAACACATTATAAAAAACTAAAGACTGAGCAAGACGTACCCAAACAAAAACCTGGGGTGATCTCAGGTTCCCCAGAATAGTAAGCTCATGTAAGTACAAACCCGGTGATAAGTCTAATTCGGAAAGTCAATTCAGGTAAAGAAGGACAGCATTGTGATTACGACGATTTCAACATATTCGTCGTCATCTGTGAAAGAAATATTCCATAACGGTCAACTAACTCTTGATTTTTGAAGGTTTCGAAACTTCACCACTTGGAATTCCTAGTTAAATAGCTTCCTTATGAGCAGCAACCCTCTATCAAAGAAATCCTGATAGGAAACGCAAGCGCTAGAATATCGTATATACTGGAAGTTGAACGTTGTTTTCAATTTAGACTTGTATATACTGTAAGCTATATCCTCCATATAACTGTTCTATGTTTCTTTTCTAGATTCAATGAAGACGTGTATTGCCATTCAGGTTTAACTTATATTATATCATTGATATAGTCATATTAATAAATTAATAGTAACAAAACTTTAAATTGTTTTAAAAACTAATGATTGTCTTCTTTTTTGATTCGAGGGTCACTGATGAGTCTTTTATAGACGAAACGCGCGTCTAGTGTACAAAATTATAAGTCAGGTATCTTTGAAGATTTATCGTCAATGCAATCGTATATATATAATAACCATTCATTGAAATATATAATATAATTGTACACAACCTAGAGATAGATAGAATGCGAGGCTGAGGCGAGTGCAAATAAATTTGATATCTCGAGACAATATATTGGTATGTTCTTTACTTCTACTCTTACAACTGTTTCCATCGAAATATATTAGATAAAAAAAATCAATCTTGGACTAGAAGCAGACGACCAAGACGTTAAATATATCTCTATTGTATTCTTACAGGAGAGGCAAAAGATACCAGAGGGACATTCAAACTCATAAGTCGAAAAAAATACTGACAACGCCATAGCTAAAAAAGAAAAGACTAAAAGACAAACAATATTACACAAAACATAACACAGAAAACTACGGAATATTTATCAACAAGGTCTAAGTATCTTCCGATGAACTTGTTTAGAAAAAGGACGAGACGTTCTTTGACATAAACCTGGTTCATCAACTTTCTGCTAGACACTGGTGACGTTTCATAAAGTCAAGTAGCTGCAAGCTCTTCAAAACCAAATGAAATGTAAATCCCATATGCAGGTGAGGTTGGTATATTGCTACTAAGGTGGGGGAAATTGATAATTTCAAAATTAAAATCGTCTTGTTTGTCATAGATTCTGGTACTGAGATGACCGTTTATGTCAAATTCGAGGTATAAGTCTAAAAATTAGGCAGAGGAAACCGTGTCTGTCGTTTCTTCAATTTCTAGTTCTAGAGGATATAATAATAGAACCCAATCAGAAAAGTATTGATTGATAATGGAAACAGCGTATTTGACAACCTCTGGAATTGTAGCAGCTAGGTGTTTTACGTAGCGACCACCTCGAAAACTCTCCTAAATATATTGTATATAATTTCCCTATTCAGACAGAAAACACTAACTGCAATTATTTAAACCCCACACAACAACAGAAAAAAAAACCCAAACTATTTCATTACATCTTGAATACAAAGGAAAGAAAAAAACCTTACAAAAGTCATGTATCGATATATATAATCTATATAATTACTGGTTTTTACATCATGTGTGCACCAAAATAAAGACTACGGTGAGCCATAGTTGAGAACTTGTTAAACCATCAGAACATTTTGCTGTACGCAATGAAAAAATAGAAAAATGATTGAGAAAATAATGTCGTTATCAAAAGATACACGTGTGTAGGGTATTAAGTTCTCCTAGTTTTAATTAACTTTAACGTTTTACTAAACCACAACATAAGACTTACCAGAAATCTATCATCCTCACTGCCACCATACGCTGCAGCTAAAGCAGGAGCACATACTTCAGAATACCATGCATTTTTACCAATTTGTACACTAGTAATGGCTACAGTATATATACTATTGGCATAACCGTCACCATTACAGTTGTCTGCAGTACCTCCGTTACCAGCTGCCCATATGTAAATAGCCCCTTTACCATTTCTTCCCTTTGATATGAATAAATGATCAAAATGTGTATAAAAATTTACAATGAGTGGCTCTCACGAATGGAAAATCTACATATTATATCATGTACCATAGAAAACATGAACATGAACGAATTTGCAATCCTTTCGACAAGATCATTATGCTTGGTTTAGAAATCGGATTACCAACTGGTGCAATACATGTTTTAACTTTTGTTGAGATAATCATTTGAACGGTTTTCATCTAGGAAAATTGCTTTTCTCCTTTGCCATCGATTCACTTTTGTTAGGCGATAATCATTGTTTTTTTCATTTAGGTATTATGTGGGTCGTTGTTCGAAACTTGTATCTTATTTTATTTCAGTTGAAGCTTTTAATGCTTTAAGGCAGGTTGAGGTTTAGAACCTTTGATGATTTTAGTCATGCTTTTGTATGGATTTTCTGGAGGTAAATTGTGCATACACGAAAAAAGTTATAAACAAGTATAAAATGCTATGGGTACCATTGTCGCCGTCATGTTGATGTCACACAAATAATAATGAATCTAAGTATCACTTACATGGAGAAGCTGTAGCTAACATGAAACATTGTATCGAATAGGATAATAGCATATTTTACTCGAAAGGATATCACAAATGAGGATATAAACTTTAAATATGTATTACAATCAGAAACACTATCTCACATGAAGACACGTTATCTTGAAGAAACTAAGGTTTCAACTCCCTCAGGCAAAGTTGGCCTTAGATGGATTTAGCTATTTTTTGAAGGTCCTTTTTGGTTTATAGTTCATCAACGTTTTCGGTTCTTATACATCCTTGGCTTTCAAATATTCGGCTTTAAGCGTTCCTGATGAAGGTAAATCCAGGAAAGCGTTTCGAACGCATGAAACTTATAACGTGTTGTTTTTATTTTTTATCTAAAAGTAATGAGAGACAATTTTCTAAAAGAACATCCTTGTTAATGAAACATGTAAACTGTTGACAAACTCGACGAACCTTACTTTTTACCAGATGTAAAAGCTAGCACAATTTAACTTTGATGTACACTGTCTATATTATACATTTTTATGGATAAGAGCTCATGAATATATATTTATCATTTACAATGATATTGAGTTGATTAGACATTTTCCATATCTGATAGTTAAGTGTTCTTTTATTTGGAAAAAAAAACTTCTTAGAGTGGATTCATATTGTAGTCCAAAACATGAAGTGATAGAATAAGGTCGACGATTTTAACTTCCAACAGGCTACCTCATAGAGTTGTTGCATGGTTTCTTTTACATGAAAAGATAGTTGCACCCTCTATGCACACATAATTGTATTCAATATTCACATTCTGACAATTGAATGGGCTTTAACAAATGCCGCAAAGCTTAACAAACATCATTCACTTAAGCAAGGGTTTTATTATCGGTCAGGAGAACTTCAGTTTGTATTTAGATATATACACTTACAATAGTTACTCCATTCTGCAGTGCTGCCTTCGTTATTGGACCAGGTTCTTCAAAACCAGTTAACTCCCCTGGTCCCCAGCTATTGTTGTATATATCAACCTTTGAAATATAGTGATTTAGAGCTTGGGCTTCATCTGAATCTAATATAGAGTTATCACCCAAAATTCGAATTCCTGTAAACCAAATAAAGTCATTGTAAAGATTGATAATGAGTTTTTGTCATGCCGTCTTGTTAATGTAATTATTTACAAACAGAGACATTAAGAATATCAAAGCATACTTCGTCTGAACCTTTTATTAAACCGGATACAATATTCTTTATCCGTTAAAACCGATGTAGTAATATTTCGTTTTCAAAATTAATTTCTGTCAGATACTCTTGTTTGTGTGGAATCAAAAACATATTTTCAGATTACCCCCCAAAAAAGACTGATAAAAGGCAACATAAAATATATTATAGCAAGCTGGATTTGTCATTTACAATAAACCCAAAAGGGAACTAGAACAGAGTATGTGCCAATACCATTGAAATAGCATTAACTGTATGGATGTGTTTGCACCAGATACGCATTTAGACAATAAATGGCTCTTCGGTTATGATCCCCGCCAAAATATGTGAAAATCCAAAGGTTTAAAAAAAAAATGAAGAGCGTATAATCCAAACAGAACAAAAAGTATAGCCATAGCCAGACAGGAAGTGTAGCTATAGCCGGACAAGAAGTGTAGCCATAGCCGGACAAGAAGTCAGAGCTTTGCATGAGATAGATATATTCAATTATCTGATTAACTCATTTCAAAGATAAAAGTAAACGAGTTCCTAGCTATATGTACAGTTTGTAATCGATTCTAGATTTTCCAAGAGAAACCCGAATGGATTAAAGATTTTATCAAAGATGCAAAACGCAAGACACTCTTACCAAATATTATGGCACCAATTTCTTTGACGAGTTTTCTTAATCTTTTCGGTACCCTACTCGATTTTGATACACTTAAATTCCCATGAAAAAAAGGGGCATCGGTTGCCGAGTGGTCTAAGTAGTCGAACTACTGTACCACTAGCCTGTCAACACTGGGGTTGTGAATTCGGATCCCGCACGGGGCAGGTGCACTCGAATCCAATCTTAATTGACTATGATTGTCAGGTTTTCTCCGGGCACCCCAGCTTCCTCCACCAATAAAAACTGACCGCCACGATACAGCACAACAGTGTTGAAAGTGGTGTTAACACCAATCAATCATTCAAAAAGTCAAAGGAAAAATATCCTTAAAACTGCCAAAAACTGAAACATTGGCCTTCGGTAGAGTCATGAAAAACGGCAAAACGTTTTTTTGTGACTTTACAAGTCTTGTTGATTTTCCTATTTGAATCATTTTCGTTCTTAAGATTCACCATGTTCATAGTACCATACTAAAAATAAAATTAAAAAAAGGAAATGGGGAATGCGTCAAAGAGACAACAACCCGACCAAAGAAAAGAAAACAGCCTAAGGCCACCAATGGGTCTTCAACACCATACCATACTACTACATTGAACTAAATTCAACCAACTGCAGATATATTATGACGTTGGCATAAAATTCTGAGTATATATTATCGTCTGATAAAGATCATGTGGATTGATGATTAGTTATGATGGTCCATTTGTAACTCTGGTTGGATGTTGTTTTATATCTTATCGTTTGTGGTTTTAATTCTATTTCTATTTTTCTGTATGCATGTAAAAGTAAAGATATTATTCACCTAGTTCATTTATAAGATTTTTAGGTTAAAAGCAACTATATGCACAGGATTCATTTGTTTTTTCACAGTTTGATTTAGAAGAAAACCATAGTTATAAAATACAAATAATTACACAATTAATAACACAATCCTATATTAATATTCTTGTAATGGTTAGAAAATATATCAAATAACACCATTACAAACTTAATCCCAATTTCATATTGTATTTTTAGAAATAACCCTGTGACGTCACTTTCTGTGGCGTTGATACATTCGTATGACGCACGGTTCATTATTCTATTGTGCTGTATTTGTGTTCTGTCGTAAATTAATTTTAGGTATTCGTTGTTATTCTGTGGTTAACATGTTGAAATGAACTATTATATTAATTATTTATGTATTTCTCTGTCCTGAATGTTTTTGCATTAATTTGTACTTTATTCCTGTCACGTAATGTTGTCATTTTAGCGGTATTTTTAACATAACTATATAAGTGTGGGGTTTGGCTAGCCATAAAACCAGGTTCAACCCACCATTTTTTCTTAAAATGTCCTGTATCAAGTCAGGAATATGGTAATTGTTATCACATAGTCCGTTTTATGTATGTTGGCGTTTGTTTTTGTAGCAGTTCAGTGTTTCTGTTGTTCCGTTTTGTTTCCTCTTATAGTTGATGTGTTTCCCTCAGTTTTGGTTTGTGACCCGGATTTGTTTCAGATAAATCGATTTATGACCATTGAACAGCGGTATACTAATATTGCCTTTATTTACTATATATCTAATATAATTTGGCTATTATATGACTAGAAGTGTTCAAACAAAGCCATATTTGCAAACAATTGTATGTATGAAGTTACCAGTCTGATATATGAATTCACTAGAACTGACTGCTGAATTCTGTTTTTTGCATACATTCAGAGCACAGTTATTGTTTTCTATACAGAATACCTTTATAATAATAAAATCATAGCCTTTACAGGCTAAATTATTTGTTTTATGACCAAGGGTTAGGAATTTTTCACTGTTTTTTGCCTCTGGGGCCTAAAATTTGCAAAAGAATTCTGCTGTTTCTGTGAATATGGAATATTTAGTACATTTTTAGGATAGAACATACTATTGTTAGTCTTATTGAAGTATTTTTGTATCTCTAGCTTGTAATTTTTTATGCCTCAGTCACAAGAAAGCACATTTAGGTCTTACGGACTACTTTTGAGTATTCGACAGGACAAAATCACCCCAACAACAATATTCATCAAGAATCTATGAGTTTCAATGACTGCGAAGAGTAAATATAAGCACTGCTTAACAATCCAAATTTCAAACGAGCATATATTGTGAATTTACTTTGCATACAGGGCTTTTAGGTAAACTATGCATATTGTAAACTGTGAATTTATGCTAAATCATCATAGTAAAGGTCAAGGATTTCTTAATCCTCATGAAATATTTGTATAACTTTATATTTGAGTTAATTTCATCAAGACTCTGAAGATAAACCAGATTTGGTGAAATTCTACATGTTTTCTTTTTTTCAACCAATATAGGTTGCACTTCTGTATATATAGACAATGCATTTCCCCATAGGAACTCCTTTTCGGCTATAACTGTACAACTTTTACTGTGAAGTTTCGTAAAAAAATATATCCTCGAATGGAAAGCTCATATGCACTACTATTTTTTTCAAAGGTCAAAATATAGGGCTGTGCGGCATATTTTCAACATTTATATGTCCCGAACTTCTAATAGTTTAAGGTTATACTAAAACTATGTACTACCCCTCTTTTCACTTTGGGACTTCCTTAGAATTCAAGGTGGCCGCTATTCATGTATACTGGCAACACTCCAAAGTTATGTCTTTATGAGATGAAACATAGATATCATATCTGGGAACCAGTACGTAAACAAAACAACATATATATGAATATTATATATCTCCTCAAAAGAGGCGTCGTTTGTGAAACAGCTGTATTTACGAAGTGCAACCTATAAGGAATGGCTAAATGCATGACATTTTTTTAATCTTCGTACTTCAGAATTGCCAAATATAAAATGGAGCAACAACACACGACCCTTCCGGGGAAAATGAGTTCACTGCCACATTTTGATATGACTCGTTTTGGTAAACTTTGAGTCTTCTACTCGTTGTTTGTGTGGTCATTTTACTCTGAGATTGTCTGTCTTTCTTCATTAATGGATTTTAATTGTCCCCATTGTTTCGCCTATTTAATTCACTCACCAATAAATTCATTTATTATGACGAATAAAATGTCATTCTATCAGCTAAACTATTAATTCGTTATTCATTCAGCATTTTGCAACATTGACCAAACTCTTGTATGATAATAGACAGAAATAAATTTCAATGAGAAGGAAAATACCTGTTCCGAGTCAGGAATATGACAGTAGCTTTCCATTGTTCCACTGGTTGATATATTCTAACGTTTGATTTTGTCAGTTACTGTAGTCTAATTATTTAACCGCTGTGTGAATGTTCGGAACTTTTGTAAAGATCTTTTTATATACTGGTGTCTTGAAATGTTACACCAATGGAACAATATCACACACCAAGAACTCTTGAGTTCTTTAATGCAGATATTTATCAATTTCACAGCAAACTTACCTATTAGAGTACAGCTAAATGCAACACCAACTACACATAAATTGTTGTCCTTTATCGCACCTATCACTCCACTACATTCCGTGCCGTGACTGAAATTAGACAAATACTATACTGTCCTACTGAAAACAAATTAATAAAATCACATTAGATATGAAAGCAAATAATAAAACTAGGATCGCAAATGCTTTTTTGAAATATTCTATATTAGCTACTTGCAGATGATTTTTTAATTGGGTTTACCATATTAAAAAAAAAATTTAGCATTTATCATTGCTATATTTAACATTTGCATAACATATATTTGTCCATGCATTCATTAACGGATAGAGGTTTACCAAAAAATATAGATATAATATACGGGGCTATTGTGTAAAACATGTAAAAGATAAACCGGAATTTTAACACATAAATAACAACGGTTCCTGGAATTGTTTTTCTTAATTCTGCCAGTGATCAACGTTCCTTAGATCATAAAAATGTTCAATTCAACCGAAAACGTACAAATGATTTGGTAGCCGAGCAAAATCAGCTATATATATAAAATCTTGTTTCGATTTAACATAAAAATGACACATCAGAACTTAAAAACACTTCATTCAAGTTGCAGCTGCTATAGATTAAAATTATCAGTATTTTCTTTATAATGCTGAATGCGTTATGATTCAAGTGTGCACTATGTTATTAGAAGGACAATTGTAAAAAAATAAAGTCCTAAATTAAGATAGTTTACTAATAACTGTAATGACTTTGATTGTTCGTAACGTAACGTTATACTTTGATGTTCCGTGTGTAACTTCACATCCTTGGTTACTTTGTTATGCTTTCTAATATAGATTCTAATAAACGTTCCACTGTCATTTCTTGTTGTTTAAGTTATTTCAATAACAACAACAAAATGACGAAAATGATGTAGAATTAAGAATCGGTAAACCTCGGTCGTAGCGGGTGTTACTTGTTCCGAATCGGAAAACCTCGGGCTCAGGCGGGTGTTAATTTAAGGCATTTACACCCGTTGCTTATATTATCATATGTTGCTATGGGTGGGCGGGGTTTATGAAAGGTTAGTGAAAATTAAAAAATGTCGCGTGTCAAATGTAATGAATGGATGATATAAGAAATTTGCATAAAGTATAATAGTAAGGATTATTACCTTGATCTGGTATGGTGTCAAGGAATAGTATCCGTCTTCAGCGTGATGATAATAATCATTACCTGTATCCGGCGTGATAATTAAGATTATAACTTGTATCCGGCATAATGACAAGGATTATTACCGGCATCCGGTTTTCATGATGAGGATTATTACCTGTTTCCGGCTTCATGCTGAGGATCATCATCATTGTCATAAAAATCTTTATCATTGTCAGTGTCCTGTGCAATATGAAAAAAATATGGATAGTTAACATGTCTTAATTAGATACCAATTAATGTTAGCAAAGTACAATGATTTAACCTTCCTACCTTCTTCCTGAAAATGCTTAGATGCACACATGGCCAATCAAAAGCTTACTAAATGATTACAGATGCCTCCTGTACATAAACAGGAAGTTCACTTGTAAGTTGTTACTAGTCAAAGATACTTGTGACAGGTTTTTTGACTGCTACTTTGGATTAGTGGACCAACATCAGAACTGTATTCTTTTGTATATCATTTAGTCTTGCATTGAAATGTAATTTAATAGACTTTCAGACCTTCCGCGGTGTGTTACATAAATCAAATTTTCATTCGAATCTGTCAAAATTTAATCATAATAGTTCATGTTCAATCAGTAATAGTTCGTTTCATTATCTTAATTTACAATGACATATGATATTAAAGCTGTCTTCTTACCACATTAGCAGCAAGATCAGGGTGGTCTGTTTGTAAACCATCATCCAACACTGCTATAGTTATACCCCTACCAGAGTAACCTTCCGACCAGGCTTCGTCGACTTTCATTGTCGGAGAAATATCACCATTCTGAAAACGTATCAACAGAGTTTGAAAATTCCTATTTTTTCACAACACCCGCAGAAAACATATTTACTTACTGTTATAATCATGGATGTAGAGACATACGGAATTAATCAGTATCAATTAATCAATCAACCAGTTATCAACTGAAACTTGATCTAAAATGTTTTAGTAGATATTGTTGAAAAAAAAAGTATCTCTGATAAACTAGTTTATTATTTGTTAGGCCAGTCGCGCGTTTTGTCTACGTATATAAGACTAATCAGCGGGGCTTCACCAAAACAGTTGGAAGGACAAATCAAACACGAAGCTGAAGAGAATTGTAAACCAATTGCAATACATAGTGCCAAGCCTGATGCGAGAACACCTTAGTGTTGTGAGTAATTGAATATTTGTAAACAGATATTTAAAGAAAATGAGCGCTTCATGCAAACACAGAAGTGCTGACAACTTGGCTGGCGATACCCGCGGGGACGAAACTTGAACAGTTGTATAGATTTGATTGTTGAAAAAAACTCAAGATACCAGGATTATCTTTCGTTACGCCAGTCGTTAGTTTTGTTAACATTAGATCCATTAGTGGAGTTCGAAAAATCAGAACATGTCTATATTCAGTTAAAAATTACACATGTGGGCGAAAACCGAAATCATTTTAATGAAATAAAGTTAAGGAATTGAAAAGACAGTAAACCCTGAAAAATCTTGTACTAGAACAAAATGGGATGTCGAACAATAATAATGATTAATCAATTCATGCACATTTTAACCTTTTAATAAGGTTTGGATTTTCTATTATTTTGGCCTCGTGCATTCCTGAAGAGACATTTATTGTCGAAATCCGCATCTAGTGCAGTATGATTGGAACTGGTAATGTCATCTTACCAAATATATAAATCAATTGCTGTGAGGAAAGGATTCAGAGGCATTGATCCGATTATTATAAAAAGTTACTAAAAACGCATAAAAAATACCAGGTTTATCTTTTGCTACGCCAGTCGTTTATTTTGTCTATATTAGACTTATTAGTAGCGCTTTAAAAATCATAGAGTTTGCCTATATTCAGTAACAAATGACACATGTGGGCGAAAAACAAAACCATTATCATTAATCGAAGTTTAGGAATTAAAAAGACAGTAACCATCAGAAAAATCATGATGCTTGAACAAAACGTGCAATTGAATTGTAAATCCTCATGTTCTACAGATCTTATACCAAATTAATAAATCTAAAGCTATGAATAAAGTGTTCAAAACTTGAATGTGACGGGAGTTATCAGAGACCCCGAGAAGACCAGATGGTATGCTAACCAATAGTTCGATTTTGCTGTAAAAAATTGTCAATGAGAACGGAATGTCAGCTATTTCGTGTTATAACAAAATTTGATTTTGCAAAAGTGCGCGGTAATGCTTCAAGTTTTTTTTTTTTATCAAAAATTACTTTGTTAGTACAATATCAAGAATTCATGATTTAAAAAGTCTGTTATTGTCGTGTACAAAATTCGCGGGACATGAACATTCAGTCATGGACAACTTATCAGGAGAAAAGTTTTGGGCCCTTACTATGATAATCAATGGAAAACATTTGTGATGTCCCCAAACACAACTTTTGAGTAATTCAAGTAATAGTAATACCCTATATTTTGATAAAGTAAGAAACCTTTTGTCAGCATGCCATTTCCATTACTTACCAAATACCAAAGATTCGGCCATTTTGTATCCAGTGTTCTCGTCCTTCTGGCGTGTGCCTTTTCTTGTGTAACCCATGAGATCTATAATGAAATAAAAAAAGCACCACATTCATCGATTTGAGCGATGAGGAGAACACAGATAATAGATTAAGTTCAAACATTAATTAGTTTAATCATGAAAGAGTAAAAACAAATTTCATGAAAAAACGATAGATATAGCTGCAAGTTTTTTCAAGTATAAACGCGCCATTAAAAAAAATCGGGAACATATGAATAAAAAGAGATGTTTGGTATATACAATTACACGTCAACGACACAAATAACCAAATTTCATCTACATGTAAATGAAGAGTAAGCTCTGCATTATGTCATGCTCCTAATCGCCAAAAGTCGAAAGTCGACAGTCCTTTTCTATGTATGTTGGCGTTCGCTTTTGTTGTAGTTCAGTGTTTCTGTTGTTCCGTTGTTTTCCTCTTATAGTTGATGTGTTTTCCTCGGTTTTAGTTTGTTACCGGATTTGTTTTTGCTTAATCGAATTATGACTATTGAACAGAGGTATACTACTGTTGCCTTTATTTGATGAGTCCATTATTTGAACAATGAAAAACATGATAAGAGTATATATTTTTTCAACTAGGTCTCAACATAAGACATTTAATTTACCACTTGATCTGCAGAAAAGTTAAGGTGTGTGATATTGATATTAATATTTAGACACATCTACAGTTCGGTAAAATAGATTAATTGCAGCGATGTATGTGACTAATACACATGCCATTTAATAAAACAATACATATAAATGTATGCAATGATACTTAACTCTGATTGTAATAATGTCATTTTGGTATGCTTAATCAATTATCTCCATGAAAAGCAGCTGATAGCAGTTTCAATATATTTTGATAAATTTTCTTTCTATTGATGTTATGTAAAAATTGCTTACATTATTTTCCAATTTCATTTCCCCATTTAAAAAAAAAAACATTACGCATCGGTTAGTTTTTTTTATGCGAACAAAACTTATATGTTTTGTTTTAATATAAATAATTTGATCAACTTTGCCGGGGTCATTAAGGTTTAAGGTGTGGTCAGTAATATTTTTAGATGTCATTTTTTACACCATGTAAAAAGTAAAATCACAAAAATACTGAACTCCGAGGAAAATTCAAAACGGAAAGTCCCTAATCAAATGGCAAAATAAAAAGCTTAAACACATCAAACGAATGGACAACAACTGTCATATTCCTGACTTGGTACAGGCATTTTCTTATGTAGAAAATGGTGGATTAAACCTGGTTTTATAGCTAGCTAAACCTCTCACTTGTATGACAGCCGCATAAACTAATGACACAGTACGACTATTCTTTAACGTTGTTGATAGTTCCGTTATATTGTCAAAATAGGGTGAGCAAATAAAACAAACATAAAAGGTAATGTGACAATAAAAGAGATATAGCAGTCAATACTGTGTAAAAGAGCTACGAAAGATATCAGAGGGACAGTCAAACTCATACACATACACATACACTACAGACATACAACACAAATGACTAAAAAATACAAACAAATATACTTACAAAGCTAACAAAGACGCAAACATTTTTTTTGCAGTTGATAGTACATACAGTTTATAGTATATACTATCTCGATAAAATACAAATTCAGTAAAATATAAAGAAAAGGGTAAACAAAATAGAAACAACACTGAAAAAACTTCTTGTGTCCGAATCACAACTATTGTCAATAACACAATATGAGAAACAATCTCAATACGCATGACGACATTTTTGTAAATATTGCCATAGACGAGTCGCAGAAAGATGATGTCATTCTTCTACAACTGCCAATAATGGTTCTAAATATAGGCAAATCTGTATAAACTTCACAAGTTAATTCAAATATTATCGCATTTGGACAAACGGGTTATGAGAAAATTGACCAAATTATTATATGGGTAGACGAAAAAAACAAAACAAGTACCATCGGGGGTTTGACAAAAACAAAATGCTTTATACATAGAAAACACATATGAATACATTTTATCATTTATCTTTTGTTTGGATTTTGATTTTGTATGTTCATTTAAATGTCGAATCTCTTTCATTTTTTACATCTTACCTCAGGATTTTGTCTCAGAAATTTCACATCAGGGTCTTCTTTGAGAGTACTTAATGCCTCTTTGGTTTTCGTCTGACGTATTTGAGCAGTGATATACTTTGCTTTCCCAATCCAAAACTAAAATATTTAAATGTTCGTTGTAATTGCCAATCAAATGTGAAAATATAACTGTATATGTTGTCCGAAGTCAGGGGTAAATCAGTGATTGTCGTATGTTGTAACATGTCATATTCATTATCGGTTTTCGTTTTGTCATTAAGGCATTTTGTCCTGTCAGGACCCTTTAGAATTGACTTTATAGTATGGGTTATGTCTTGTTGAAGGCGACCTATTGTTGCTTATGTTTTATTCATTTAGACACTGATGCATATTTGTCCCATTGACAATCATATCACAACTCCTTATTTTATATGGATTATAATTATGGATGAATATAAAGAACCTGTAAATTTCCTGAATCTATATTAATAGTCCCCATTTCTCATGTTTTCAAACCAAACACAATTAAAAAAAAAACACATCCTTCACTTTTTTTGGTTTCTTAGGAATATTGATTCGTTTGAATCTTTCAGATAAATAACCATACAGTTTGATATACTGTGCAAAAAAGAAAAGGTTAATGGATTTTTAAGAATTTTAATACAAGTATTTTGAATGGAAATTTTACAATTACTCATAAAGATATTCACTCAAACCGTGTTTGATTAAGAAGAAGACAGGTAATTCCTTCGAGATTGATGATTAAAAGTTAATTTATCACAATTAGAGGTACTTCCGGTGCCATTTAAGTGAGTATTGTGTATGACCACCTGCTAAGACTGCTACGTATCTCCTAGGCATGGATACTTTCAATGTTCTAATGTTAATGTGGAGATTTGCTCGCCATTCGTTTTGCAACATTTGTTGGACATACGAGGAAGCAAATCGTTCATTCATTCGTCGGTAGACACGAGTTCTTCCATCACGTTTATGAAGCTTGAAACGGGACTGAACCAGATTTTGCGCCAGTTGAAGAATGTCCACCCCCTCAATCTGTTGCACCATCGCAATCTATTCCGTCTGTGGAACGGCCTCAAAATAGGTCCAAAATACGACCTCCTGGGTCAAATGCCATGATGTCGAAGTCGAGTTTGGACTGTTTGTGAGCTGATTCTTCTCAATCCTGGTATCCCAACTGTAGTGGTTGTTGCGGCAACAGTTCGATTCCGTAGATGGAATCTTGTCCAGGAGTCGTTAGGCGAGGTTGTCCACTCCTCGGAGGTCCTTAGTACAGCCAGTCTGCTGGTATCTGTTCCAAAGTAGCGAAATTGTGCTCTGGTTAACATTTTCAGTTCTTGATACTTCACTTCAGGACACTCTGGCCGGGAGATGGCCGATGACGATATTTCGAATAGCAGGGTCCAACCTTGGCATGGCAGCTTTTTAACGTTGTGATGAATTAAATCTTCAAACTTGGTCCTTATATGCGCAAAAGTGTAACAGTTGAGTTGATTTCAAAATTCTAGTGAAAAAACGTTAGCAAAATTATGTGGCGAAAAAGGTCATAAACTCATCATAGATACAAGGATTGAAATTTTGTATTTGCGCCAGACGCGCGTTTCGTCTTCAAAAGACTCATCACTGACGCTCGAATAAAAAAAAGTTAGAAAGGCCAAATAAAGTACGAAGTTGAAGAGCATTGAGGACCAAAAATTTCTAAAAGACTACTGGGCTGGTGTTACCCTCGGGGTATAAAAACTCCACCAGCAGTGGCATCGACCCAGTTGTTGTAAATAAACTCATCATAAATACCAGGATTGAAATTTTGTATTTGCGCCAGACGCGCGTTTCGTCTACAAAAGACTCATCAGTGACGCTCGAATCAAAAAAAGTTAGAAAGGCCAAATAAAATACGAAGTTGAAGAGCATTGAGGACCAAAAATTTCTAAAAGTTTTGCCAAAAACAGCTAACGTAATCTATTCCTGAGGTAGAAAAGCCTTAGTATTTCAAAAATGTAAAGTGTTGTAAACAGTTAATTTATAATTATGACCATATCAATGATAATTCATGTCAACACAGAAGTGCTGACTACTGGGCTGGTGATACCCTCGGGGAATAAAAACTCCACAAGCAGTGGCATCGACCCAGTGGTTGTAAATAAACTCATCATAGATACCAGGATTGGAATTTTGTATTTGCGCCAGACGCGCGTTTCGTCTACAAAAAACATAAGCACTTTTAGCGAGTCGCAAATTTCATGTGACAGAGAGCCAAATCAAAAGAACGGGCATTTAAAGTTTATAAATTACCTGTAAAAATTCGAAGATGCAATTGACCAATTCATTTTACTATGTAAAATATATGTTTTGCATTTTGAAAAATTCATCCGATTGGTTTTTACAAAAAGTATAAATCACAACAAAGAAACATGATCATACTATTGAATATTAAATTACAAATGTACATGTATGTGGAGACTAAACGGGGATATTTAAGTCCATTTTGTAAACTTACTATTCGAATGAAACATCGATTCTGAAAAGTATTTGAACAGTTTAGAAAAGTTCACTTTATGGTTATAGAGTACATACAATCTAAATTTTGTTCCTCTGGCAATAATATAAAACATTTGACTTGTCCACCCGTCTACCCTTTACACAAGTATACTCTATGCTTAACTTGTAGACAGATTGAAAGGACAAATCCGACTTTGTTTCATTAAACAGAATGCCAACCGGATATAAACGTATCTTTTTTAAAATCATACTTTTATAAAAACATTTTTTTTATAGTAATGAGATGCTAGATTATTTGATAGACAACACATTTGTTGCGTTTGTAGGACGTGTTTTTCAACAAACAATCCGCATTCATATGGGAACTTATTTTACTCCTCTTCTAGCCGACTTGTTCCGTTATTTATATGAGACAGACTTTCAACGGGAGTTTCTCAGGAAGAATGGATAGAAGCCAGAATTATCTTTTAACTTCACGTTACACTCTATAGATGATGAGCTCTTACTAAATAATACAAAGTAGGTGCCTATGTTAAACACATCTATCCATGGACATTGACATAAAGGATACCACAGATACAATTAAGTCTGCCTCATATCTTGACTTACATAAAGAAAATAAGAATGACGTTCAATTAAAAACAATACTTTAGGTCAAAATAGATGTTTTCAGCTTCCCAATTGATAACTTTCTATTTCTTTGTAGCAACATTTCCGCAGCGAAAGAGCTTGCGATTCCTATCTTAATTTTCTTGATAGCGGGTGTGGCTGCTTACAAGAAAAATATTGAGCCAAGGGTTCCAAATGGTGAATTCGAACGTTTTACGAACTCAATCGAAAAACTGTCGACGTAAGATATGTTTTAACTGTCGAGTTGTTCTATGAGTATTTTCCATTCGTTTGATGTGTTTGAGCTTTTGAATTTTGCAATTTTATAAAGGACTTTCCGTTCTGAATGTTACTTGGAGTTCGGTATTTTTGTTACTTTACTTTTTTCTATGTATTCTGTGGACTTGTTCGTCTTTTCGTCGTTTCCGTTTTTTGCAATGTCATTGTCAGTTCGGTTTTGTCTTATGAGTTTTGAAAGTCCCTTTGGTATCTTCCGCCTTTTTTATCATTTTGATAACGGCTTTTTGTATGTTTACAAAAATACAAATCAGCAAAAGATACTGAAAATCTCAAACTATCACATAAAATACAACTGTTTGTTTAAAACTCAATTGTACAGAATGCAAACAATGCGTTTGTTAGACTTGAAATTTAAACTGTGAATGAATAAATATATTTTTTTGTCGTATATTCCTTGTGGTTTAAGGTCATGATACTTTTGAGGCAATTTATATATGTTATCATATTAAGTCTTTTGATTATATATAGTGGAAATAAGTATTTATCATTGTTTATGGACATATCAAATTAATATGTATTAAGTTCACATGGAAATTAACAATTACCATTATACCATCTATTCATCAAACCACAGTCCATTATTGTCATACATAAACAAATAAAATATCTTCTTGTATGGTGGATAACATATCAGGTTAGAAATGTATCTTCAAACATGTATCTTTATTCAAAAAAGCAATCGTGGGCGTAACTTTGTTCATGTTAAAGAGAAGCAAAAAAAAAATACAAAAGGGACCTTCAACCTCACAAGTAAAAAACAAACTGACAAAGCCATAGTCAAAAACGAACCATGTTTTAATTTGTAAAATTTGTGAACACTATTAAAATTTTGAAAGGACCATAAGACAAAAAAAACTTTATTAAAGGATGACAAAATTATGACAAGATGCACTCAATGAATAAGCCGTCAAACTGTAACATATGGGATATAAAAAGTGAAACTTTGGCATTTGTCTGTAGTCGAAACTCTAGTCTCTGATTCGTCTGCTTAGTTGCTGGTTAATGATGATTACACTTATTCATGGTTTTATATGATTCAGTAGGCTTACATTTGATACAAAATAAATTAAACCATTTACAACCAAGTTTATTCCACAATTTTCTACATAAGGAAATACATGTACCAAGTCAGGAATAGGACAGTTGTTTTCTATTCGTTTGATGTGCTTGAGCTTTTGATTTTGCTATTTGATAAGGGACTTTCCGTTGTGAATTTTCCTTGGAGTATGTTTGTTATTTTACTCTTCGCACATATATTAAGTATCACCATTATATATATCACAAAAAGACCACGATATAACTCAGAACAACCAAATTGTGTGACAAAGAATGGTCTACAAAAACAAATATAACTTACCTGTCCAATGTATTCATATCGATGATATTTTTTATTAAACCATACACTTGGGTCATCTTTTCTCGTCGTTGTAAAAACTATTCTGTTCGTGAATTCTCCATCTTTTATGTTAAACCTTTTTATACTTTTCGAAACATTATCCTCTTTTTCGTTATCTAATCTCTCAACATGCTCAAAGCAGCTAATCATATAATTAATTTGTATCAATATAATGACAAAAAAGACTTTCATTACAGAAGTTGTTTAGTACACTTAGAATTTAAACTTATAATATGAGAAGGATCGTTCGATTTTGAACGAAAGAACTAGTCCGTGAAATAACGCTATATTTTTTTGTTAATCCCTTTAAACATCACATATTTTATAATTAAAAGGAAGTTAATTTATAGGTTGCCGAGTATTAATAGAAAATGTATGCCTTTTAGTCGTATGACTTTTGACGTAATTATGTATTTATACATCCAGGCATTGGGTTTTTGACTATTTTATTTAGGGCATTCCGGATGCAGGTGGGTCTTAATGTGCGATTCGGACAGAGAGGTTTTTTTTCAGTTTTACAGTGATGTTTCTATTTTATTTACCCTTGTATTTATAGTTGATTTTTAATCTATTGAGGAAGTGTATATACTGTATGTATCATCAACGGCAATAACTTTTTTTTGAAGTCATTGTCAATTTAAATTTTACTATCTATTACAACTTTTTTGTTGGCGTCTTTGTTAGATTAATTTGTATGTTTGTTTGAATTTTTTAGTCAAATGGTTTGTATGCCTGGGATGTATGTTTACACAGTTTTGGCTGTTGGTTCCCAATAATTGTCACATTAACCTATTATGTATGTTGCTCACCTAATTGTGTCAATATAACAGAAATATAAACAACTTTCACACTATGGAAAATTTAGCAAGCTATAACACCAGGCTATTCCCGCCATTTTCGTCGGAAAATGCCTGTACCAAGTCAGAAATATGGCAGTTGTTTTTTCACTTTTTATGTTGATTGATAGCGTTTGATTTTGTCAGTTTTTATGGACTTCCCCTTTTTGAATTTGCCTTAGAGTTCGTTTTGTTTTTTTTTTAAATTTTGTCTTTCAGATATTTTGTACAAGTGTTACAGACATACAGTAATTAAGTATATATCAACAAAGCAATGATGTCGTTCAGATGTGGATTCTTGAAAATTCAGAAGATCTACTGAACATCTCTAATCATCTTCTTGACCATTTTGCAGTCATATCAACACTATTGATCTTTCTAAGCTTTACACTTATATTCCCTAAAGTAAATACAAAGACGGTAAGCGATGCATGCATGACAGGATACTCCTACCCTGTCGACGCACCCAGTCTGGCATCATTAAAATAATTGCATATTAATTGGTATATTTATTTGACGTATTTTCGAACAGACAAACAGTTTTCCTACGGATCGAAACATGTTCCTCTTTTTGCACATTTATCCAGTTCGTATGAGGCAAATCTCATGTTCATACATCAATTATTACAAAGTATGAAAAGCTAGCATTAAAAAAAGTAAACTTATATTTCTATAGATGATACCTTCTAAGTGAATATCGCAATGTTTGGTGACTATGTTCATGATATCGATTGTATCAATCCTAAATAACTTGAAATACCATAGATGCAATCAAGGCTACTTTACATGTCGAAAATATTTCCCTGCTTTAAAGATCAGTCTGTACCTATCATCTCTTACATCTATACCACAACAATTGCGACTAATTTTCAATTACAAATTATTTATTGACGACTTCAAGTTCAAACCTTCCATTGCGCATTTGGTAGTTTCTCATTCATATATAATCCTGCTGGCCACATTATAACTATATGTAGTGACCAGACCATTGTCAATAACACATCTCTGCGCAGACCATTGTCAATAACACATCTCTGCGAAATGTTATCCTACGTCCCGAAATATCGTGTGCCTAAATCCATCAATTGGAAACACAACGTCCAAATACTGATGAATTCAGTCGAGTATAATGCAAAGCAATGGGCTAAAAATTACCACGTAGATACTCTTTCCGAATAGGTTATGGTTATTTGTCGTAGATACAAATCAAAATTAAAAAAATGAATTTGTCTATGAATACACATGATGCCATGATGCCTCGATGTCTAAGGACCAACAGGTTGATAAGCACAAGTCCTACCTCGAAGACAAATTTGTTGCTGTCCCTGCCGATATAGCCCCAAATAACATCGATGTTGTGTGTAAATCACATAACATAAATTGCTTGATAGCGGAATTAGGTATTAACTATTCACATTGAAACTCAACAATTACCTCTACGCCACTTACCAGGAGAAATCCTGAACACTAGTAACGATAGGTCTATCCTATGTTCTTTTGGAATTTCATCCAAAGAGGAAGAACTGGATCTTCCTTCACTACATTTGATACCTTAATTACACAAATGTCCTTACAAATATCGTTTTATTACTGTTTTTTCAGGTGCTCCAGGAAACCTTAGTTATTAATTACAAGTTTGTCAGCAATCATTGCCGGTCTTTAGATTATTGTGAAAATTTCTTCCCTAGGGCCGATGTGAACAATATTATCTTCATGAGTTATTGTGAAACTACCTACTATTGGGTCAGTGTGAATCAGATGTGGATACTTAGAAAATTCAAAAGATCTTTTAGAGCACATACAATCTTAATCTTTTCCTCTGACCTTTACTAATCTTCACACATGCTTTCCCCATTCCACACTAAATAAAAAATTACATAACTGGTTCTGGTTTTTATCATACAAAAATGGCCAGCGTAGAAACACATATTTAGCTTTAGGATGGGATAAATCGTCCTTTGCCAAAAAACCACTCTGATTGAAACAATTCCTTTTTCTGAAACAACTGACTTTATCAAGATGTTGATATCGTGATTGACAAAATATGTGTTACGTTCCGAGAACAATCGGCATTCTCATGGGAACCAACAGTGCGTCTCTTCTGGTAGATTCGTTCCTTTATTCACATGAGGCAAACTTTATACAGTAGTTTCGAAGGAAGAATAAAAACAAGCTGGCATTATCAGTTAACTTCTCGTTCCGCTAAATAGAATAATTCAAAGTTTAGGGACTATATTGAACGCATTTATCCCATCGAACATGAAATAGAGGGTATCACAGATGCAGTTAAGTTTGCCTCATGTCTTGGCTTACATCTATAAATTAACAATGAGGATCGGTTAAGAACAACATTTTTATGATGATAGAGATGACTTCAGCTTCCCAATTATAAACATTTCATTTCTATGTAGCAATACTAGTATTCCAACAGCGACTGCATATGGAGTAAACAACTCCCAGCTGATATTTCAGAGCTTGCAAAGTGAGAGGTTTAGCGCTATAAAACCAGGTTCAAACCACCATTTTCTACATAAGGAAATGCCTGTACCAAGTCAGGAATATGACAGTTGTTGTCCATGTGTATGTTGTGCTTTTTATTTTGCCATTTGATTAGGGACTTTCCGTTTTGAATTTTCCTCGGAGTTCAGTATTTTTGTGATTTAACTTTTTCCTATCATGATCTCCTTGATAAAGGCTTGCTGCTTAGCAGGGAGCTATTAAACCAAGAGTTCGAAGTGGTGAAGTTGAAGTCATGCCTCGAATAGGTTACGGACGCCATCACGAGTTGGTTGTACGTTACGTAATATCTGTTTCACAGATGACGAGGGATAGGTTCAAATGTCATTTCGTTTTCGACTTATGAGTATGACTATTCCTTGGTATCTTCCGCCTCTCTTTTGAGTATAGAAATAAATTGACAATAAAGATCGTTTAAAAACTAACCACGACGAAGAAAGAGGTGCTTTTCTCATTGTAAATTTTTCATTTCTGACAATTTTGATCAAATAAACAGTACGTAGATTTTGACATTTTTAATCATGTTTGCCCTGTCAGATTTGATGGATCCATTACAGTTTTAATGTGAAAAATAAAATAACAAAAACACCGAACTCCGAGGAAAATTCAAAACGGAAAATCCCTTATCAAATGGCAAAATCAAAAGCTCAAACACATCAAACGAATGGAAAACAACTGTCATATTCCTGACTTAGTACAGGCATTTTCTTATGTAGAAAATGGTGGATTAAACCTGGTTTAATAGCTAGCTAAAACTCTCACTTGTATGACAGTCGCATAAAATTCCATCATATTGACAACATTGTGTTAACAAAACAAACAGACATAATAGGTAAAAATGTCAAAAATAGTGGTACAGCAGTCCACATTGTATTATTATCTTAATCACTATAAAAACAAAAAAATATGTCAACAAAGAAAAAAAAAAAAAAATGTACTCTAGAACGAGGCTTCTACTTATTATTACAGAATAACCGTATACCAACATGACCTATGAGCTTTGTTGGCAAACATCCTGTCAAAATTAGATGACTTTGTTTTCGAAAAAAAGTTCATTATTTCAGCCTCACAATCATTATATTTTTAGTGCGATTATCGTAATGAGACTAAACAATCAACCAATAACAATATTGTATTTAATGTTCCAAGTACTGAGTAAAGTTGTACGATTGAAAGGCGTGATCTAATTGACTGTTGCCGTCTAAACACTTAAGACGACTTGCGTTGATAATTTACTGTGTCCTTCATTTGACAAAATGTTAGTGTTTTCTGTTAGATTGGTGTCTAATGATTATGCTAAAACGGATAATCAATGTTGTTGCTTTATTTGGCCTTTAAAAAACAAATGTATTCGAGCGTCACTAATGAGTAAACACACATATGAATGTCGACAAATGCGGATTTTGAATCTGCTTATTTACGATAAAATTTCACAAAACATTGAAATCAATTGTTCTTCTTATTCTTTGACAAAACAGAAAAAAATCATTACACACATTTTTTTTTATACAAATAAAATCGATGATTTAAATTATCCATCAATAAAAATACAAGTATGAACAAACTTACAAATTCAATTCATCACAAAAACAGTTAAGCTTCAAAGCATCAGTTGCAAGTTGTATCCTAAAACATTTTATAAAGTCTAAAAAAAGGTGATGTGAAGTATATGTAAATGAGATAGCATCACAGAGATATAAACTAAAAGACATCTAGATGTAATGAAAAACATCTAGAATCAAGAGATCAACAAAAGACATCTAGAGGTAAACAATTACATCTAGAGGTCAACAAAAAATAACCTATATCACAAAAAAACTTGTGCTAACAGCAATCTAGAGACATTTCTATGTTGGTCACATTTCAAAAATGCGTCATAGTTTTGAAATATCTTAAAGTTTCTGATGACTGCAAAATATTTTCTTCTAAAATCAGCTCTAGTGTAATATGACTTTTGGAGAAATCGGCTCTAATATATCTATATAATATGATTGTAAAGCCTATAACTAATAGGAAAGTAAACTGCGTACCGAAAGAATATGAATGATGATCGTACATGGCAATGTGAAAATCTTGAAAAAATTTACGATAAATACGAATGAATTCTTTTCATAATATCATATACATTATGTTACTTGATTAAAAAAACATACAAAACTCTGTTGTTGAAATTATATTCCTTAAAAGAAAATTTATTTTGAGATTTATTTGATGATCTAATTTTGTGTCGATATTTGTATAATATCAAAAATATCGATTAAGTTTTCTATGTTACTGTTCAACTAAAAGAAATGTAAGATATTGAACAGACTGCTTAATTTTTGAAATGAAAAATATCCGTTGTTGTAAAAAAATACCGTATTATTTCAACATCATAATGTTGGAAATTATCTGAAAAACGACCAAAATGTATGTAACTCTGGAATGATATAAGTAAATGGTCCTTTCATAAAAGAAGGCTTCCGGTAATAGTGTCCAACATAATTTTGTTTAATTGATCAAACCAAAATAAACTTATTTTATGTTATGCATGTTCTGTAAAAGATATTATATTAAGAGAAATAACGTGACACTATTTGGAGGACAAAAAAATCAATGGCTTGTCTAAAATTACAGTGAAAATTATCGAAATCGTTAAAGGTTTACAGAAATACCGTTACAATGTACAAAAAAAAACCATATTTTTTAAATCTTTTTATTTGAAAAAAGAGATATCGTAAGTATTGTATTCTAAAAATGATATACTAGTATGTTATGAAGACAATAATTTTCGTCGATTATCATTATTATCATAAACTAATTGATATCACAGTAATTTACATTATTTTACTGCAAATGCTACATAATCACTGATTATATGGCAATGCACAAACTTTAGGTTCTATACTTAAGTGTCGTGGCTTAAATCTAGAACCGGACGTTATTTCAATACACATCTATACGTCTACCATATAATTGTGTCACAGCTTGAATTTCCTTCCTATTGTACACATTCGGGATTTCGTACTTGCGTTGCTTCTTCGTATCAAGTCTAAAAACAGAAGAAATTAAAAATGTTATTTAAGGACATAATGGATTCAGTTTAAGGACATGCGTAAGCAAGAACGTTTTCGTTTTTTGTTTTGTTTTGTGTGTGTCATCGTGTGTTGCAATTTCACTGCCGTCTTCTTTTATCGGTGTATATACTTACTTTTCATCACTGAAAAAGCAAGTCAAATGAGTATGACGTGTTGTTTTTGACAAATATGCAACTTTGATGGGCTTCACCCAAAATGAAAGTGCTCGAACTATTTTACCGGTTTTCTACTGTCAGTGAAAGATTGCCTTAGCCGTATTTGGCACACTTTTTTTTGAACTTTTCTGTTTTTAAAGCGTTTCAACTTCGTATTATATGTAACCTTCAAATTGTTTTGACAAGGCGCTACTGATGAGTCTCAGTTAGACAGAACGCGTGTCTGGCGAACCAAATTGTTAGCCTGGTATCTTTGATGAGTTTTTACAGACTTTTGCCGATGAATCATCATTAATCCTATGGAGTTTCTGGTAATGACCATGTACATACGAGTACTATTTCTGGTAATGACCATGTACATACGAGTACTATTTCTGGTAATGACCATGTACATACGAGTACTATTCCTGGTAATGACCATGTACATACGAGTACTATTTCTGGTAATGACCAAGTACATACGGGTACTATTTCTGGTAATGACCATGTACATACGAGTACTATTTCTGGTAATGACCATGTACATACGATTACTATTTCTGGTAATGACCATGTACATACGAGTACTATTTCTGGTAATAACCATGTACATACGAGTACTATTTCTGGTAATGACCATGTACATACGAGTATTATTTCTGGTAATGACCACGTACATACGGGTACTATTTCTGGTAATGACCATGTACATACGGGTACTATTTCTGGTAATGACCATGTACATACGAGTACTATTTCTGGTAATGACCATGTACATACGAGTACTATTTCTGGTAATGACCATGTACATACGAGTACTATTTCTGGTAATGACCAAGTACATACGGGTACTATTTCTGGTAATGACCATGTACATACGAGTACTATTTCTGGTAATGACCATGTACATACGAGTACTATTTCTGGTAATGACCATGTACATACGAGTACTATTTCTGGTAATGACCATGTACATACGAGTACTATTTCTGGTAATGACCATGTACATACGAGTACTATTTCTGGAAAAAATGTGGCGTAATATTTGATTGGTCCCGGCAACAAAAGCATATTATAAATATGACAAGAATTTAATGTCATTTCTGCTTTCCATACTAACCTTAGTAACAACAAATAATAAGAGTGCTGTAAATGAAATCTAACGATACATTAACAAACGAACTTATGCTTTGTTGTTATATCATTGTACCAGTTTGAGGGGATGATGGAGCTCTCACAAATTAGTCAAGGCCTGCCATATTCTTAATGTTGCTATAACAAACCAAGGCCTGCCATATTCTTAATGTTGCTGCAACAAGCCAGGAACATGCTATGCAGTGGTTGCCTTTGGATGATGTTTGCTTTATTAGTATTTGTTCTATGTTGCAGTATACATCAGGCCATGGTTTTTTTTTTTAATGTTCATATTTTTTGTCATACCGAGGCCGTTAATAGCTTATTAAACGGTACTCATTGTAATCATTGTTGAAGGCTGGTGATCTTATAATTGTTTCAGTCTTTGTGTGAATAATCTTTAAGGATAACAGTCTTATTGGCGCATCTCCTAATTTGTTATCACATTATAATGTTTACTATAAAATGCACTTCTTTGTTATCCGTTTTACTGCTTATAATATATGTAATAATATGTAATAATATGTAATAATATATTGCAACCTTAAATTTATTTTCTACATTTAGTGATGACATCGCATGCACGTTTAAATTGTATAGTTAGATAATTAAATTCATGGTTACTTCTTTATGCTCTTTAATAATGCATATGTAGCAAACACTGCTCCAACGAGTGCAAGCATTGCAATGAAGGCTCCAACAATACCGGCAATCATCGGGACATTTGTATTGTAAGCTTGAATAAATAATTGTTGAAATAAATAATGCCCCATTTGCTGATTGGAAAATAATCATTAGTTCTGACTTGAACAAATATATCTAAAAATACAAAACTATCAAACTAAAACTACATGAAAACCTAAAATCACCTCTATAAATACGACATGTAACAGAACACATTCTACATCTACAGGTATTTCACTAAAAATTTTACATGATTTATTTCAGACGCTCATTCTATAAAGTGAAAACTATTTTGTCAGGACTTTAGTTTCGCTTATTTCGCGAAAATATTTTAGCCCAAAAGGTAAATAGGGAACCAAATTATAAATGACGTAACAGTGCATCATTGATATAGTAATCATCATTCTTACTACAAGTCTAATTAGCCACAAGAGAAATTTGAAAAACAATGTTTTGCACTATGCATACTATTTATGTACCGGGTTAAGCACCAGTTATCCTCAATGCTCTTCAACTTCGTACTGTATTTGACATTTTAACTGTTTCTATTCGTTCGTCACTGATGCGTCTTTTGAAGACGAAACACGCGTCTTGCGTATAAAATTATGAAACTGGGGTTGTCGTTTAAGGAACTGAAGGTGTCATTTATCGTTCAATGGCATAAAGCGGAAATGTTATCACAAGCTGCCACTAAATGAAATTTTTATTTGCCCTATGCATACTATTAATATAGTGGTTTAGAACCAGTTATCCTCAATGCTCTTCAACTTCGTGCTGTATTTGGCATTTTAACTATTCTAGCTTCACTGATGGGTTTTTTTTGGAAGACGAAACATCTGTCTGGCGTATAAAATTATAGGTCTGGGATGTCTTTTAAACAACTGAAGGTGTTAATCATTCAGCGTCTTAAAGCGGACATGTAATCACAAGCTGCCACAAGGTATATTTGTTTTAAATCTTGAACATTCATTTCAAAATGCTTGTTCCTTTTGGTCAATCTGTTTCAATACCCATTGTTATCTTAATCTCCTTCATCCAAGATAGCGTTTTGACGTTAAGAGCTTTCAAATGAAAGTATCGATATACTTACTATGAGCTATTGAACCAGTGGCATCCTTTGTTGTAAGCACAAACGTTGTACTTTTTGGTGTAGGTTTAGTTGTTTTACCTACTGTTGTGCTTTGTGTTTTAGGTTCTGTTGTTATTTTGGCAGATGCTGAACTTGTTTGTCCAACGCCTACAAAACATTTCACTTTGTCTAAAAATCATTTGATGACAATTATATCAAATCATTAAGAAATAGTGTAGCGTTAGATATGGTTCAACAGTTTTAACAATAAAAAACAATTATTTTGCTTTAAAATATCTGCCATCTTGAATTTAATGTACTCGTTATTGATTATATAACAAATTGTTACAGTTGACTATAATCTATGCACTATATTTTTAATTCGTAATTTGTTTCTCTTCGAGATTTACTTAAATCAAAATGTCTTTGGACTTTTACAAATGTCCTTATTTCTAGGTAGCAGTTTTAATTTGTATTCTGTATCAAATTACATATTGCTTTATTATCTTGCTCAAGAATATAAAAATGTACGTCTTAATAGTCCAATATATTTAGATGACTATGAATTTCCTTTCAGTTTGGAATCAATTATTTATTGAAGTTCATTTACATTGACTTTTTAAACTTTTATTTGAATAAAAAGTATTAATGATGTAATGTTAAAAAAAAACACAGAACGTTGTTCATGTAAACAACCTAATGATTGGATATGACAGGAGCCTACATTCGGCCTATTAAACCGACACATAGCAAAATTATTCAATCTATAGGATGGTCTTAACTAAGATATTAAAAAGAATTTAGTGTTGTCACTTGATTGGTTTTGAACGTTGACGTCATGAACATGTCAAAATCGACACATTTGAACTCAAATGCAGTTTATATTACTCTTTATTTTAGGAAGCATACACATCAATGGAGTTCTTCAAAAGGACCCACACCAATATATTTTTATTTTTGTAAAATTGGGCTAATGCTATTGCTTATGTCAGAATTATTCGAAAATGAAAACAAAAATGTTTGTGCTTTTTCTTTTTATTTGTAAAGTAAGATAAGATAACAAACTGTTTTAAGCATGCATCAACGATATATCTGAAGGTCTACTGAAAAAATGGAAAGACCTTTTGCTAGAAATATTTCCAAGCATTATGTTATTATAAAAAAAACCCATGCAACCACGCATCCCGTATTGCATGATAGGACCCGACACTATTTTAGTGTTTCGGCAGTTAAAGCTTGGGATGGTCATCGTATTAGATTATATTAAAAAAAATGCATCTTAAGATGACCATCCCAAGCTTTAACTGCCGAAACACTGAAGTGGTTTCGGGTCCTATCAGGCAATATGGGATGCGTGGTTGCATGGGTGTTTTATAATAACAAAAATTCACCGTCTTGAAACGGAGACGTCCAAACAAATACAACATGATGGATTAAATGAATTAAATGTAATTCCACCTGGCAGACCAATTATATCACAGTGTGGTTCCGTAACTGAATTTATCGGTCATTATGTAGATTATTTTCTTATACCTATAGTTCAAAATCAGTCTACATATTTAAAAGATACTACATCTTTCATTAATATCATTGAGAAATTAAAACCTATGGCTATTAGCCTTTCGGTTTCGTATGATATAACACAGATGTTTACTGTTTCCATTTTGCTGATATTTAGCAAATAAAATATGTTTAAACAGATGTTTATTAATCTTCCTTAAGATGCTTTATTAAGTGCTGTTGAACGAGCCTATAACAATTTTGACATATCAAACTTCAAAGTCAAAGCTCCGCCGGTCAATGTATTAATACATCTGTTGAGAGTCATATTAGAAAACAATTTATTTAAATTTGATGGGAAAATTTATAAACAAATAAAAGGTACGGCAATTGGTGCATTACCTTCACCGGAAACCTGTGACATACTTATGTTTGAAATAATGAATCAAATAACTTCAGCATTTCAACACAAAGACAAAATATTCTATCATGGCAGATATAGTGACGATAGATTCATAATATATGATGGAACATCAGATGAAATTATAGATTTTTTTCGTCTAGCAAATAATTATAACCCCTTATTGAAGTTCACCTATGAAATCTCAAACGACAAAATATCGTTCTAAGATGTTGTGTAATTAAAGGTCAAAGATTTACAACACATGGCATTCTTGACCTTGAAATACATTTTAAAGAAACGAATTCTTATCTCTTCTACACAGATTAGCTGTCACTCACAGCATGTATTCCGAGGATTTATTAAAAATGAAGCAATACGGCAGATAAGAAACACAAGTGACCATAACATATTAATAAACAATCTAACTAATTTCAAAGTGAAATTGTTAGATAGGGGTTATGATAACGTCGAAATAGATGATGATATTACTGATGCTTTGTCAATTGACCGTACTGAATTATTATAACAAAACAAATCGAAGAAAAAAGAAAATATTTCGTTAGTTTTAGTAACTTATGTAACCCATATATACACATATATCATGAAACACTGGCATTTATTGCAGTTTGACGAAGAATGTGTACAAGTATTCAATGTTGCACCAATAGTTGCATATAGCAGACATAAAAGTATAGGAGACATGCTTACTAGATCAAAGTTAAAGACTTTAACATATAATTGACAGTTTTATCCCTGATCATGGCAGATCTGTCATAGTATCTAGATCTATTGATGAAGAATTAAAATATAAATATATCAATATATCAATATAAACAAGTCTAAATTGAAAACAACGTTCAAACCTATGATTTATACATGAATGATTTTCATATTTAATTACATTAAAGTAATGCATCTTACGATGACCATCCCCAGCTTTAACTGCCGAAACAGGTCCTATCATGCAATAGGGTTGCGTGGTTGCATGGGTGTTTTATAATAACAAAATCATGCTAAAAATCCTTTACGAATCACTACGGAAATGGAAACTTTAAATTTCTATTTATCATTTGCTTTTGTAATGCTTAAGATCACTTACTTGGCCACGGATCTGTTGATGTTCCGTAGAATTTAAGTGACCAGCTGTTTAGTGTGACTAAAATATTACAGACAAACAGAATTAATGAGATGCTTGGTACAAAATACTGTGCACAATATACTAACATTTCAAACAACAGTGTTATCAATCAATGTTTTTATTGAAATTCAAATTGGCAAATCATAGTTTTCTGAGTAACCGTGCACAATATGATTTGGGCATTTGATTGTATCATTTTCGGTGGCTTTATCAATTGTTTTCCATGACTTGATTTGTCGGTTTAATATTTTTTCAATTTGCATTTTCTATTTCTGAACAAAAAAAAGTGTTTGAATTCGACTATAAAAGATCTTCCAGCACTGACACGGACATAATGATGGGTTACACTAGTCTCTAACGAACGAAACCCTGAAACCAATAAGATAACTCTTTTGTCACTATGTTGTGGAACGAGAATGTTTATTCCATTCAGATATTAACAAGATAATTTATATGTTAATATAAGAAGATGTGGTATGAGTGCCAATGAGACAACTCTCCATCCAAGTCACAGCCTGTAAAAGTAAACCATTATAGGTCAAAGTACGGCCTTTAACATGTTTTGATAATGACAATTGAAATTGTAGACTACACGAGACCGCTAATAGGTTACGTCAAAGTTAATAATTTGCCACCATTTACACCCACTTAAAATTTTTAAATCAATAAAAATACCAACAGGGACAAAACGTTTTGTTACAATATGACAATGAAATTACAAAAGTTGGACAATCATATTGCTTTACCGGTTACAGTATTCAGATACGAAGTGATTTCCAGATACCAAGTTCCAGTTGGATTTTCCTTCCAAAAATGTACTGACATAAAAGCCCATGTTTGATTCCCGGCTGCTGTGTTATCTTCTTCGTCCTGATATCTGTAGTGTAACAAATGACTTATGGTACCAGATGGAGATATCAAATACAACTGCGTTGAACCTCTTAAGCTTGAGTAGGAGAATGAAATGTCAGCTACCACGTGTTCTAGATAGTTTATGGACGAGCAATCACGAGAAGTAACAGTAATGGAATCATATACCGCTGTAGTGGTGTTCCTGTAAGATAATTTCTTTTAAAAGTTTAAATCGAATATCATTATAGTATATATCGAGTGATCTAAGTAGTGCATGCACTATTCCACTAGCCTCTCAAAACTGAGGTTGTGAGTTCAAACCTTCTATGTGGAACGTGCGTTTGACTCTAATCCTAATTGCCTAGGATCGCCAGTTGTCCTCTCTAAAATCGGCGTTTCTCTCGGTGAACTCGGGATTCCTGTGCCAATTTAAACAGGCCGGCACGATATAGCCATTAGTGCTGAAAAGGCGGTAAACGTATAAAGTCAATCAATCAATCTATCGTGTTAGCTTGTATCTCAGGGTCAACAAACTTTCTTAATCGCTTATTACTAGTCAATAAGTGTATATGTCTTTTTTATCTTATATATTGTTACCCTATCGAGTGCAAATTGAGATTTTCCTGGTCTTTTTTGTTTTACAATCCTTGAAGCTGTAAATTTTTAACTCATATCATACACCATTACCCAATGCCACACGCACTGTACACATTTACACGATTTTTCAAAAACCATACATGACACACTGTTCCCCTGTCCACTCTTTTATGAAACGAGCTGATGCTTAAACAACACGCAAAATTTCCCTGCACCATATCTTTTACACAATAAACCATTACACCATACACCATTCACTAAACTACTTTCACCAATACAACATACCGGTTTCATTAGGAATCTTATATCTTTCAAGTATGCAGCTTGGAATGCTAGTCATTAAAAGAAGGACACATAACCAGTTACAATAAACTCTAGCATTGTAAGACATATACTTACAGAGATGGAGACCTTTTGGATAAAGTACAAGTTTGTTGTATTGGAACTGGTACCCAGTTTTTCCCATAGCTTATCATACCTTCGGCGTCCATCAAACCAAAACCTAATACCTGGCTGACTGGAAATAAACAAAACTTTATGTAAGACATGTGAAGTTGAAAAAATATATCTTCCAGTCTTAAGCTGTGTATGTCACATCATGATATTTATTTCTCCGGTTTTATATTTTCTCAATATCTCGTTATTTTTGTAAATATATACAGTAACTGTTGATACCTTGAAGTTTCATTTCTTGTTATATAATATTGATGCAAAGTCCTATACTGTTTTCATTCAGTTGAACATTAAAATATGTTAAACAAATGAAGCGCATTCCATATGTAATGAAATACATGAGGGCATAAGGTTGTATTTACCTCATGCAGTTTTGACCTGAGATGAATTTGGCTTTTCGTTTTAGGTCCCTTATGGTCATATAGATCCTAACGTTGCAGCGTTTTTTTCGCATCCCTGGCATTCAAATGTTTAGATTATAACGTTCCTGATCCCTGCAAACCCTGAAAATCGGTTCGGTCGTACGAAACGTATCAATTTTTTTTTCATTTATTAGCACTAGGTCGATACCGCTCCTTGTTGACTGGTAGTCACAGATGGCATCACTAGCTTAGAAGTCAGTGCTTTGATACTGACATGATTTATAACAAACACCTATTTTAAATTCACTAATCATAACTTAAGAAATCATGAAAAAAAACTTGGGTTCTTCCTCAGGCACAGTTAACCTTAGATGAATATTGTATTTAGGTCCTTTTGGGTAATATAGCTCCTACCGTTGCAGCGTATTTATGCATCCCTGGCTTTCAAAAAAATCTTGAAAAGCGGTTCGGGATGTCAGGATTGCCCAAAGAAATACATTCCTACGGTCGGGGTTTCATTTGACCAATTTTGTCACCCCTCGGTGTGCTATATGACAAAGAAAACCTTAAAATATGCATTATCTATAACATAAATTAAGAAATTATTTCAGAACTCCATCAGTCAGAGTTGACCTTGGAATGTATTTGGCTATCTTATCAATGTTCTTATTGTTTTTTTATATCTCCTACCGTTACAGCGTACTTAATCATACCTGGCCTTCAAATGTTAACGTTTGAGCAGTCCTGATGAAAATTTATCTAGAAAAACACCTAGGACGCACGAAAAGTGTTATTTCATTTATACTTCATAATTAATTGGAATCCTCACTACCATCAATTACTTCAATAACGTAGTACATATATCTGTAAGGTTCATCAACAGGTATGGAGTCAGGTTATAATAGTCTGAAAGTCATAATGAATTTACGCGTACAAAAATATTGTTTTGTAAAACAGTATTTATTCTTCATTAAAAACAAATCTTTAGTTATGGTCAGATGAAATAAAATACATTTTAAAATAATTGATTTGTAAACTCTTTCTATTGATAATGACCGTTGTTAATGGGTGTGTTGAATTATGTTTGATGTTGTAAACTTGTCAAAGATACCAGTAAACCCCCTCCCTTTTTTATACTCTACTTATTTTCCATTAACTCAATCTATAATATTTCCCGAAACTCACATTCTTTTTTTGCTCCGTTAATTGACCAGTTATCGTAGGTATCATTAAAACCATTCCTGTTTGATGTGAGAACAATGAGATGTTGGATGTCTCTCCAGGTCAGATTTGGACTGTTGATGAAGAACAAAACGAAATGATCAACAATTCACATGCAACAAAGATATATTGTTCAAAGTTAAGTCTAAGTACAGTGTTGTAATTTTATGTTAAATAGGTTGAATAATACATGTCAAAATTGGCAAAGAATGTACTTCATAGGTTATTGCATATACATAAACCATAGCAAAAAGAGAACTGACGGTAGTAGTTCCTCAATAATTATACTGATAAAAAGAATAGTTGAAGATGTTTATCTAGTACGTAATATGAACGTAAACTCTTGTTACCTTGTGTAAAACAAATATTGGTAAACTATGATAATACTTTGCTTCGAGTGCTACAATGCTAACACTAATCAATAAAACTGTTGATCTTTCGAATATAAAAGAGCAATACCTGTCAATTCAAATACACTCGTCTCGAGTGTTAGAGTGAACACTGGCAGCTTTTAATCATAGTAGCTGAAGATGAATAAAATAACTTGGTGCTTCAACACAGATATCTTAAAGTCTATGTGATGATACAATTCTACTTCGAGTAATAGAGCAATAATTCAAGCACAAAATGCTTACTTAGCCTCAAGTGTTAGAGCAACAATACCGGAAGCAATAGGTGCTGCATACGATGTCCCCTCCACGCCTTCGTTTTTACATCCTGATGGTGTAGTAGTTGTTGTCTGAAATAGAAGAATAAATCTTTTTTTGGACGTATGACCCAATCTCATTTCTTCCAAAGTACTGGCAAGTTCGAATTTACGACGCAACAATAACTTGCATTCGTATAAAAATTATGTCTTTATAGAATTAAGGAGGTGTGGTATGATTGCCAATGAGACAACTATCAACCAAAGTTAAAATGAAGTGGATGTAAGCAATTATAGGTAACCGTACGGTCTTCAACAATGAGAAAAACCCATACCGTATAAACGGCTATAAAAGCCCCGACATGAGAAATATGAAACAATTCTATTGAGAAAACTACGGCCTAATTTATAACAAAATAATTTACGAAAAACAAATATGACAGACATGAACCAACGACAACGACAGGCACATAAAGAATGTGGCGGGGTTAAACATGTTTGTGTGCGCCAAACCCTCCCCTAACCTGGGACAGTGGTGTAACGGCACAACATAAGAACAAACTATAAAAATCAGTTGAAAAAGGCTTAACTCATCAGATCGATACAAAGAAAAACATCAAACAAAAACACGGACAGGACGTGGCAGGATATATATATATCCCTCATCTCTAACAACAAAAAAGACACTAGATACAGTTCTCAGAGTACTCGCAGTTACTGACAGCTTGTTCAAAGCCACTAACAACTTCTAAAAAAAATCATGTATCTAAGACTAAAATATCATTAACAGTCAGAGAAAAACACGACTTTGTGCAATGCAAAAATAATGGTATCGATAGATTGTAGTACCGTTACATTTATTTATCATTTGTCCTCAGTAATAAAAAGGTAAAAGATAAAAGGCGGTCGATACCAATTAGTCATTCAACTTATTCTTCGAAAACGAACTAACCATGCTATGACAAAACAAAAAGAAAGATGACCAAGAGAAATACAACAGTTTACAAAACACAACATAGAAAGCAAAAGACTTACTGCGCAACAAGAAACCCACAAAAAACTTTGGCTAGTTGCTACTTTGTACAACGTGACTACGTATTTTGACCTTTTTGTACCAGTATGAGTTCAAACAAAGAAATTGAATTTTGAAAATCTTAAAAAAAATTTGAAATTAAAGGCAAAAGCTATATTGTTAGCATTAAATATATAATATAAATGAAAGAAAAACACCCCACTGATGTAATTAGCCTTTTAGAATGTAAAAGTCTACGGTTTATATAGTTCTGTGAACACCAACATAAAAACACCTAGAGCCAATTGTTGAAGTGTCCATGTTAAGAATTTTATAAACTGATAACAAAGATTTAGCTTAAGTTTTCGAAAAAATAATATTACACGAATGATTGTATAGTATGAATATTAAATCATCATCAATAGTTATATCCTTTAGAATATTGATCCTTCTAGATATCACTAATCATACGTTTTTCTATATTGCAACAGTAGAATTACCAGGAACTTATCCGAATTGCTGCCACCATACGCTGCAGCTAAAACAGGAGCACATACTTCAGCGTACCATGCATTTTGACCAATTTGTACACTAGTGATGGCTACAGTATAAATACTATTGACATATCCATCAGCATTACAGTTGTCTGTTGTACCTCCATTACCTGCAGCCCATATATAAATAACTCCTTTACCATTCCTGCCCTTGAATATGTTAAAAGGTTGGTTTAAGATTTATTTCAAATAATTACATTGTAATTTGTATGATGATCTCTTTTCTTCGTATTTTCTTAGTCAATATTATTACTTTACATACATTCCTTTTCATAATGGTAGTTTCATGATGTTGCTTGTAAAACTGATGAGCTTGTGTTTGTTCATTTGTATCGTAATAACATTTTCATTCGATTTTGTTTGAATATTTTCCGATAAACATACAACACCTAATCAAAAATTAAAAACGTCGAAATGATAACAACAATTACAAAAAACTAAAGATTGAGCATCAGGAATCTCGTTGTTTAAAATCAGTTGAACCGACAGGGTTAGCCTTTCCTGCTCCACAAATAGTACCCGTCGTGTTGTTCATGCAAAGTAAAAGCAGGTGATAAGTCGTATTCGGTTATGTCACAATCGAGTTCATCTTCAAGACATGTACTGTGGGTACATTTATTTCCGTCATTACCAATTTCGTGGATTGAGGAAAAATTGTATTTTCGTGGATAGCTCAGTTTACTTACAAGCCTTTATAAATTGTTAATTCATTGAACACTTATATTCGTGTTTCATCTATAACCACGAAAATTGGTACACCACATTTCATAATAAATCAACTATCCCAAAACGGTCACTCAAATTGTGATGTCGTCTGTAAAACTTTCGAAGGGATGACTTAAACATTTTTAATCTAACCATTTATGCAAAAGCTTCCATGAAGGTAGCAACTATCTATTAGGGAAATTGTGATAGGAAACGCAAGCCTTGGAAACCATATCAAGTGAGACATATATACTCCAGAAATGTAAAATTCACAATTGGAAAATTGAAATCCTCCCTTTTGTCGGAGAGATTAGTTCTCATCCAAGTCTAATTATTCCTATCCCTAGGTAAACATCTCTTAGCTGTATTTGACTGATTTGTTCGGAATACTTTGTTATCAATGTCCTTTACCTTCGTCATAAGTATTGGCTTTGCAACAATATTAATTCAAGTACCACTTATGAGTCAAATGTAAGTGAAACGCGCGTCTAGCATACCAAATTATTAGCCCTGTATCTCTCATGAGTTACACGATGCCAAGACGGAAATAGTTCAGAATGCGATATTTATATTCAAATTATGTGTCATGTCGTCACTGCTTAAAAATAAAAATATATTTTCTTTTCATGTTTTATTTGACAGGTTATTTAACTTCTCTTGTTCGATCTACACATGAAATCTCATGGAATTCGTGTTCAAAATATCAGGTATCCACTTATTTTCTTTGCACGATCTATGTTTTCGTATGAATATAAAAATAAGAAGATGTGGTATGATTGCCAATGAGACAACTCTCCACAAGAGACCAAATGACACATAAATTAACAATTATAATTCACCGTACGGACGTCAACAATGAGTAAAACCCATACCGCAAAGTCAGCTATAAAAGGCCCCGAAATGACAAACGTAAAACAATTCAAACGAGAAAACTAACGGCCTGATTTATGTACATAATAATAAACGAAAAACAGATATGATATATTGTAACAAACGTCGACCACTAAATTACAGGCTCCTGACTTGGGACAGGCTTAATTTCAACGAAAATGAAGCAGACTTATTGTTCCCATAAACACGGTTCAGTTAAGAGAGACTTCCTCTTTTTCGGCGTGTTCTTGTAGTATGTATTCCCCAAAAAGGTTGAACATGAATCTTAAATTTCTGACTAATGACGACTCCGATTTATGTTTGGCGTCAAAGAAAAATATATCTTCTAAACACTTGGTTCGATGCCTAATTTCATGACTTCCATAAATATTAATTTGACAGATACTATCAATTCAATTTTGAAACTAGTACTGAAAGCAATACCTGTTCTTACGTTAAATTTCGTTAGTCTGTTCTCTTCCGCGCTAAAGTAAATGTGAGATCAAGACCGCTTTGTTTCGATTGATGAATTATTTTAAAAAATCTTTCATCGGTATTACCACACTGCAAATTAATTTTTTTGGAAATATTTTAAAAAAAGGAAAGAAATTTAGTGATAACACTATTGTTCAGGACCGGTCAAAGGAACCTGTCTGTCCACAGGTATGAGCTGGATCAGATCTGTCCTCAGAATCGGTCAAATGCAGACACGTCTTGTATGGAGCAGATATATCAACAAAATCAGAATAGTCCTACAGAGAAGGCCTAGGTCTGGTTTGCTACCAAAAAAAAATTAACTTGCTTGTCTGCTCAATGTACATTAAGTTAAAAGTATGACCGCACCCATTTTTATGTACATAATTTACCCAAAGATCATATTTTATAGTATACTACGAACAAAGAGAAAAGAGATAGAAAGTTTGGATAATTTCGCTTTTCCTCTAGTTTCAAAAACTGGTACACATAAATTTTATAGTATTTCGACGAATATTTAGAACGTATATAAATAAAGGCAACAGTAGTATACAGCTGTTCGAAAGTCATAAATCGATTGAAACAAAAACAAATCCGGGTTACAAACTAAAACCGAGAAAAACACATCAATATTTACATGTAATATTTACATTAGTAACTCCATTCTGCAGTGCTACTTTCGTGATTGATTTAGGACCATTAAAACCAATACCATCATCAGGTCCCCAGCTATTGCTGTATATATCAACCTTTGAAATATAGTGAGTTAGAGCCTGAGCTTCATCTGAATCTGATATACCAAAAGCTCCCAAAATTCGAATTCCTGTAAAGCAAATGAAGTAATAATATAGCATAATTAGATTATTCAGGATTAAACGTGTTTCGGTTTTTTTAATTTGCAAATGTAGTAACACCTCATGCATTAAAGAACTTTAGAAAAAGTTAAAAAGACGAACCCGAAATAATTGTTTGCTTATATCAATTCCCTGCAGTGCTCTGTTAGGGCTTTGATATTCCCATACCGATATAATATTATAAAACCCCTTTCCGGTCGCTGTTAATAGGCAAATAGTTCCTCAAAGGAAATTTCTAGTTTTTTAACATATGGTTCAAATGGTTACTTGGACAAATCCTCTATTCAAAATAGTTTAACTTATCAGGATGTCGGGAGGTTGTAAAACGTCATCAAAGATATCAGGCCTATAAGATGTCCTCACTGTAATGAACGAACATAGCACCCCCTCTAAACCAAAACAAAAAAATCCAAAAACAATTTTGAAAATTATGCTGGGGTTATCTTATTTTTAGTAATGTATTTGGTCTTTGCCTTTTTTTATTCGACGGCACTCGTGAGTCATTTGGAAATGAAAAGCGTGTCTGGCGTACTAAATTATTAGCCTGGTACCTTTTCCGATGTATTTTATAGCTACATTGCTATTCTTATTTATCATGTTTATTTTGCTCTTCTATACATTAACTCAATTCAGTTCATTCCGGTCTTAGATAAGTTTCGTGTTGGTCAATGAAAGTGTTTGACAAGTGTTGTGTTTTATTGAATGGCGTTTTGTGTTATTGTCTGTTGACAGTGCTGTTGTATTGCTTTCTTATAATTTGACTTAGGTTTTTTATTAACCATTGATATCTCCTTGGCACATTATTTTTTTTGTATGGTTCTGTTTGCCAAACTTTTAACCTATATAATTTTAAAATGTACTTTATTCAACATTTCTTTTTATCTTGCATCGTATTCATGAATGAGAAGTGGCAGATGCCATTTTTGCACAACAAGCTTGTGTACTAGTTTTGTGCAATGTTATGCCATTCATTTCAACACTTAACTCACGTGTTAGGCAGAGTGAGATTTAACAAAAAATGATTAACTCACCAATAAGGGTGCTTTTAAATGCCACACCAACTACACATATGTTGTTGTCCTTTACCGCACCTATCAGTCCACTAACTTCTGTTCCGTGACTGAAATATTACTTACGATATATATTTGAAGTGCCATGATTGTAGCGTTAGATAGTAGCTTGATATATATTTCAAAACGTTGATATTAAGATTTTATCGGTAAATGATGTATAATGTCAAATATAAATTGGTTGTAATATGTTTGGCTCACAAATTAAGTTGATGTTATTAAATTTTTTAACTTTTGCATGGTCAACTTTAAAAACGGTTTATCATGTCTTTACAAATTTAAGTTATTTTCAAGATATTGACACAGATAATGTTCTAGAGGTGCTGTAGTTATAATGATTGTATCACTACACTGATATAAATAATAGAGCGTGTTCAGCCTCACCAAAAATAAGAAAAAATAAAAAAAATGGGACAGGCGATAAGGGTGATAATTTTAAAGATGATTTATTGTTTCCAAATTGACACCTACTTGGAAGTCCTAGAACCTGCAATCCACAAAAAAGCAAGCCCTGTACTCCAATATTCTGCAGTAACTGGCAGTTGATTTTTTTTTTAGCTCAAGCTCTATCCTGTACCAAGTGAGGAATATGACAGTTGTTTTTCCATTGGTTTGATCTGTATGAGCTTTTGATTTTGCCATTTGATAAGGGACTTTCGGTTTTTAATTTTCCTTGGAGTTCGTTTTATTTTGTTTTTTTACTTTTTTCTTAACTTGCTTTAAGTTGCGTGACCGTTTCGTAATGATTAATGAAATCAGGATCTTGACAAGGTTAAAGTTCATCAAAGAGACGTAAAAGTGCTCGATATATTATTTAGACAAATGAATATTGTAGAAGACTCCTTGTTGCCCTCTAGTTGTGTTTTTGATCTTGTGTCATCTGGTTGGGGTCTCGTTGAGATATAAACGTATCCCCGTATATTCGCATTTTAAATATATTTACGGTTTGTATATGTCAGTGTGGTAGAGAAGTGTACATTACTATAAACGTTAACTGCCCCACTTTTACTGCACCAGTGTTCGCATTTCGTCAATTAACTCATGACTATCATTGTGGTATCTTCTGCCTCTCTTTCATGCCTATTCAGCGATGATCGAGGACAAATATTCAAAAATCCGAAACATAGTTCAACGTTACGGAGATGATAATACAAAAAAGGAAAAAGTAAAGTTAAACTAAACGTTTGAAACAAACATTGAATTGTGCTCGTTACTTAAAAAGATGGTTCTTAGCATGCCTTGGCGTAAAATAAATCTATAATCAAACTGGTTACCTGCTTCCGTTTGTAGGATTTGGATCATAATCATTGTCATAAATATCTCTGTCATTGGCAGTATCCTGTATAATATTAAAAAAAATAATAATTATTAAAATTTCGTAAAAAAGGTTTCATATTAATATAAAATGAATAAAAAGGTTAATTATATTAAACAAATAAATGGTAAATGAATATGATCCTAATTTTAAAAGTAACTCAATTTACAAACAACTAAGTTCTTGTCCATATTTTTACCATTCTCGTAATTTAAGATAGAGGAACTTCCCTTTGTCGTGATCAGCCAAATTCAACCTGGTCGTTATACTTTAGGGAACGTTGTTTTCTGCAAATGTTTTTCAATTATTTATTATTCTTATATAATTCTTCACAGTGATCTAGGAACGATCTTTTATCAAAATTGATTGTATACTGAATGTGATAAGTCAAATATAATATTATCCAATTTCCCTCCAAATAAACACCAACAAGACATTACATCAAGGGAAAAATACATATAAATTTCCCAGACCTTTGCAGCAACATACCGACTTCACCTACATAGGGGATATACATTTCCAAACTCATTTGATATTCAAGAGCTTGCAGCTGCTACTCGGACTTTATAAAACATCACCAGTGTCTGAGCAGAAAGTTGATAAACCAGGGTTATGTCAAAGAACGTCTCGTCCTTTTTCTAAAAATGTTCATCGGCATATACCAAGACCTTGTTAATAATTATTCCATATCAACTTCACAAATAACACATGATGGTCTTGAAGTATATATTCAAGGTACTGACGTTGTTTATCCTCTTAATTACGTGTTATAAGCTATTAATCCAAGAGTTCCAAGTGGTGAAGTTGAAATCATTCCTTCGCCATCACGAGTTGATTGACCGTTATGGAAAATCCGTTTCACAGATGATAGCGGATATGTTCCAAATGTCGTAACTACAATCCCGTCCCCTTTTCCCCGAATGTGACCTACCGATTAAAACTTACCCGGTTTGTACTAACATGAACAACACGACGGGTGGCACATATGGAGCAGGATCTGCTTACCCTTCCGGAGCACATGATATTACCCCCAGTTTTTGATAGGGTTCGTGTTGATGAGTCTTTAGTTTTCTATGTTGTGTTTTGTGTACTATTGATAGTCTGTTGGTCTTTTCCTTTCTTAGCCATGGCGTTGTCAGTTTATTTTCGAATTATGAGTGTGAATGTCCCTTTTGGTATCTTTCGCCTCTCTTTTATAGTGTTCTTTTTATTTGTCTTTGTATATTTTTAACCTTTACTGTTTAGTCCATTTTTGGTAATATCCTTTTGATGTGGCTCGGTATTTATACATCCCGCCATTGTGTTATTGTGCTATGGTCAAACCAGGTTTAATCCTCCATTTTCCAGATAAGGAAATGCTTGTACCAAGTCAAGACTATGACTTCAGTTTTTTTCCATTCGTTTAATGTGTTTGAGCTTTTGATATTGCTATTTGGTAAGGGACTTTAAGTTTTGAATTTTCGTAGGAGTTCGGTATTTTTGTTATTTACTTTTCAATAATTTATTGTTCAGTCTTTTAAAAGCTGCTCATATCAAAATGACCGTTTCAATTCAAAATTAACTGGTGCACATTTTGAGTAATAAATTGTTACATATGCTAAATACACTAAGATATATAATGTTAAAGGAGTGTACTTACGATATTGACAGAAAGATCAGGGTGGTCTGTCTGTAAACCATCATCCAACACTGCTATAGTAATACCCTTACCAGAGTAACCTGCCGCCCATGCTTTGTCGACTTTCATTGTCGGAGAAATATCACCATTCTAAATTTTTAGTGACATAAAATTTAGGTATGCTAATCTATTAAGGACATGATTTTTACCAAACACAACATTTTATTTTACACTTTTTAACATATTCAGAATACAAACGATCCTGGAATGATGAATTTAAATATGCTCTGATATCGTCTCTTAACGGTTGTTGTAACTACATCTAATGGACTCAGTAATACTTCTGACTACATCTCGCTCATCGCTAATTATTAATCGTCCCAAGTGTTCACATTCTTTTGATCTGATTTGTAAAGTTTTGCTACTTAACAATGAAGTTCACATAATGTTGATAATTTTAGCAGGTTGTAGATTCTGCTGTAGTTGTTAAGATAATAGACATGAACACTTAAATTAATATAAATTGAAATTAATGGTAAATAACTCTGATATGCAACCACGATTAAGGATTATAGTAATCATTATATTCGTGTACCTTGCTATAGATTTTCAAATATTTTGGCCTCGAGCATCACTGAAGAGACATGGATTGTCAAAATGCGCATCTGGTGCAGAAAAATTGGTACCGTTTATGTTATTACTACCACTGGGTCGATGCCTCTGATGGTGGACTGATAGTCCCCGAGGGTATCACCAGCCCAGTAGCCAGTACTTCGGTACTGGCATAAAAATACGGATTTTGTGTTATTAAAATTTGCTGTTACAAAATGTTGGAAATTATTTAAAATTAAGGAATGTATCTCCCTCATGCAAAGCTCTGATTCCTTGCCCAGCTTTTGCTATACTATTTGTCCTTTTTGGTTTAACGCTCTTCATCTTTTCAATAAGCTTTGGATTTTCAAATATTTTGGCCTCGAGCATCACTGAAGAGACATGGATTGTCGAAATGCGCATCTGGTGCAGAAAAATTGGTACCATTTATGTTATTGCACTTTGTAAATAAAGCTGTTTCACAAGTCACGCCTCTTTTGGGGAGATATATAATATTCATAGATATTTTGATTTGTTTACGTACTGGTTCCCAGATATGATCTCTATGTTTCATTTGATAGAGAAATAACTTGGGAATGTTACCAGTATAAAAACACATTGAAGCGGTGATAATTGAATTCTCAGAAAGACCCAGAGTGAAGGTAGGGGTAGTACAGAATTGTAGTTTCAAGTTTAAACTCTCAGAAGTTCGGTGCATATAAACGTTGAAAATATGCCGCACAGCCCTATGTTTTGACCTTGGAATAAAAAAGTAGTGCATATCAACTTCCCATTCTAGGATATATTTTTTTACGAAACTTCATAGTAAAAGTGGTACAGTTTTAGCCGTTAAGGGAGTTCCTACGGAAAATTGCTTTGTCTAAATTTACAGAAGTGCAACTTATATAGAAAAAAGGTAAAATAACAAAAATACCGAACTCCAAGAAAAATTCAAAACAGAAATTCCCTTATGAAAGAGAATTCAAACAAGCACCCTATAAGTATTGCCACAGCGCTAGCGATATATTGTACCATACAAGTTGCAGTAATATATCGAGTGTTTATTCATTATAAGACTTGTACATTCCTTGCTTTTAAATGATTTTGTTTGAAAGCTCATGAAGTTATTTGTCCTTTGTTTTTCATCTGTTAGGCCATGACCTTTTCTGTTTTTCTTTGGTTCATGATTTTTGAAAATCTCGTCTCCCTCATTTTGATAATCAAAGAAAACTATTGATGTAGGCAAACTATAGACTTAAAAGCTAGCTTAGGAAGTTATTTCCCATGGGGTTGGTTAACTTAAAAACATTAAATTTTGATAACAAATTATAGATTGTCTTAATGATGCCATACCAAATACCAAAGATTCGGCCATTCTGTATCCATAGTTCTTGCCTTTCTGACATATGCCTTTTCTTGTTCAACCCAGGAAATCTGCAATAAAACTTATTTATGAAAAAACAATGCATCGAAGCTTATTTATGTCATTTCTTCTACTCATGTACCAGAATTTTATGTAATTACAATACAACGTGATATTAACAGTTTTCTATGGAATGGTGGTACTCCGAAAGTTAAATCGGTAGTTATTCAAAAGTCTCCTAGCGAGGGGGGACTGAAAACCCCAAATTTTCAATTACAGCTGTTATCTTTTCGTATTATGTGGGTAAAAGATTTCTATCGGAACATGACTCCAAATGGAAACATGTTTCCAAAGCATAACGGATGATATTCAGATGCCTGATAATTTAAAGACAGACGTATTATGGTATATTTGTATTTCTCTAACCAATTAATTGTGAACTTAGATTTATTAATGCATCGTTGAACATGATAACATGGTTATTTAAACTCACTTAGTCTTACAATACCTTCTAATTAAGAAAAGGCTTTAAGTATAAGTAAGAAAATGATAATCCCTTTCTTCATGATTAAGTACGAGCGTCAGCGAGTACTTATCACGAAGAAAGGGATAATCATTCTCTTACAAACTTAGACTATTGTAAAGTGCTCAAGCCTGAAATGATCTCTAAGACTTGATTGGTTTTATTAAAGATTGTGTTATATTGTCAGTGACATGTTTATAATAAATGGATGACTCCCTTGTAGGTATTTCATTTATATATTAGTCTTAGTGATGTGGGGACTTACTTTTAGTTTGGGAAATTCAAATAAATTGTGTTTTAGACATTAGTTGACACAACGGTACAATGAAATGGTAGAATTTGTATAAGTTTCGTCATTTTGAGTATGAGTGTAAATATTTAAAAAAAAAGCCATCCCAAAAGACTGGCTTCAGATGTTAAAGTCTGAAAATTCTATTAAAAGTATTGTAAATATTCCTAGACAGAAACTGATCTGGAAAGGAAATTACATTGAGGCTTCAAGCTTTTCAACAAATATATTATATAAGTCAATTTGTAAAGATAAAATTGAACCATCAATTGGTGTTAGCAAATGGATGCGTATTTTACAAATTAATGAGAACCTTAGTATTAACCAGCTATATGTTTTCATGTTTCATTATTTAGAAGAGAATAAGTTAAAAATATATAGATGGAAACTTTTACAATTCATATTACCAACAAAACACTTATTGTTTAAATGGAAACAGAAGAATGACGGTCTATGTAATGTATGTAACGAAGAAGAAGATTATAACCACTTTTTTATTTCTTGTCGATTTTTAGAAAAATTTTGGAAAAGTATTTATGAGTTAATGATAAAATCAAATTTAAATTTTAGAATATCGTTAAAGCAATTAGTCTTCGGATATAAAATTTTTGACAAAAATTATTTTGGTCTGAATTATTTCCTAACAATTTTAGGTTTTTCTATTTATAAATCATATTATGTATCTAATCAGAAATTGACAAATGTAAATGTTTATCAAGTTTTTGTTCAAGAATACATTAAAAGATATAACGAAAACAAAACAATGAAATTTAATCCATTACTGAAGTCACTAAAAAGAAGTTTAGACGATTGAATAGAATAAAACATAATGCATTAAAATGTTGTAAAATTGTATTTCAAGAAATTTATACATAGTATTATAATATATACATATATACCAGCAGCTGACTACTAACCTGGGTAATCAGTGGAATATAACAGGATACATCAAGAAAAGCTTGGTTTCTTGGTGTAACAATGTAACAAGCATATTTGGTGAATAAATATATAATGTCGTTAAAAAAAAAAAAAAAAAAAAAATAATTTAATGAGGAATTATCTTTTTGTTTATTTACAGCTCAATCTAGTAAATTCAAAATCAGAGTTACAACTAAATTGCATTCAACAACAAATTGTAATTCGGTTTTTACATCAAATACTACTACATTAACTAAAATTTAACAACGAACATTTTTTTTTTTAAGAATTTCAAAAGTTAATTCGATTTTATATAATTATGTACCGGTATATTGAAAATGACTATTCCTACTAACTGCGGATACAGTAATCTGAGTTTTGGTATGCGTATTAACTTAAGATTTAGGTTAAAATTCAACTTTAGAATTTTTTTTTCTTTTTCTTCTTTCATATTGCTTTGGTATTGCTTGTTTTGTTTTGTAATTTTGAAGTTCTAAATATTCACATAATAACATAAAAGAGGGACGAAAGATACCAGAGGGACAGTCAAGCTCATAGATCGAAACAAACTGACAACGCCACGGCCAAAAATAAAAAGACAAACAGACAAATAATAGTACAGATGACACAACATAGAAAACTAAAGACAAATCAACTCGAACCCCACCAAAAACTGGGGGTGATCTCAGGTGCTCCGGAAGGTTAAGCAGATCCTGCTCCACATGTGGCACCCGTCGTGTTGCTTATGTTATTACAAATTCGGTAAATAGTCTAATTCGGTAGATCACATTCGTGAAAAGGGAAGGGTATTGTAGTTACGACATAAGGAACATATCCGATATCATCTGTGAAATGGTTATTCTATAACGGTGAACCAACTCGTGATGGCGTCCGTAAAATTTACGAAGGGATGATTTCAACTTCACCATTTGGAACGGTACCAATTATACTACACAAGTAAACTTCAAAATTGTTTTGATTTTTCTGTTTGTTTCAAAATTCAACTTTCAATTAATAATCCTGTCAATCTGATAAATGTGCTTCGGGCAGTTGTGACTCATTTATATACATTCTTTGTTTTGAAGTGTAAATAGGCCTAAATAATAGGATAATCCCTTACTAAGAACATGTTTAGCTTCATTCTTTACAATTAAAGAACACCAAATTCTACACTTTCGTTGGTCGAGAGCACTTTGTTATATTCTAATTTTGAAAAGACATCAACACAATAGTTTAAGTTAGAGATACAATGAATAAGCGTTGATTCATAAAAACCAAACCATTCGTCCTCCGGGCTCATGGTTTCTATTTCAAGAATCAACGCTTATTCATTGTATCTGTAACACAGAACCAACTTCCAGTGGTCTATACAAAAACAAATGCCACAAATAACGACTTGTAAGCTTTAGATGTGTTTTCCGCGTTTATTTCAATCGCTCATCATCAATTTCTTCATCTGTTGTAAGGGCGAAACGTTTCAAATTTTTCTCAACGCCTTGTTGTTTTTGTAAAGGGATGTAACACCACTACTAACCGTGTATTAAAATAAACCACGCCTACTTACCCCATATTAAATATACACGGTTTCCAATCGGTCGCTTTTAAGGTTTTTTTTACAACATATAGCATAGGTGGCTTTAACTTTATTCAAACGTTTAGATTGTATTTGTTTGGAAGGTTCTTAAGCAATAATATTTATTTTTGAAACACTACAACTTTGTATAACATTGAGGAACACTCACTAGTCTACAGTAGAAGAAACGCATGTCACTTATTGAATTGAATGTCTGTAATCTTTAAAATTAGTTCAACAATACTACTACATTAACTAAAATTAAACAACGAACATTTTTTTTTTATGAATTTCAAAAGTTAATTCGATTTTATATAATTATGTACCGGTATATTGAAAATGACTATTCATATTAACTGCGGATACAGTAATCTGAGTTTTGGTATGCGTATTAACTTAAGATTTAGGTTAAAATTCAACTTTAGAATTTTTTTTTCTTTTTCTTCTTTCATATTGCTTTGGTATTGCTTGTTTTTTTTTTGTAATTTTGAAGTTCTAAATATTCACATAATAACTTAAAAGAGGAACGAAAGATACCAGAGGGACAGTCAAGCTCATAGATCGAAACAAACTGACAACGCCACGGCCAAAAATAAAAAGACAAACAGACAAATAATAGTACAGATGACACAACATAGAAAACTAAAGACAAATCAACTCGAACCCCACCAAAAACTGGGGGTGATCTCAGGTGCTCCGGAAGGTTAAGCAGATCCTGCTCCACATGTGGCACCCGTCGTGTTGCTTATGTTATTACAAATTCGGTAAATAGTTTAATTCGGTAGATCACATTCGTGAAAAGGGAAGGGTATTGTAGTTACGACATAAGGAACATATCCGATATCATCTGTGAAATGGTTATTCCATAACGGTGAACCAACTCGTGATGGCGTCCGTAAAATTTACGAAGGGATGATTTCAACTTCACCATTTGGAACGGTACCAATTATACTACACAAGTAAACTTCAAAATTGTTTTGATTTTTCTGTTTGTTTCAAAATTCAACTTTCAATTAATAATCCTGTCAATCTGATAAATGTGCTTCGGGCAGTTGTGACTCATTTATATACATTCTTTGTTTTGAAGTGTAAATAGGCCTAAATAATAGGATAATTCCTTACTAAGAACATGTTTAGCTTCATTCTTTACAATTAAAGAACACCAAATTCTACACTTTCGTTGGTCGAGAGCACTTTGTTATATTCTAATTTTGAAAAGACATCAACACAATAGTTTAAGTTAGAGATACAATGAATAAGCGTTGATTCATAAAAACCAAACCATTCGCCCTCCGGGCTCATGGTTTCTATTTCAAGAATCAACGCTTATTCATTGTATCTGTAACACAGAACCAACTTCCAGTGGTCTATACAAAAACAAATGCCACAAATAACGACTTGTAAGCTTTAGATGTGTTTTCCGCGTTTATTTCAATCGCTCATCATCAATTTCTTCATCTGTTGTAAGGGCGAAACGTTTCAATTTTTTCTCAACGCCTTGTTGTTTTTGTAAAGGGATGTAACACCACTACTAACCGTGTATTAAAATAAACCACGCCTACTAACCCCATATTAAATATACACGGTTTCCAATCGGTCGCTTTTAACCAATGATATTCCTAGAAATGTATATGAGGTAAGATAACACTTTGTCTGGAGATAAAAGCAAAATGCGATAATCAGCACCTGATATTACTTTGTCTGGAGATAGTACTAAGAGTTATAGTTCTGTCACCGGAGATAGTAGCGAGATGATGTACGTAGACTTATTATCAGCAAGTTGAGACCATCTGCCACATTTATTTTGTTTCGTTTGTTTATGAGTTAGTGCTAAACATATATATATATTCATTCCCATATATAAAAAAGAAGATGTGGTATGATTGTCAATGAAACAACTCTCCACAAGAGACCAAATGACACAGAAATTAACAACTATAGATAACCTAACGACCTTCAACAATGAGCAAAGCCCATACCGCATAGTCAGCTATAAAAGGCCTCGAAATGACAAATGTAAAACAATTCAACCGAGAAAACTAACGGCCTAAATGTACAAAATAATGAACGAAAAACACATATGTTACACAACAACAAACGACAACAACTGAAATACAGGCTCCTGACTTGGAACAGACACATACAGAAAGGGGCGGTGTTTAACTCGTTTGAAGGCGCCAACCCGCCCCCTAACCTGGGACAGTGGTGTAACAGTACAACATAAGAACAAACAATAAAAATCAGTTGAAAAAGGCTTAACTCATCAGATTGAAACAAATAGAAATACATTTAACAAAAACACAGAGTGGACGTGAACGGGAACTAATACATCCCCACAACAAAAATAAACTAAGTACATATCTGAGAATAATCGCAGTTACTGACAGCTAGTTCAAAGGCTATAACAACTAATAAAAAAAACATGCATCTAAGTTTGTTAAAAACTAGACTATTGATACTTGAATCGCGTAATACTCTATGTTTTCCTTTTATTCATAACCTAATTGTCCGAAAGAAATTTTTATCATTGAAGATAATATAGATCTAAAGGTTCGAATATTTTCATATTCAAAAATAATAAAATACAAAAAAGGCAAAAGTTACTGTCTTGGACGAGTAGACAGCTAAATGAAATATAAATAATTTCTAATTGATTCAAATTTTGCTAAATTTAAACTCTGAACCTGTATATTTTATGTACACAGTCTTAAAAACCTTAAGTTTTTTTTGGTCATTATCATGATAAACAATCGACGTAAAAATTGTCTCTTGAAAGCAGTGCTCACAAAGTATAACGGGTAGTGACAAAAAAAAAAACGAAGAGTAAAACATAAAGCGGGGGAAAAATGAAAAAGAAATTAGCGCCTTACAGACCTAATGCAAGGTGTAATTAGACGAGTAGTTGCGACGTTCATATCCCCAAACCTTTTTTTTAGTAGGATTTTAACTTTATTTATCATTTTTTACAGTCCTGTAAGGTCCTCTTTAGTTTGAATTTTGAATGAATATTTTGATAAGGTCACACCGAATCGCTTTTATTTATCTCATCTTACCTCAGCACTTTGTCTCAGTACTTTTACATTCGAGTCTTCTCTGAGAGTACTTAATGCCTCTTTGGTTTTCTTCTGACGTATTTGAGCAGTGATATATTTTGTACTCCCAATCCAAAACTAAAACAAAATAAAGTGTTCATCTTAGTTAGTTACACAGTGAACAAATAAATAAACATAGTTACATACAGTAAAACGAAATTAGTGTCAAGGGTTAGTTGCATTTACTGTAAATTTCATATTTAAAATATTTGACCAGTTCATTATACACGAAACTAGCTAGATACAGTATTGATAAGATGGATTCTTTTTCAGTAAAAAATACCCTAATTAAATATTACATTACGTTATTCAAATTGCAATCTGCATTTTGTTAAGCGTTTAAACAATTCGAGATATCAATGTTTTCCATCCCTAGTCATAGTTGCCCCCAGAAAGATTTGAAGCAACTTTTTGGAACTGTTGTATTATAACGTTCCTCAACCTCGTTTTGATTTAGCTGTCACACTATTGCAAACAAGGTGCCACTGATCACTTTTGTGTAGCGCCTCGGTTCGTCCAAAGTAATAAGTCCGTACTCGCTATTATTTGTTAAATTGACTGTTCAAAAAAAGAGAGAAAAAAAAATTCTAATCATTAAGGTTTTTTTTACAACATATAGCATAGGTGGCTTTAACTTTATTCAAACGTTTAGATTTTAATTGTTTGGAAGGTTCTTAAGCAATAATATTGATTTTTAAAACACTACAACTTTGTATAACATTGAGGAACACTCACTAGTCTAAAGTAGAAGAAACGCATGTCACTTTTGAATTGAATGTCTGTAATCTTTAAAATTAGTTCAACAATTGGCGGTTATATTTTGGTAAATTCATATTTCAATAAATAACTTAGCTAAAAAATGTTAAGGTTTGAGTTTAACAGATGTAGGTGAATCCCTCCCCTCCCCCCCCCCCCCAAAAAAAAAACAAAAAGCTTCGGACGCACGAATTTTATAAAATGTTTATTTCATTTAGGAAGAATTTTTTTTTGTTAGTAAATGATTTTTCTTCCTACCTGTTTGATTTGAGTTTTATGTAGACGAAACGCGTGTCTGTCGTACTAATCTAAATTCTTATCAAAAGATCGTTTAAGAGAAAATATGTACTACATAAAGGTTGAACTGAATTAAACACATAGTATAAAGTCATCGTTTTTCCCAATCGACACTTAACAAAAAATTGAAATAACACTTTATACAAGCAAGAGTAAAGGAATATATATTATGATAAAAAAAACAAGTGTCTGATCATTTTTATTGATAAACAAATAAATGTACAAAGTTAAAATGCAAACGATATCAGTACCAAGGATATAGTTGCATAGCCTACAAATTTCCATACGTAAAATATTAGGAAGAGTTCAATATACATTAATTAAACCTTCCAGAGTTTGAAAATTTATTTTTATTCCGTCTAATATAGTTTTGAAGCTTGTATAGAACGTTGATTGACTTTTGTCAGATAAAGCCAGAAGTAAAACTTGTAATTTTGAAGCGTTCAGAACTAACTTGAAATAATTGAAATACGAATCTGAATTGAGAGTAATTGTAAATTAAACCTTAACATAATTCAAGTTGAATTGTTTAGTTTAACTCATTGTATTGTTAAGACGTTTTTTATACTTGTTGTTAGAAGGGTCAAGTTCGAGGGAATATGCAACGTCTGCTCGGTTGGTCTGACTCTAAATTTACTTGCCTGAAATGTGACATATGAAATTCGTAGATTGATCTCAAACAAGGATAAACCATAAAAACTGGCACTTGTTGTTTCGCCGACAGAACATGTCATTTAGTAGAAAGTGCTAGGTTATGTGTACTTAGATATTGTGATTGACCAGAGGACATTTCTAGCTATAGATTGTTCATGGTGTTATCTGCTGACCTGTCTCGTCCGAAACAGTATATTTTGATATGAATCAAACATATAACAGGTTGAGACCAAACCCCCTATATGGTGATAACACCTGCATAGAGTGATTACCCTTCTATATAGGGATAACATTATCCCTCTCTAGAGGGATATATTTGTTTAGAGTGGATTTAAAGCAGGAAGATGGCAAAAGTGCATTTTCTAGTTACATTGGCTATAATCTAAGCATTGTGGGTATCAATTATTGCACTTTACTAAAAACGAGGATGTCCAGTTTTCTGCTAAAGTGACAGAACTTGCAATCTATTGTGTACCTATCTGATCACCTGATCAACAACAATAGGGACAGTTGACCTTTAAATTTTATGTTAAATCTAACAATAGAAATCTGTTCATTGAGGCATAACTGAGTGGAAGTTACCTGATCATCACAGCTTTCAATTATGATGAACAACATGTTGTATATTCAGTCAGTTTAGTAGTAAACTAGACATGGGCATATTAAATTAAGTTCATCAATTGGTGCATCCAATGTTGCAGGTTACTGCCATAATAAGTAGAAAATGCGCATTTGCCATGTTCTGCTTTAAATCCAGTCTAAACAAATATATCCCTTTATAGAGGGATAATGTTATCCCTCTATAGAAGGGTAATCACTCTATAAAGGTATTATCACCCTATCACCCAACCTGTATAATCGCTCATAATATTTTCCTCAGAACGTTGCAAACATGTAACAGTTAGTTATTACATTTCATAATTATCTAGCAAGACTTAATTAATTCGGCTCTTAGGTCACTTATAATTCTATGATTATAGTTCATTAGCGTTGTTTAAAAAAGAGATCATTTTATACAACTAAACGATTGAGTATAGTTCATGCGTTAAGTCACACTGTACAAAAATTATCACTTGATTCTACACTCTAGCATATTTGCTTTAATCTTGAATAAAGTCTTCAACTTTATTTATTCATCTTTAACACTTGGCAATGAATTAAAAGTACCTTACAGATTGACAGCCAGTGTTTCGCTACCGACATTATTTAAATGAAACTGCGTATAATCGCGTGTATGTCGTATTAACTTATAATCTTGGTAGCCTTGAAGACTGTCAAGCCTACAAAAGATGATAAAGTAAATAATATGTACCGTATCGAATTAAAACTAATTCAAGGTCAAGTCTGATGTGAATTGAATTAAAGCCATACTAATAGAGTCATCGTTCTTCCTACTTCATCGACATTTAACAACACATGAAAATCACACCATTTAGTAAAAATACCGAAATATATCCAAATGCAAAACAAGTACGTTTATTTTCATCCTTTAAAACAGACAAAAACTTCTAATCTGTTAGGAATACACCAACTTGCCAATTAATTTAAAAAGAATAAGTTTTGTATTTTCAAATATATATTCTTGACCTCAAGCATCAGCGAAGAGACATTTATTGTCAAAATGCGCATTTGGGGCAGACAAATTGGTACCGTTAATGTTATTATAGTGTGTTACAACCCTAGTTAAATCTGACGTCAAAAGGCATTAATCGGCTAAAAAATATTATATTTTATAAAGCCTAGTTGACCGAGTGGTCTAGGGCACTGGACACAGTGCAGTCGATTTTGCCAGGGTCTCATAGAAACACATCTATATATTAATAAACAAATAGCTAAATGTTTGAAACGATTCCTTAACGTTTAAAGTAATTGATAATAATACACAAAAAGAAACGCGTGAGAAATGATTTCGTACAGCTATACACACGTTCCTCTACGCCTTAATGTCGTAAAATGATATCAAAATTATAACAAAAATACCGAAATCTAAGGTAAATTAAAAAAGGAGTAAGTACATAAAAACTGACACAATCAAACGTTAGACTTTATCAACCAACGGAACGAATGAAACAACTGTCATATTCCTAATTTGGTACGGGCATTTTCCAAAGAAAATGGTAGTTAAACCTCCCACTTGTATGTAATATAATTTCATAACAATAATGTTGATAAGGATTCTTTCATTTCGATTGGCAGACAACGCTCACTCAGGGAAAGAGGTATTAGTATTCCAATTTTAGTAAACAACACCAATGACTGCACTCTCGATAACAAAGTTACATCAATGTTTAGGAACATAAAAGATAATACAACCGAAAAGTTTTATGTGCATGTTCAAACAAGAGAACGTTACATAATCGCAGTCTCGTCATTAAAAAAAAACATTAACAAAATATCTGTCTTTAAATGCAGAAAGAGAAATGTATCGTCTAAAGAACTTGCTTAAATATTCTAAAATAATTAACAGTTTGTTTCTCTTTGGAATATTTAGCTTATTATTTACTGCAGATTCTAGGTAATTATTACAAGTTTTAAGCGATAGAACATTGTCTTGTACATGTATTCATGAATAAATACGCATTAGTTGTATAACAAAAATAAAGTAAAGATCAAGATGGCATCAACCCCACACTAAACTGCACGATGAAGCTATCACAAGGTCTCTGTTGAATAGTCACAAATTGTGAAGACTCGAACCGATTAAGACCAAGTATGTTGTAAAGAATTTCAACTGATTGTAATCAGCCATACTGTTACAACTGTGGTGAAACAAACCACACAATAAACTATGATAATAGAATAAGATGCTACGGCTGCGGTCGTTAAGGTCACAAAGAATCTAAATGCTGGAATTAATTAGATGTGTACAACTGAGATATCGGCAAAGATGATGATGCCAATAATATCCAATTACAAAATAGATTTGAAGTTCTCAGTGATTCTATATCATGTAACATATGTTGTAATGATAACTTTTGTTGTACCTGTGATTTTTTATCAAAATGTAATACAAATGCTTATCACAAGAAAAGGCAGAAAAACGGGTCGAATAGGTTAGAAAATAAACATCAATGTTTTACAAAAACTGACCCTGAAAAACTGTCCTCATCTCAGAATGTAAAGATGGATAATGTTGATAATATTTTTGGTTATTAAAAAGGATGGGTTTAAAATATCAAGTTTGAATAATCAACATTTATTACCCAAGATTATTGAATTGTAATTCAATTTTAAGAAAATGTCAAAAGAACAAAAACCACATGCATTTAGTTTTTCTGAAACTTTTTTGGGCTCAATGGTGAGTCATGACTCTAATGAATTAAAAATTGAAAGGTATACAAGTATGAATGCCCGTAAAGATAGAAAAAATAAAAAAAGGTGGAGGTTTTTGCAAATGACGTCAAATATGAGCGTCTATATTTTTTAGAAACAAGATCACTTTGAATCTATATGGTTCAACATTTTTCCTGTCAATACTCAACCATTTCTACTATGTCTTGTATATAGACCTCCTTACAGTCCTGTAGTCTAGTATGAGTATTTTGAGAATTAGTTTAGCAATGATTTTAATGTAACTTGACTTTCTGAAGTTACTGCCAACTAAATGGTCAAACTTTTTAACAACATATGGTATTTGTCAAATGGTTACTAATCCATCACGTGTAACATCAAGTAGTGCATCTTTAATTGATGACATCTATACTACTTTTCCCGATTATATTTAAGATCTACAAGTTCCAATATATTCCCCAGGCGATCATTACTCAGTGTCAAGAATATTAGATAAGTTAAATCGACAGATAAAGAATGGTGTTAGTACAAATAACCATCGTGAAATTAAGTACAGAAATTTCAAAAAGTTTGATGATAATAAGTTCATTAAAGGCTTTAAAAAAAGTGATATCTTAGAAACACAAGATGTAAATGTAGCCTAAGACATTTTGTATAGTTTATTTAATCATTATATTTCACAATCATAATTGTCGTCGTAAGTTCCCGTGGTCACGATTTTCTAAATTTCGTGTTTTTACAGGGTCCCCTTAGATCCCGTATTGTACGGGGATTCTTTAAAATGAAAAATAAAATTATTACGCTCTGGCGGCAGGAGAAGTTGTTCCGGATTGACCACATTTTTTCATCTGTTGCTACGCATGCTTATTTTTTTCCGCGGTTTTGCTGCGTGAAAATTGATTTTTACTTTTGTACACATTTGTATCCTCAACTATCCTGCATTTCATGTTGCGGAGTATTTATTTTCATCCTGTCTTGTGCAAAGTCATTTATTTTCAGTTCATACCAGGCTAAGTTTTTCATTTTCAAAATCCTCTTCCCCCTTTCGAAATCAAATGGTCGTCCCCTTACTGAAAGCTAATGAAAGGAGGTCGTCAATATGCTGACAAAAGTATGATTATAAACATCTAGTAAAAACTAGCATTCTACTGGTACAGCATGCTTTACTAATTGGCTGAATTATGTCGAAAGTCTTAGAGAAAGGATTATACATTCTTTATATGTCTGTCTCAAGTCAGGATCGAGCCGGTATTTGAGTGGTTGATTCCTGTCTGTCATAATTTGCTTGGTAAATTATTTTGTTATAATTTAGGCCGTTAGTTTTCTCAAATGAATTGTTTCAATTTTTCATATCGGGGCCTGTAATAGCCGACCATACGGTATTGGGTTTTCTCATTGTTTAAGGCCGTACGGTTGCCTATAATCGCTTACTTCCACTTCATTTGAACTCTGATAGACAGTTGTCACATTGGCAATCATACCACATCTTCTTATTTTTTTTTATTATACAGCAAGTATTACATAAAATTAAAATTATCAATGTTCCATGTAAATGAGGTAAGGTCGGATGAACTCTGCCACAAAGACATGTACACCTTGCTATCATTTCATACATGAAATATATTTGACCCACTACTTATAGTATCTGAGATACGGACTTGACCACTGAAACTTAACCTTGTTCATTGATCCATGAAATGAGGTCGAGGCCAGGTAAACCATGTCTGACGGACAAGTAGACCTTGCAAGGAAACCATATATTAGTAACCAAATATAGTTATCCTAGAACTCATGATAAGTGAGACATTCACATGACGAAAAAAAGAAATTCATTACGAACACCTTCTATCAAAAGACGGAAAAAAATAACATTTTGGGAGAGCAACTTATAAATCTTAATATCTAAAAACATCTCTAGAGATCACCTGTATCGAATCGTAAGAAAAAATTCCGAATTTGGAAATTGTAATAGGTCATGGTCACTGTTATTTAACGGCTGAATGAAAATTGTAAATGTGCAGCCTTTTAGTACAAATGTCAATCTCGAACCATATTCGGCAACAGAAATATCAAATTAGTCCTAAATATAGAAACTATAGTTAAAATCTTTTGATTTTTTTGAATTTATTTTGCTATAAACGCATATATGTAAGGGCGGGCAGCTGTCTAGACGTGACTCTGCGTTTTCCCTGAAATTTTAGCTTTGACATTTGACCCAAATTTAAGAAAATCCTGACCACTGTAGACAACGACGACACCAATATTTGGATGAGACTTGCTCTCTTTTTTCCAATGATATAAAATACAGCCGTGTGTTATTCCGTTAACCCATATCGATCAAATTCGTTGACTGGGCACCCTACTATTAAAGTAGGCAAAATATACCAATGGGATATTCAAACTCATAAGTATTGGTTACGACTGTTTTAGTTCACTTCTTTTCGCTTGATTGTTTGTGGTTTGATAGTTGCTTTATAATACGTATATCCTATATCTCATTTTGTACATAAAGACAATTACTATAGTTTACGTCATTTTGTCTCTGTTGAACAGTTGTCTCATTGGCAACCATACCACATTTTCTTATTTTTTATTTATTTTCTTCTATCTTGCACATTTGCTGGGTTTTTTTTTTTTCGTTTATAGCATTTTAGTTTTTTTTATCTTATTTGTCGTGACTTTCGACAGCATTTGGATACAAGGTCAACTTTAAATCAAAGATAAACGGTGATATTATTTCTGTTTATTTCTTTATTTTATTTCCTGGCTGACAACCTTTGTAATTCGCATCTTTAGTTTGATTCGGTTCCATTTTCCTTCAAATTGGTCGAATGATTTCAAAGAATAGAGTTTTAGCGTTCTGGGCAGCCAACAATGATAAACAATTCATGCTCTTGTATATCGACGTTGATTGCAACTGTAGATGTCACACCACCAATTCATCCACTCATATTAAGAACATGTGTATTAATAGCCCTAGCCTACTCTGACATAAAATAACACGTTTGATGTTGTTGTTTATTTTAACTATCAAATGCAACTTTTGCTGAATGAAACATATATATTTTGACTCTTCTGAGCCCAAGCTTACTTGTGTATGAATTTCCTTAACAATGTGAAGACAGCTGTGGTAAATAGTATTCTTATTGAGGGTTGGAGAAAATCAGAGTGCTTTCTATAGTAGAAGGTGCCTTCCGGAACGTCGTGTATCGATAGACTTTAAATAAAGGCAACAGTAGTATACCGGTGTTCAAAAGTCATAAATTGATTGAGAGAAAACAAACCAAAACCGAGGGAAACACATCAACTATAAGAGGAAAACAAAGGAACAACAGGAACACCGAAGTGCAACAAAAACAAACGCCAACACACATACAAACGAACTATTTGATAACAACTGCCATATTCCTGACTTGGTACAGGACATTTTAAGAAAATATGGTGGGTTGAACCTGGTTTAAACATTGGTTTAAAATTATCCTGTAGAAATGCGATAAATGTACAATTCAAGATATACATGGTACTCTTAAAATTAGACTTAAGGTACAATATTTAGAGAGCTGTGGTAATTTAGAAAAAGTTTTAATATATATAGATTTGGAATTGGCAGTGTGACACCTGTGTAAAACAACGTCAGTTTAACAACCAGAACATACCGAACCGTAAAAACACAAGACTGGAGTTTGCTTTAGTATACTTTCGGATTCCATTAACTTTTGTATCAACTTGATTAAGATGAAATATCGATTAAAGGACTTTGTGTAGTTCCTAGTTTATGTGATTCTTCAGTTGTAAACTCTCTGACTTTTTAGGATGAACATTTATAACGGTAATTATTTGCATGCAGCATCGAAATATATACCTTATATATTGATTAGTTAATTTTATCTTATATCCTGTATAAATGAGAATACACTTTCAAATGTACACGTTGGATTGAAAACAGTGTGTTGCTACCAATAAGATACGTACAAATAGGAATCTGGATTTTACCGGTTAATATCTGTTCTTTCCACTTCAAAGGGAATTATCCCTAGTCACGTCTAATCATGTGGAATATTGGTAGTAATAAAGTCAGACAAAATATCTGTTCACTATGAAAATAAGTTTGTCATAATAGAAAGGAGAAAACTAGGGTGTATCAATTTATAATTCATAATCCCTACATCACGTTTTATGAAATTCTTTATCATTTTTATTTCCAATATATAATATTAACAAACTAATATATCAAAAGAAAAATTAATTTATTTAAAAAAGACGACCCTCATATTGTATTTAAAAAAAACTTAAAACGAATAAAGATGAAATGTGCATGTTGTTCACGTCGTGGGTACACCCTTTTAACCTATTCAAAATATTACAAATTTAAAATTAATTCAAATAAGGCGGTAATCTAGTATAATAAATAAGATGTCATAATAGCTATTTGTGTGGTTAAATAAAAACTCATACGATAATCATATATTCGTCATACGTTTTTTAATGGACTTTCATGTTCTTTTTAGGTTTTCATATATGTTTCCGTGTTTGTGGATAGGAAGATCCGAAGATCAGCTATATGTGAAGATCAAAAGAAATTGTACATTGAAGTAGTTATGCATGCTAGAAACCTGAAGATCCCAATGCCCTTATACATATCTAAACTATTAAATGAAACGCGCAACGCACGTTGCATGTTGAGTAAAATAATTTTGCCATTAATTGGTTGAACCAATTCAGTCTGTTGTCTTTATTTCGTGATGGGTATCACCTGCTAAGTTGGCAAAAGATTGAATAACAAAAATACCGAACGCCAAGGAAAATTCAAATCGGAAAGTCCTTTATCACAAAAAACAATACATATTCAGGCTCTGGTTATGGTTTATAAGAACATTTTGAGAAGTGTTTGAGTGATACATTTTGCATTTGAAAAACTGAGATTTCAACTGCTTCATGTTATGTTGGCTTTAGAGGGTTATGGCTAATTTCTATTTGTTGTTTTTGATTAAATAGCTTAACATGTGTATATAAACTACATTTCACGTGTCCACCCGAACATGATGGTAATGAGCAACACTTTTAAATACCAACAGTGCCAGCACTTAAGAGTAGACACGGCATTTCTTATACTTTTTAATCATAAGACTTAACTGATTTGCACCACGGTACAAAGCTGGAAGTTTCATTCGATTGTCACGCCAACTTTTATTTTGAGTATTATTACTCAACAAATTTCGGTTTTGATTAATTGTCTTATGATGTGGCTACGTTTCTATTGGCTAGAATGAGCTATTAAATTGGGATATTGTTTTGGACGTAAATGATACTTAATACGGAAGATAAGGAATGATACTTAATACGAAAGATAAGGAACGATACTTAATACGGATTATAAGGAATGATACTTAATACGGAATGAATTAACAGTATGGGTATTCACGGCTCGATCAACAATAATTGATTCACGTTGCGTTGACGTCATTTATGATACGGCGAAGCACGCCATACCTTTTTGAAAGGTTAAGCTCGTGATACATTACTTTTCAAAATACAAAAGAAGATGATTTTACTACGTTTTATGTTACTTTGTAGTGGGGTTCCTATGGTGGCCTCATGGAAAAAGTATGATATTTCTATAATGTATACTAAGGAGGTGTATTTTACCTGTCTCTCAGATCTGTTTTCATTAATTCCGGGAACCTGTAAATTTTACATGCAATTACAGGTATGTTGATGATTTAAGAACAAGACAATTTAAGGAAGTGCTATGACATGAAATGACTGTGAATTTTTTTTAACTGAAGATGAAAGAGCCATGCTTGAAAATCAAGAATTTAGCATGGAAAGCAATGGGGCAAAGAATAAGTTGTATGGTTCCTAAAGGCTAATAAAATACTCCAGCTCTTATTTAAGATGGAAGAGAGAGTCTGTTGGCTTGTAAATATTTTTGTTTTGCTTTCCTACTTTTGAAACAACATGTTTACTTGTCAAAATAATAAAGGACAATCGCTCGACATTATTTTCTGTCAATTACAATTTTGTGTTTAAGACTACATCGTCTCTTAATTTAAAATGTATCAAATTTCAGAAAAAGGGAGTATTCAAGTGAATATACTTGTTTTACATCGTTTAGTGGTCGTTTGGTTATTTCTCAATGATTTGTACATTAAAGGCAACAGTAGTATACCGCTGTTCGAAATTCATAAATCGATTGAGAAAAAAACAAATCTGGGTTACAAACTAAAACTGAGGGAAACACATCAAATATAAGAGGAGAAATACGACACAACAGAAACACAACATTAAAATGTACATACAGAAACGAACTATAATATAACAATGGCCATTTTCCTGACTTGGTACAGGACAAACCAGTCCAAATAATAAAATGAATACATGGAGATCTGAGGTATACATCAAAATAAAGTATAAACAAAAATACAGAACTCCTAGGTTAATTCCAAAAATGGAAAGTCCATAGAACCTGACAAAACCAAATGATCAATCAACAATGGGACAGGAACTAACGACAAACAAAACCCAACAGACACACAGAGGGCAGCACAAACAAAACTTATACAGGTATCTATACAATATATCAAATCCTTAATAGTTTCGAATCTAAATCATGTAAATGTAGTGAATGAATTTAACAGAAACAATAAAAGATCTTCCATTTAAACCAAATTATCAAAGAAACAAAAATATTAAGCAAGGTTTGCTAATACTAAAGAACATAATTTACCTGTCCAATGTATTCATATTGAGGATGTTTTTCATTAAACCATTTACTTGGGTCATCTTCTCTCGTCGTTGTAAATACTAATCTGTTCGTGAATTCTCCGTTTTTTACATTCAGTCGTTTTATTCTATTTGGTACTTTTCTCTCTTCTTCATTTAAAAATCTATCAAAACAACTGACAATATAAAACCCATGTAGCAATATGATTACAAAGTAACTTTTCATTACAAATGAACAAATAGGTTTAAAAAGTTTATTCAGACACTCAGAACTAATTCCAAATTATAATCTGTCACTGGCGAATTTACGGAATGATTTTGATCCGTCAGAGGTTCTTCATCTTTCTACTTTAAAGGATTATAATCCCACCTTATATGACTATAAGTTCAATGATCTATTGATTCAGAACGTTATATATTGGTTACCAAGCTTGATTAGAAATTACACGCCTATTCAACCTTTTTAACATATTTTGGAATAAATCAGTATGATTTTGAAAGTAAAATCAAACACGACAGAAGTTTGTCGATGTTCATATCACATTAATCCATTAAGTAGATACAATTCAAGGTAAAAGGAGTCACATGAACTCCGAAAAACGTCGTTTAGGTTTTCTGTAAACGTTTTTCAATATATTCTAATATTTCTACATACAAAGGCTTTAGTGTTTTTACTAATGATATATAATGATCTAACATGTATTCAAAATGTTATCAAATATGAATTGTAAAATCCGATAACAATTGATTTTATGCAGAGAATTTTAGGGTGTATGTCAATAAATCTAATTTGTCGTTAAAATGCCATTCTTGTCAGGATAAAATTTTAGTTCGAGAAAATTAACCAAGGCACAGGGACATAATTTTGATAATTAACTTAGAAAAATATTAGCTCAACTCTTTTTTTCGATTGCATTTTTTAACATTTTAAAAAGTAAAATAACAAAAATACCAAACTCCAAGGAGAGTTCAAAATTCGAACTGTCCCTTATCAAATGGCAAAATCAGAAGCTCAAGCATTTTTGGGACAGGCATTTCCTTATATAGAAAATGGTGGATTAAACCTGTTTGTTTAGCTAGCTAGACTTCTCACTTATATGCCAGTCGCATTGAATTCCATTATATTGACAACAATGTGTGAGCAAAACAAACAGACATAATAACACAAATCTTTAATGACAAATTCTTTTAAAAAATCGACAAATTGGTTCATTTACGGTATAACAATCGACGCAGGAAAACTCTAAAGAAGATGACTTATAAAATTTAGATAATTTTTTAAAGTTATTATGATACAACTAATCAATTTCATTCTCTTTTTTACAATACTGTTCAGTGAGATGAAAGGCGATCGTGACAGTATATTAGCATGACCATTATATTTGTTAAATGACCTTTACACAGAATCAGTCAAATATTTCGAACGTCATTTCCTCATATATGTAAATTTTACAAATACTATTTTATTTTTCTATTGAAGTCCTACAGATGAGGATTTTTAATATAACACTTTCACATTCATTAATTTTTCAAGCTTCTATAGAGTCAAATGTAGAAGTAAATGCATTTGAACGCCAAGCAACACACTGGACCAGCTGCAAATCATTATTACAGTTTTAATCTAACTGCGGAAACAAACATTCTAAAGCTACTTTTGTAAATCGTTTGGAAGTCTGAAAAAGAATTAGTTTCGACTTTTATATTTTTTTATCCCTTTTGAAAGATTGGTATAGCCTATTTCATCTAATGTTTGTCACTCATGGGACATGTGGGAGGATCTGCAAATTCATGAATGTCACTGAAATTCGAATATTAAGAATGAATAAAGTAGTATGGGATTATATAAAAACTATAAAAAAAAATTTATCGTGTTGTAGGAAAATACAGAAATGTAAAAGTCGCCGAGCTTATTTTAAAGCCATCGGATGTTCATCTTTCTTATATCATGTAAAGATTTTTACAACAACATCAACAATCAACTACAAATACGATAAAATGAAAAATACAAACGAGTTTCACCTTTCCACCAGTCCTTTTCTTTTTTTTTTTAAATTTGGGTTCCCCAACTGTACTTTCATCATTATATAAATATCAGTGTTAGTAATTTACAATGTTCTCCCTTCAAAGTAAATTCAAATAAATCATACGTTACAGAAATCTTTTCTTTTTACTCTTTTGATCCCCCCACCACGGGCCCCGTACTTTGCCTTTATATAATCGTTTCAATTCCATAGGTGTTTTATCATAATAACACAAAATAACTTATAACGTCAAATGTGAAAGGACGATAACTATCAGTATTCATATCATTCATAAAAAGGGCAATTCCTGTTTGTTGTCAAAATAGCTTGAAAATTATAGTTTATCCCATTTTTTGCAAAACTTATGATCAGAAATACACCATAATGTATTTCAAACAAAAGAGAACATCGGAGCAGTGATGCTGTAAATATGAGTAAAGATTAAAGTATGTTTTAAAAGTTATTTTTAGTTGAAAAGATTGAGGAAAATTGGTTCTACCTCCTTGTACATGTTAAGAGTATATCTAGCTGTTTTAAGAGTATATCTAGCTGTTTTAAGAGAGTATATCTACCTGTTTAAGAGTATATCTAGCTGTTTTAAGAGTATATCTAGCTGTTTTAAGAGTATATTTAGCTGTTTTAAGAGTTTATCTAGCTGTATTATGCAATTTATGGAGCAGGATCTGTTAACCCTTCCATAGCACATGAGATCATTCCCGTTTTATTGGTGGGGTTTGTGTTGCTCAATATTTAGTTTTCATGTAGTGCTTTTTGTACTGTTGTTTTTCTTATCGTCGTTTTTGGGTTTTTTTTTTTGCTATTGCATTGTCAGTTTTATTTTCGACTTATGATTTTGAATATCACTTTGATATCTTTCGCGACTCTTGCAGATTTCGTTCATTTTCTATGGAGTAGCAACATATACACACAAGAATAAAAACTATATCTCATTACTTATATATATTTAAGTGAATTTGTCAGTGATAATCATGATAATGTAGAATACCGGAATTTTTCGGGATTATCCATTTTCTAGTGTGTATACATAAATGCATTGTGCACCTGATTTGCGGTAAAAAAATTACAATGAAGGTTATGGAATATATGTTTACATGCTTTCTGTGTTCAACAAGGAACAAGGAATTCAAACTGCGAGACTTACAACTAAATGAACAGAAACAAACAGGCGGAATGCATGTTTACAGATCGATACAAAAATGTTTTGTAGTCGGGCGACGTTGTCTACAAATAGATATAAGAAGATGTATTGTTATGAGTTACAATTAATGACTAAAATCAGCAAAGACCCATCGAAACAACATCTGATACAAAAATTTAACAATACTTTTAGATATTTGGATGATATATTGGCTCTCAATAATGACGACTTCAGTATGTATACTAAAGAAATTTATCCTGTTGAACTTACTTTAAATAAGGCTAATACTAACAATGACCACTGTCCTTTCCTCGATCTTGATATCTATATCGTTAACGGGAAGCTTAATACAAAAATTTATGATAAAAGAGATGATTTTTAATTTCCTATCGTTAATTATCCATTTTTAGAAGGTGACGTTCCCTTGTCACCATCATATGGTGTTTATATATCTCAACTTGTACGATTCGCTCGTGTATGTAACAACGTATTAGATTTTAGCGAGATACATTTATGTATTACTGAAAAATTATTACATCAGGGTTTTCGATATCATAAACTAGTCAAAACATTTACTTAATTTTATCATCGGTATAAGGACATCATTCGTAAATATAACTCAACATGCAGACATCTTATACGTTCGGGTATTTCACATGCAATCTTTTATGGTAATATTCTTTACAAAGCACAAAAATGTCAGTATTCACCTCAAAAGCTAACAAAACCTTTAAACAGACTTATTAAGAAGGGATATAGTTACTGTTGTCAGGTCATTAAAGATTGCATATTTTGGCTTTAATATTGATTCACTTATAGGGTCTTTGCATCGAAATTAAACACATTTGTTTTAAAACCAGTTGTTGGCATGACACGGGTTATGTTCTTTTTATATATTTTATGACGGTATAATACTAAACCCCTAACAAGAGGGATTATGCCTGATATTCATATGATGAAGACATAATCTTTCAATCAGTTTAATTGAGGTCTGGAGCTGGCATGTCAGTAACTGCTAGTAGCCTGTTGTTATTTATGCATTATTGTCGTTTTGTTTATTTTCTTTTAATTCCTATTCAGACATCGGACTCGGACTTCTCTTATACTGAGTTTTACTGTGCGTACTGTTGTGCGTTTGTTTTTTCTACATTGGCTAGAGGTATAGGGGGAGGGTTGAGATCTCAAAAAACATGTTTAACCCCGCCGCATTTTTGCGCCTGTCCCAAGTCAGGAGCCTCTGGCCTTTGTTAGTCTTGTATCATTTTTAGTTTCCTGTGTATAATTTAGAGTTTAGTATGACGTCCATTATCACTGAACTAGTATACATATTTGTTAAGGGGCCAGCTGAAGGACGCCTCCGGGTGCGAGTGTTTCTCGCTGCATTGAAGACCCATTGGTGGCCTTCTGCTGTTGTCTGCTCTATGGTCGGGTTGTTGTCTCTTTGACACATTCCCCATTTCCATTCTCAATTTTATGTAGTATGAGTGCCAATGAGACAAATATCCATCCAAGTCTAAATTTATAAAAGTAAACCATTAAAGGTCAAAGTACGGTCTTCAACACGGAGCCTTGGCTCACACCGAACAGTAAGTTATAAAGGGCCCCAAAAATTACTAGTGTGAAACCATTCAAACGGGAAAACCAACGGTCTAATCTATATAAAAAACGAGAAACGAGAAACACGTATGAACCACATCAACAAACGACAACTACTGAACATCAGATTCCTGACTTAGGACAGGTGCAACCAAATGCAGCGGGTTTAAACTTTCTAATGGTACCAAACCTTCACCCTTTTTCTTAAACAATAATGTAACATCACAACATAGAAAGACACACTATAAAATATCAACTGAAATAGCTTAACTCAATCAAAGGACATATTAACACCAGTGAACATACAGTAAACAAAAAAATTTGACCTATGATACAATGTAAATACAAAATAAATAAACTAAGGGAAGAATAATAAAAGTAACATGTTTTGGAAAAAAAACGATTCATATATGAAGGACAAGGTTTTTTTAGAATAAGAATGTTGTGGCAAATGTGATTAGAATAGATGTGCATGTTGAATAACAGGACATAGGTACAATGTCATGTAATGTGTTAAAAAATTAATCATGTTAGCATATTAGGCTTGACATTTTGATATTTATGTTTGTAAAGATGGTTTTCATATGATTTCAAAGAACTAATTTCTTATTTATAATTTTATTTCACTTTTTTTTCATTTTATCATAAACAAAATTTTCTCATCATTCAAGCTATTACTTATAATCCCTGAGTGTGTAATCCTAATTCAGGAACATTTCATTATATCTAAATGCTAAACATAATAGTGATTATACATAATCTCTAATTAAACAACTTTACTGTAAAATTGAGAAAGGAAACGGGGAATCTGTAAAAGAGACAACAATCCGACCAAAGAGCAGAAAACAGCCTTAGGCCACCGATGGGTCTTTAACACAGCCAGAAAATCCCGCACCTGGAGGCAGTCTTCAGCTAGCCCCTAAACAAAAACGTGTACTTCTTCAGCAAAAATGTAACATATATAAGGTATAGATATACTTCATATTTTGATGATTAATTCTTAATAGTGATTTATTTACTTCTTATATATATAGTTACCTGTAGGAATTAGGACAGTATATTTACTATGGTTTATCTTTCTTTTATCGATAGTGGTATCGTCAACTTTATTGGGGTAGAATTCTAACGTATCTGGCCTGGGTGATTGTAATATGAATGAAAAGGCATTCCCTTTGATAAAAAAAAAAAGAAAGAAATCAGTATGCTGGAGTTTCTTATTAAGTATGTTAACATATTTTGCTTGACATTTTGATATCAATGTTTGTACAGATGGTTTTTATATAATTTCAAAGAAGTAATTTCTTATTTATGATTTTATTTTACTTTTTTTTTCATTTTATCATAAACAAAACTATCTCATCATTCAAGCTATTATTTATAGTCCCTGAGTGTGTATACATAAATCAGGAATATTTGATTATATCTAAATGCTAAACATAATAGTGATTATGTATAATCTCTAATTAAACAAATGTACTATAAAATTGAGAAAGGAAACGGGGAATGTGTAAAAGAGCAATCAATCCGATCAAAGAGCAGAAAACAGCCCCAGGTCACCAATGGGTTTTCAACACAACCAGAAAATCCCGCACCAGGAGGCAGTCTTCAGCTGGCCCCTAAACAAAAACGTGTACTACTTCAGCAAAAATGTAACATATATAAGGTATAGATATACTTCATATTTTGATGATTAATTCTTAATAGTGATTTTTTTTTTACTTCTTATATATGGTTACCTGTAGGAATTAAGACAGTATATTTACTAAGGTTTATCTATCTTTTATCAATAGTAGTATTGTCAACTTTATGGCGGTAGAATTCTAACGTATCTGGCCTGGGTGATTGTAATATGAATGAAACGGCATTCCCTTTGATAAACAAAAAAAAAAAACAAAAATATTAGTATGCTGGAGTTTCTTATTAAGCATTCTTTAATCGATACTGGTATCGTCAACTTTATGACGGTAGAAATCTAACGTATCTGGTCTGGGTGATTGTTATATGAATGAAAAAGCATTCCCTTTGATAAACAAACAAAGAAAATCTGTATGCTGGAGTTTCTTATTAAGCATTCTTTTATCGGTAGTGGTATCATCAACTTTATGGCGGTAGAAATAGCAGGAGAGAATTATATATAGTTACCTGTAGGAATTAGGACAGTATATTTACTATGGTTTATCTTTCTTTTATCGATAGTAGTATCATCAACTTTATGGCGGTAGAAATCTAAAGTATCTGGCCTGGGTGATTGTAATATGAATGGAAAGGCATTCCCTTTGATAAGCAAAAAAAAATATGTATGCTGGAGTTTCTTATTAGGCATTCTTTTATCGATAGTGGTATCGTCAACTTTATGGCGGTAGAAATCTAACGTATCTGCGACTCTTTTCACAAAAATCTTACGATTAAAACTTATCGTAAGTTAAATTGAAATGTGAATGACTTACGAGTATTTTTACTCTTAAGATTTTTTGTGAAAAGAGACTCTGGCCTGGATGATTGTAATAACGGCATTCCCTTTGATAAACAAAAAATAACAAAAAAAAATTAGTATGCTGGAGTTTCTAATTAAGCATTCTTTTATCGATAGTGGTATCGTCAACTTTATGACGGTAGAAATCTTACGTATCTGGCCTGGGTGATTGTTATATGAATGAAAAGGCATTCCATTTGATAAACAAAAACAAAACAAAAAAGTCTGTATGCTGGAGTTTCTTATTAAGCATTCTTTTATCGGTAGTGGTATCATCAACTTTATGGCGGTAGAAATAGCAGGAGAGAATTAACCTTCAGGAGCACCTGAGATCACCCCAAGGTTTTGGTGGGGTTCGCGTTGCTCAGTCTTTAGTTTTTTCTATGTTGTGTTTTGTAAACTATTGTTTGTCTGTTTTTTTTCTTTTTTAGCCATGGCGTTGTCAGTGTATTTCCTACTTATGAGTTTGATATCCCTCTGGTATCTTTCGCCTCTCTTTTTGTCAGCAGATATGATAAAGCATATGTATAGCTCCTTGATGTAATATATGTGAAAATGAGAAGGTGTGGTACATGTAAATATCTGTTTCGAATAAATGAAGGAAAAACATCGAATAACATCATAACTTTTCCTCATTTTAGACCTGCCCTGTTAGAAGTGTTAGCTCAAGTGGTAAAAATCAACATTATTTGAAATATGAGTCTACAATTAACTCATCATAGATACTAGGAATGAAATTTTGTAGGCCAGACACGCGTTTTGTCTACTGAAAACTCATCAGTTACGCTCGTATAAAAAAAGTTTAAAAGACCGAAAAAGTACGAAGTTAAAGAGGATTGAGGACACAAAATTCCGAAAGGTATTGCCAAATACAGCTAAGGTTACATATTCGTTGGATCGAAAATCCTTAGTATTTCGAAAAAATCAAAGTTTTGTTAACAGTAAGTTTATAATAATAACCATATCAATAAAATTGAGAATGGAAATGGGGAATACGTCAAAGAGACAACAACCCGACCAAAGAGCAGACAACAGCCGAAGGCCACCAATGGGTCTTCAATGCAGCGAGAAAAACCCGCACCCGGAGGTGGTCCTCAGCTGGCCCCTAACTAAAATTGTGTGCTAGTTCAGTGAATATGGACGTCACACTAAACTCAAAAAAATATAAATGAACTAAAATTAAAAAAACATACTAGACTAACAAAGGCCAGAGGCTCCTGACTTGGGACAGGCGCAAAAATGTGGCGGGGTTAAACATGTTTTGTGTGATCTCAACCCTCCCAATATACCTCTAGCCAATGTTGAATAAAGAAACACATAGCAATACGCACAGTAAAACTCAGTTTAAAAGAAGTCCGAGACCGATGTCAGAATAGGTAACAAAAGAAACTAAGCAAAATGACAATGATACATAAATTAACAAAGGACTACTAGCAGTTACTGACATGCCAGCTCCAGACCTCAATTAAACTGATTGAAAGATTATGTCTTCATCATATGAAAATCTAGTACAATCCCTCCCGTTAGGGGTTTAGTATCATACCATCATAAAATATATGAGAAGAATATAACCCGTATCATGCCAACAACTGGTTTTAGAATAAATGTGTTAATTTTCGATGCAAAGACCCTATGAGTGAATCAATATTAATACCAAAATATGCAATCCTTAATGACTTGACAACAGTATCGTTACTATATCCTTTCCGAATAAGTCTGTTTAAAGGTTTGGTTAGCTTTTGAGGTGAATGCCGACATTTTTGTGCTTTGTAAAGAATATTACCATAAAATATTGGATGTGAAATACCTGAACGTATAAGATGTCTGCATGTTGATTTATTTTTACGAATAGTGTCCTTGTACCGATGACAAAATTTAGTAAATGTTTTGACTAGTTTGTGATATCGATAATAATCAATATTATTTTAGGTCAACACATATGTGCTTACTACTGGGCTGGTGATACCCTCGGGAAGAAATCGCAACCAGCAGCGTCATCGACCAGTGGTTATAAATAAATTCATAATAGATACCAGGATGAACATTTGGTACACCCTACGCGCGTTTCGTTTACAAATAACTCATCAGTGAAGCTCGTTTATAAAAAGTTAATAAAACCCAAAATATATTAAGAAGTTGAAAAACATGGAGGACCCAAGCATCAACTTTTCCTTGGGGTGAAAATTCTAAGTATTTCGAAAAATATCTAAGTTTTGTTAACAATTTATTTATAATTATGACCATATCAATAATAATTCAAGTCAACACAGAAGTGCTGAATATTTGGCTGGTGACACCTTCGGGGTGGAAACCGCCAATAGCAGTTGCATCGATCCAGTGTTTGTATATGAACTCATCATAGATACCAGGATTAAAATTGTGTACGCCTGCATACGCGCATCTCGTCTACAAAAGACTCATCAGTCAAAAAATTTAAAAAAAAAAAAAAAAAAAAAAGTCGAAATAAAGTACGAAGTTGAAGAGTGTTGAGGACCCATATTTCCGAAAGGTTTTGCCAAATACAGCTAAGGTAATCTATCCCTGTAGTAAACAATTCTTTGTATTTCAAAAATATCAAGTTTACGAGACAGGTAATTTATAATTTTGACCATATCAATGATAATTCAAGTCAAAACAGAAGTGCTGATTACTTTGAGTTTGGACAAATGTATCTATTTCATTGTTGGTAATGTTGCACTGCAAGCATTTACAAAAGGATTTCGTTTGGATATGATGTTTCATAATAACAATAATATAGGGTTATTGCATGAATATTGGGGAATATTGTCCCGAGTAGAATTTTATATTGCACGAGCTTGCGAGTGCAATATATATGTTCTACGAGGGACAATATTTTCCAATATTCATGCAATAACCCTTGTATTGTATAGCAATATAATATTTGAAAGTAAAAATTGGTTTAAACTAAGATTTTGTCGTTGATGACGTCATAAATTTTGAAGATTTATTGCACTAGTGTAATATTAGAATTTATTGCACGCTAACTTTTGGTTACTTTCTCTGGGAAATATTATATTGCTATCCAATAATAATATTTATAATAATTATTATAATTGCTATGCACTAATAATATTTATAATAATTATTATAATTATTATAAAGCATTCGTTAACATGTAAGGTAGACAAAACAAATTCAACAAATAAATATCCACTTGATTGCAGATGTGTTTGCGGCAACTAATATAAATCTTTGTTTCCGTAATGGAAGAGGTTAATATGCTCGACATACTTAAGCTTACTGTCACGTTGATGAGATGATTTAGAGAGGCGGAAAGATATCCAAGGAATATTCAAACTCATAAGTTGATGACAAACTATCAACATCATAATAATATAAAAGAAAACAGTATACAAAATACAAGACAAAGACTAAGCAACACGAACTCCAACAAAAAAACGGGGGTGATCTTAAGTGTTCCTGAAGGGTAAGTAGATTCCACTCCACATGCAGCTGCCGTCGTGTTGCTCATGTAAGTACAAAATTGTTGATAAGTCTAATTCGGTGATGTCACATTCGAGAAAAAGAGTACAGGATTATGGTTACGACAACTGAAAAAAATCAGTCGTCGTCTGTGAAATATATATTCCGTAACGGTTAACTTTCTCGTGAAGGCGAATTTTCGAAGAGTTGACTTGGACCTCACCACCGTGAACCCTTATATCCAGCAACTCTCCTTCAAGAAAATCTCGACAGGAAATGGAAGCTCAAGAATATCGTAGCAACTGGGAAATGGAAAGTTCACAATTGGAAAGCTGATATTATGTCTTTTGTTGTAAAGTTTTGTTCTCAACCCACCCTCATCGTCAATGCCTAGATATTAGTTGAGATATGAGGCAGACTGAACTGTACTTGCTGTATCCTTCATTTCAAGTTCAATGGGATAAAAACGTTTACCATAGTCACAAAACTTTGAATTATTCAGTGAGAGGACAACATCTATATAGCCGAAAGTAAAAGTAAAAGATAATGATAGTTTTTTTTCACCCTTCCTAGGAAGCTCAGTGTGAAATCTGCCTCATTTAGATAAATTTAGATACGATCCGGGTAAACTTATCAATCTTTTAAATAAACTTATTCTAAAAGGTTACCTATTCAACACTGCAATTAAATCTTTGAATATTATTTTTATTGGTATAAATATTGATTTTGTTATCAGTAAATTAAAACCTTACTAAATATTACACATATGTACTTTCACAGTACTACAATCTGTCGATACCTATAGTGTGGCTGTTAATGACGTCTTTTCACTAAATCCATTGAATGTTGGATGCATACTGATTGATATTTTAGTCTTAGATACATAATTTTTGTCATTAGTTGTTATTGGCTTTGAACTAGCTGGTAGTAACTGCGAGTACTCTCAGTTCTGTGCTGAGTATCTTTTTGCTTTTGGGATGTATAAGTACCCGTCCCCGTCTACTCTGTATTTTTGTTAGTTGTGTATTTCTATTTGTATCCATCTGAAGCCTTTTTCAATTGATTTTTATAGTTTGTTCTTATGTTGTACTGTTACACCACTGTCCCAGGTTAGGGGAGGGTTGAGCGCTCACATGTTTAACCCCGCCACAGTCTTTATGTCCCTGTCCCAAGTCAGGCGCCTATAGTTCAGTGGTTGTCGTTGGTTCATGTCTGTTATATTTGTTTTTCGTTTATTGTTTTGTTATAAATTAGGCCGTTAGTTTTCTCAATTGAACATAATTTTCATGTCGGGGCATTTTATAGCCGACCATACGGTACGGATTTTTCTCATTGTTGAAGGCCGTGCGGTTGTCTATAATTGCTTACATCCACTTCATTTGAACTTTGGTGGATAGTTGTCTCATTGGCAATCATACCACATCTCCTTATTTTTTAAAGTTGATAATAAGTGGAGCGCACTTGATTCCCATGCTATGCCGATTGATTGTTGAAAAACACGTCCAAACGTAACAAATATGTCGTCAACCAAGAAATCAACCATCATTTTGATGTCAATTAAAGTACAGTTTGCTTAATCCTGTTTCTTTTATTGCGTTTACGTCAGATGAAGCAATAGATGTAGTAGACACTTCATGCGTAAATTTAAATAAAAATGTGATGCGAGTTAGCTATTTTGAACTTGCTTGTTTTCAAATTTTTCCGTCCGTCATCTCTCTCTATATATATACCGTAGAAGTATATTCTTTGCTTGTATCAGAGAGTTTTTTTTTTACAAAGTATGATGCACCTCCCTTAAACACGACATTTATATCTACATTGACCATTATTTTCAATGAAACAAAGTAAGAATAGTTTGTCTTAAAGACCAAACAGCCTATTGTTTATGCGCATTAGCTAAACCGGCGCAACTTGACTGACATAAAAGCTCTATGACGTTGTGAACAGCTAGACAAAATGCGGCAGATAAGAACGTCACATTTCGCGGATTCCAATATGATGTACGCGTCAAAATACGATTTGTCAAGAAAAATGAGATTTAGCATATAAATTTGCAAATATTTAGTAAAAATCAAACAAAAATGAACACAAAAGACTAACGTTTACTGGAATTTTGAACGTTTGTGATTTGCACAATTGAGCTTTTAAAAGGTTAGGCCGAGAAAAATAGTTCTAGTAGTTTCGATCTACTGACTACTCTAACTGATCCTCGTAAAACAGTGTTCGATCTTGTAATGAAGTTTAATTCTATTTATACTGCTAAATTTACAAAATCTTTGCAAAAAAGATGCAATGTATTTTGCCATTGCCGATAACTGGTATCATTTTAAAATTGTCTTAATGAAAAAAATATAAAGATTTCGCTTGCTCTCGCTAATGTTTAAGGCAACAATTTTAAGAAATGATACTTGAATGTGAATTAAAATTAAATTTAAGGTTTGTAAAAAACCTTTTATTTATTAACTTCTTAGAAAAAAAATGACCCAGGAATAAAATCAACATTAAATGCTAACTTTTAAGAAGCTACAATGACCGGAAAGATTGAAAACAAATTTCGATACGTTGTCATTCTTTTTAATTTCCAAAAGAACATTTAAATTCATACGATTATAGTCTTTCAAATTTATTCTGTTTTGAGAAATACTTCATAGTTTTCAACGGAAAATTATTTCTTTCAGCAGTTCAAACGAAAATTGTTTTTTAATTCTTAACAAGACGTCTTTTCCAGCTTATTTGTACCTCGTATTTAATGTATATTCAAGACCCGTGAAGAGTAATAACATAAATCGTATTTTATAAATATAGAATAACCATACATTGTCTCGAAATATAAATTTTATTGGTACAAGTCTTAGAAACAGGTAGAAAGCGAGGCTTTGCCGAGCATTTCTATCCTGTTTTGAGCCGAGTACAAATAAACTTTCTATTGCAATTTGACTGCGCAAAGAGCACAGCTGCAGTATATTAGGCAATATACAGTCATGCAACATTTTAGTAATAATAACCTAATTCTACCTATCATATAAAGTTCCTTAAATTTTTAATATTTAGAAATTAGGAATCTATACATTTAATGGAATAGTTTTTATACGCCCGACATAGTCGGAACGTTGTATTGTACACACTAGTCGTCCGTCCGTCAACACTCTGTGGTCTAATATAAAAATAAGATGTGGTATGATTACCCAGGGCGAGTCCAGAACCTCGATGTCAAGAGGAGCACTATGAAATCAAAACTAATAATTGTCTAGATGTAAATGGATCTATATATGCGAGTGTGGGTTCTGGTAGTGGTGGTTGTGGTGGAACAGGGGGGGGGGGGGGGGGGGGGGGGGTCGGATATACATTTCTGTATTTCTTTATCCTTTAGGGTTTTTTTCACTATTCACACTACACCCTTTATTCTGTTTTTCTGCTTATTTCCGACTTGATTTTTCCGATAGATGAAAAAAACATTCACAAGAAACCGTTATCGTTATGCGAGTGTTTTGTTATGAATGACATATCCCATATTTTTGACACTACACATCTTGTTGTACCTTGCTATTCTTTAAAGACCGATTTTAGTTGGTAATATCTTTCCTGGTCAACATATTTTTTAACATGTTAATCGATGTTAATCCTTCAATATTGTATTAGAAACAAATAAAAATACTCGTATTCCAATCAGCATGTTTTACATAAAAGACATTACACATAGATGTCAATATAATGTGACTTTTTTCCTGTGACATTTTGTCTGTGACTTTTTCCGTGACTTTTTTTCCTACATTCATATTTACACACCCATCGATACATTGTCATAAATCACGCATGTTGAAGCTGGAGTCAATTAACGGCCAGTTTCAGAAGTCAAATCAAGCTGTGACAAAATTTCCGCTCTAGATTATCAGATTCAGTAGCATAAAATTATGCTAATAAATATTTTGGTGATCCCGACTGGTGGGGGGAGGGGGGTGCCCCCGGTAAATCTTCCACTGGGCATTGCCAATGAGACAACTCTCCACTAGAGAGCAAATGATGCAGACGTTTATCGTACGGTCTTCAACGAGTAGCAAAACTATAATACTAATAAAACTATTAGTCTAGATTTAGTCAATGTCATCTTTCATTTTTATTTTTTTTCATTTCCAATAATTTTGTGAAAGAGAGGGAGGGTAAAAATTAAAATTTATTTTTTAAAGTTGAGTAGAATACTAAATTCCACGGGCGGTGTTTTTGAAAGCTTATTTTAAAGTTGATATTCTCGGTTTTGTGAGGCAACAGAATGATATCTGACAAATACTGATATACATAAATGTGATCTCTTGTATTATAGATAATATAGTAGGTGCATACTGTTGCTATTATTGGAAATTTGAATGTGTGTTTGAAATGTCCAAATTGCAATATTTGCGAAAATTACAGGAAACTTGTACTACAATGTATGACGTCAGATTCAGTGCTCTATGGAAAGACAACTCTTTTCTTTGTTAAAACAATGAGTAAAAAAACATGAAAATTACTGATAACTTTTTTTGAAATGTCGGTGACGTATAGTTATTTGGCTTTATTTGAAAGAGGACACAAAGCACTTCCTATCTTGAAATGTTTAAGGAGAAATCAATGGTAGATATTTTTTAATACTGGAAACTTTTTTCATTCTTATGTATTATTTTTGGCGGGAATTAAATAAATCATACTTTTTAAGATCAAAACACCAAAAATCTTTAACTCTAGAATCTAAAATTGATAGATACAAATCTACTGTTTAATGTGAAAAAAGAATTATGCTCCTAGGTTTGGCATTATTGGATCATTTGAAATTTTGAATAAAAACCAAATATTATTCACATTGCGGAAACACACGAAACTAAGGTTGCTATAGTGACGAAACGAAGTCGGTGACCTCCAATTTTTTTCATCATATTTTATTCCCAATATCATGAAACCTACATGTGTGGCAATACATTACATCTAATTATGTAGTTAAGTTTCAAAAACAAAATCAAGTTTAGTACCGATAAAAACTTGATGTGATCCTTACACACAAACTACTCAAACAGTGTTATGAGGAAGACAAACTGAATATTCGACACTGCTCAAGTTTTACGTTCATAATCACAATTAGTTTGACCGAAACGTTTTGTCGCTGTTTTAACTCACTAGCAACATTTTTTCGCAGTTTAACATTTTAGGTTTTAGACATATGAGATATTTTTTCGTATGAGGCTGAATTCGAAAAAAGTTTTATCAACTTTCGATACATGAAATAAAAAATTGAATGACACAAAATAACAGTACTGCTTTGATGAAGGTTGACAATCAATTTGGTGCACTAAATTGGAACACCTTCAGAAAATAGTATAGTTAGAACATCGAAGTCAGGCTTTTATTAGGAAAGATTTCGCATTCTACCCAAACATGTTTTGACAGTCTTGTGTAGAGAAGATACGCTGCAAAAGATACCGACATTTTGTAGGAACAGATTTGATTGCACTGAACATGACCCTCGTTGGATGTTTACAGATCTTACACGAGCGACAAACTAACGGTGTAAAGTGAAAGATTTTATTTAATCATTGTGAATGTAAAGAATAATCATTGAATGTAAGGAATAATCATAGAATGATATTGTTCCTATTGTTACTATTTTAAGATACTTGTACGCAGGGACCGAGATGATACCATTTCTTTTTTACGTCTATTTGTAATCATTACATGTATTTTTAACATGTCCTTAATGGGTCAATAATTGGCTGAATAAAGTGTAATGCATTCCCATGTGTATACTTTGTATCATAACCTTATACAGTACGATGAATTTAAAGGTAAAATGATGTCAAAAGCAATATTTTTATTCAAATATGTATTTTTAATGTTGTTTTTAAATCATTTGCCTGTAATTTTTAGAGAGAATATATCTAGACTTGTTTAAATGTTTGTGTCCGCAGTAAGTTATTAACCTCGACATTTATGAAATAAAACAAATACCAAAGGAAGATCAGAGCGTGAAAACTACGTAGTACACGCTATATATAAGTCATATAAGTACAAACCATCAACTATAAAGCGTAAAATGTTAAAACATGATAGCATCAAAAGGTATTTACCTAAAATGACTGATACACACTTTAAACACCAACGCATATACAGTACCTTTAATTTAAGATAATTAAAGTACACATTTATACCGTTTTTTTTAAAGTTACACGATAAAATCAAATTTTCTTAAAAGACATAAACCATCACCTCCCAGGCTTTTTTTTTGTGGCTCCATATACAAGGCGTTTATCGAGGACTCAGTCCGTTGATCTACATTAGTATGGGGTTGCGTAGGAAAAGAGTTTGTTTATCTGAGTAGTATATGTCTGTTAATCTGGATTTATCGACAAACATCAAGGTCAATTGTAAATTTTACAATATTACAATTTGTACAATTTACTTCACCATAAATATCCATATAGAAAACTAAACAGAGTTTTACATGTCACTACCAAAAGATAGAGAAGTCAATGACGGCGTGTTACTCAGTAGAGAGTTTTATATGTCTCTACCAAAAGATAGAGAAATCAATGACGGCGTGTTACTCAGTAGAGAGCTTAACATGTCACTACCATAAGATAGAGAAATCAATGACGGCGTGTTACTCAGTAGAGAGTTTTACATGTCACTACCAAAAGATAGAGAAATCAATGACGGCGTGTTACTCAATAGAGAGTTTTACATGTCACTACCATAAGATAGAGAATCAATAACGGCGTGTTACTCAGTAGAGAGTTTTACATGTCACTACCATAAGATAGAGAAATCAATGACGGCGTGTTACTCAATAGAGAGTTTTACATGTCACTACCATAAGATAGAGAAATCAATAACGGCGTGTTACTCAGTAATGAGTTTTACATGTCACTACCATAAGATAGAGAAATCAATAACGGCGTGTTACTCAGTAGAGAGTTTTACATGTCACTACCATAAGATAGAGAAATCAATGACGGCGTGTTACTCAGTAGAGAGCTTAACATGTCACTACCATAAGATAGAGAAATTAATGACGGCGTGTTACTCAGTAGAGAGCTTAACATGTCACTACCATAAGATAGAGAAATTAATGACGGCGTGTTACTCAGTAGAGAGTTTTACATGTCACTACCAAAATAATGAGAAATCAATGACGGCGTGTTACTCAGTAGAGAGCTTAACATGTCACTACCATAAGATAGAGAAATCAATAACGGCGTGTTACTCAGTAGAGAGCTTAACATGTCACTACCATAAGATAGAGAAATCAATAACGGCGTGTTACTCAGTAGAGAGCTTAACATGTCACTACCATAAGATAGAGAAATTAATGACGGCGTGTTACTCAGTAGAGAGTTTTACATGTCACTACCATAAGATAGAGAAATCAATAACGGCGTGTTACTCAGTAGAGAGTTTTACATGTCACTATTAAAATATATACAGAAATTAATGACGGCGTGTTACTCAGTAGAGAGCTTAACATGTCACTACCATAAGATAGAGAAATCAATAACGGCGTGTTACTCAGTAGAAAGTTTTACATGTCACTACCAAAAAATAGAGATATCAATGACGGCGTGTTACTCAGTAGAGAGTTTTACATGTCACTACCAAAAGATAGAGACATCAATGACGGCGTGTTACTCAGTAGAGAGCTTAACATGTCACTACCATAAGATAGAGAAATCAATAACGGCGTGTTACTCAGTAGAAAGTTTTACATGTCACTACCAAAAGATAGAGATATCAATGACGGCGTGTTACTCAGTAGAGAGTTTTACATGTCACTACCAAAAGATAGAGAAATCAATGACGGCGTGTTACTCAGTAGAGAGTTTTACATGTCACTACCATAAGATAGAGAAATCAATGACGGTGTGTTACTCAGTAGAGAGTTTTACATGTCACTTATAAAAGATAGAGAAATCAATGACGGCGTGTTACTCAGTAGAGAGTTTTACATGTGACTACCAAAAGATAATCAATGACGGCGTGTTACTCAGTAGAGAGTTTTACATGTCACTACCAAAAGATAGAGAAATCAATGACGGCGTGTTACTCAGTAGAGAGTTTTACATGTCACTACAAAAAGATAGAGAAATCAATGACGGCGTGTTACTCAGTAGAGAGTTTTACATGTCACTACCATAAGTCACTACCAAAGGATAGAGAAATCAATGACGGCGTGTTACTCAGTAGAGAGTTTTACATGTCACTACCAAAAGATAGAGAAATCAATGACGGCGTGTTACTCAGTAGAGAGTTTTACATGTCACTACCAAAAGATAGAGAAATCAATGACGGCGTGTTACTCAGTAGAGAGTTTTACATGTCACTACCATAAGTCACTACCAAAGGATAGAGAAATCAATGACGGCGTGTTACTCAGTAGAGAGTTTTACATGTCACTACCATAAGATAGAGAAATCAATGACGGTGTGTTACTCAGTAAAGAGTTGTACATGTCACTACCATAAGTCACTCCGAAAAGATAGAGAAATCAATGACGGCGTGTTACTCAGTAGAGAGTTTTACATGTCACTACCGTAAGATAGAGAAATCAATGACGGTGTGTTACTCATTAGAGAGTTTTACATGTCACTATCAAAAGATTAAGGAAATCAATGACGGCGTGTTACTCAGTAGAGAGTTTTACATGTCACTACCATAAGTCACTACCAAAGGATAGAGAAATCAATGACGGCGTGTTACTCAGTAGAGAGTTTTACATGTCACTACCATCAGATAGAGAAATCAATGACGGTGTGTTACTCAGTAGAGAGTTTTACATGTCACTTATAAAAGATAGAGAAATCAATGACGGCGTGTTACTCAGTAGAGAGTTTTACATGTCACTACCAAAAGATAGAGAAATCAATGACGGCGTGTTACTCAGTAGAGAGTTTTACATGTCACTACCAAAAGATAGAGAAATCAATGACGGCGTGTTACTCAGTAGAGAGTTTTACATGTCACTACAAAAAGATAGAGAAATCAATGACGGCGTGTTACTCAGTAGAGAGTTTTACATGTCACTACCATAAGTCACTACCAAAGGATAGAGAAATCAATGACGGCATGTTACTCAGTAGAGAGTTTTGCATGTCACTACCAAAAGATAGAGAAATCAATGACGGCGTGTTACTCAGTAGAGAGTTTTACATGTCACTACCAAAAGATAGAGAAATCAATGACGGCGTGTTACTCAGTAGAGAGTTTTACATGTCACTACCATAAGTCACTACCAAAGGATAGAGAAATCAATGACGGCGTGTTACTCAGTAGAGAGTTTTACATGTCACTACCATAAGATAGAGAAATCAATGACGGTGTGTTACTCAGTAAAGAGTTGTACATGTCACTACCATAAGTCACTCCGAAAAGATAGAGAAATCAATGACGGCGTGTTACTCAGTAGAGAGTTTTACATGTCACTACCATAAGATAGAGAAATCAATGACGGTGTGTTACTCATTAGAGAGTTTTACATGTCACTATCAAAAGATTAAGGAAATCAATGACGGCGTGTTACTCAGTAGAGAGTTTTACATGTCACTACCAAAAGATAGAGAAATCAATGACGGCGTGTTACTCAGTAGAGAGTTTTACATGTCACTACCATAAGATAGAGAAATCTATGACGGTGTGTTACTCAGTAGAGAGTTTTACATGTCACTTCCAAAAGATAGAGGAATCAATGACGATCAATGACGGCGTGTTACTCAGTAGAGAGTTTTACATGTCACTACCAAAAGATACAGAAATCAATGACGGCGTGTTACTCAGTAGAGTATTTTGAAAGAACGAAGAACGAAATGTAAACAAAGTCATATCTAACTCTGTTTCATTGAAAATAGAATGATGTTGGTAAACATTTATACTCAGTTCAAACCATTGCCTTGAGTAACATTTATATTTAGTCTAAAAAAAACATCATTTATTCATTACATTTAATTGGCTTTGAACAAGCTTTTAGTAACAACGAGTTCTCTTAGATCAGTATGTTGTGTCTTTAGTCGTTTTGCTAGTTGTTTTTGTCGATCCGAAGAGTCAAGCCTTTTGCAACTGACTTTTATAGTTTGTTGTTACAACACCTGTCATGTTTTTTAGGGGGAAAAGGGCGGGGATGGGGTTGGGGGAGCACCTGCTTACATGTCTATCCTCGACCCTCGCCATATTCTGTATGTGCCTGTACCAAGTCAGGCGCCTGTTATTTAGTCGTTAAATCATGTCATTTTCATAGTGTTTAGTTTTCGAAATTTTGCACTTTCATGTATAGGGGCACGTTGATTGGTCAGTTGAGAGTAACAGTTGTGAATTTCATTTACATTTTATTTAAGAAAGATTGTCAATACCAAAAGATAGAGAAATCAATGACGGCATGTTACTCAGTAGAGAGTTTTACATGTCACTACCAAAAGATAGAGAAATCAATAACGGCGTGTTACTCAGTAGAGAGTTTTACATGTCACTACCAAAAGATAGAGAAATCAATAACGGCGTGTTACTCAGTAGAGAGTTTTACATGTCACTACCAAAAGATAATCAATGACGGCGTGTTACTCAGTAGAGAGTTTTACATGTCACTACCAAAAGGTAGAGAAATCAATGACGGCGTGTTACTCAGTAGAGAGTTTTACATGTCACTACCAAAAGATAGAGAAATCAATAACGGCGTGTTACTCAGTAGAGAGTTTTACATGTCACTACCAAAAGATAGAGAAATCAATACCGGCGTGTACCTCAGTAGAGAGCTTAACATGTCACTACCAAAATATAGTGAAATCTATGACGGTGTGTTACTCAGAAGAGCGTTTTACATGTCACTACCATAAGTAACTACCAAAAGACAGAGAAATCAATGACGGCGTGTTACTCAATAGAAAGTTTTACATTTCATTATCATAAGTCACTACCAAAAGATAGAGAAATCAATGACGGCGTGTTACTCAGTAGAAAGTTTTACATGTCACTACCATAATTCACTAAGAAAAGATAGAGAAATCAATGACGGCGTGTTACTCAGTAGAGAGTTGTACATGTCACTACCATAATTTAGAGAAATCAATTACGGCGTGTTACTGAGTAGAGAGTTTTACATGTCACTACCAAAAGATAGAGAAATCAATGACGGTGTGTTACTCAGTAGAGAGTTTTACATGTCACTACCAAAAGATAGAGAAATCAATGACGGCGTGTTACTCAGTAGAGAGCTAAACATGTCACTACCAAAATATAGTGAAATCAATGACGGCGTGTTACTCAGTAGAGAGCTTAACATGTCACTACCAAAAGATAGAGAAATCAATAACGGCGTGTTACTCAGTAGAGAGTTTTACATGTCACTACCAAAAGATAGAGGAATCAATGACGGCGTGTTACTGAGTAGAGAGTTTTACATGTCACTACCAAAAGATAGAGAAATCAATGACGGCGTGTTACTCAGTAGAGAGTTTTACATGTCACTACCAAAAGATAGAGAAATCAATGACGGCGTGTTACTCAGTAGAGATTTTAACATGTCACTACCATAAGATAGAGAAATCAATAACGGCCTGTTACTCAGTAGAGAGTTTTACATGTCACTACCAAAAGATAGAGTAATCAATGACGGCGTGTTACTCAGTAGAGAATTTTACATGTCACTATCAAAAGATAAACGATGACGACGTGTTACTCAGTAGAGAGTTTTACATGTCACTACCAAAAGATAGAGAAATCAATGACGACGTATTACTCAGTAGAGAGCTTAACATGTTACTACCAAAAGATAGAGAAATCAATGACGGCGTGTTACTCAGTAGAGAGTTTTACATGTCACTACCAAAAGATAGAGAAATCAATGACGGCGTGATACTTAGTAGAGAGTTTTACATGTCGATACCAAAAGATAGAGAAATCAATGACGACGTATTACTCAGTAGAGAGCTTAACATGTTACTACCAAAAGATAGAGAAATCAATGACGGCGTGTTACTCAGTAGAGAGTTTTACATGTCACTACCAAAAGATAGAGAAATCAATAACGGCGTGTTACTCAGTAGAGAGTTTTACATGTCACTACCATAAGTCACCACCAAAGGATAGAGAAATCAATGACGGCGTGTTACTCAGTAGAGAGTTTTACATGTCACTACCATAAGATAGAGAAATCAATGACGGTGTGTTACTCAGTAGAGAGTTTTGCATGTCAGTTATAAAAGATAGAGAAATCAATGACGGCGTGTTACTCAGTAGAGAGTTTTACATGTCACTACCAAAAGATAGAGAAATCAATGACGGCGTGTTACTCAGTAGAGAGTTTTACATGTCACTACCAAAAGATAGAGAAATCAATGACGGCGTGTTACTCAGTAGAGAGTTTTACATGTCACTACCAAAAGATAGAGAAATCAATGACGGCGTGTTACTCAGTAGAGAGTTTAACATGTCACTACCATAAGTCACTACCAAAGGATAGAGAAATCAATGACGGCGTGTTACTCAGTAGAGAGTTTTACATGTCACTACCAAAAGATAGAGAAATCAATGACGGCGTGTTACTCAGTAGAGAGTTTTACATGTCACTACCAAAAGATAGAGAAATCAATGACGGCGTGTTACTCAGTAGAGAGTTTTACATGTCACTACCAAAAGATAGAGAAATCAATGACGGCGTGTTACTCAGTAGAGAGTTTTACATGTCACTACCATAAGTCACTACCAAAGGATAGAGAAATCAATGACGGCGTGTTACTCAGTAGAGAGTTTTACATGTCACTACCAAAAGATAGAGAAATCAATGACGGCGTGTTACTCAGTAGAGAGTTTTACATGTCACTACCAAAAGATAGAGAAATCAATGACGGCGTGTTACTCAGTAGAGAGTTTTACATGTCACTACCAAAAGATAGAGAAATCAATGACGGCGTGTTACTCAGTAGAGAGTTTTACATGTCACTACCATAAGTCACTACCAAAGGATAGAGAAATCAATGACGGCGTGTTACTCAGTAGAGAGTTTTACATGTCACTACCATAAGATAGAGAAATCAATGACGGTGTGTTACTCAGTAAAGAGTTGTACATGTCACTACCATAAGTCACTCCGAAAAGATAGAGAAATCAATGACGGCGTGTTACTCAGTAGAGAGTTTTACATGTCACTACCATAAGATAGAGAAATCAATGACGGTGTGTTACTCATTAGAGAGTTTTACATGTCACTATCAAAAGATTAAGGAAATCAATGACGGCGTGTTACTCAGTAGAGAGTTTTACATGTCACTACCAAAAGATAGAGAAATCAATGACGGCGTGTTACTCAGTAGAGAGTTTTACATGTCACTACCATAAGATAGAGAAATCTATGACGGTGTGTTACTCAGTAGAGAGTTTTACATGTCACTTCCAAAAGATAGAGGAATCAATGACGATCAATGACGGCGTGTTACTCAGTAGAGAGTTTTACATGTCACTACCAAAAGATACAGAAATCAATGACGGCGTGTTACTCAGTAGAGTATTTTGAAAGAACGAAGAACGAAATGTAAACAAAGTCATATCTAACTCTGTTTCATTGAAAATAGAATGTTGTTGGTAAACATTTATACTCAGTTCAAACCATTGCCTTGAGTAAGATTTATATTTAGTCTAAAAAAAACATCATTTATTCATTACATTTAATTGGCTTTGAACAAGCTTTTAGTAACAACGAGTTCTCTTAGATCAGTATGTTGTGTCTTTAATCGTTTTGCTAGTTGTTTTTTGTCGATCCGAAGAGTCAAGCCTTTTGCAACTGACTTTTATAGTTTGTTGTTACAACACTGTCGTGTATTTTTTAGGGGGAAAGGTGGGGGGGGGGGGAGGGGGGGGGGAAGCACCTGCTTACATGTCTATCCTCGCCCCTCGTGACATTTGTAAGTTATGCAAATATTCAAAGTCGATGAACCATGACTGAAGGTACATGGCTAAACAATTTTCATGGAATGAGATGTTGCCAATGCTAATACAACTGCATACCAAATACCATTGACTTATTATAAGTCGTTGCCTTTAAACAAACCTAAACATAAACATTAACTTGTAAACTATTTAAAAGTTTCAAAGTCAATGAACCATGATCAGGGGTGGGGGCTATATAATCTCCATGGAAACTATACTTGCAAATGTCAATACATTTGCATACCAAATATCATTGACTTAACATTAGCAGTTCATCTTAAACTGATCTAATCACAAACTAATACATGTAAAATAAGCAAAAGTTTCAAAGTCAATAGACCATGACTGAGGGGGCGGGGCCAAATATTCTCCATGGAAATGAGATGTGCTAATGCTTATACAACTGAACACCAATTAACATTGGCCTACCACTAATGGTTCCCCTTGAACTAACCTAATCACAAACTAATACATGTTAACTTAGCAAAATTTTCAAAGTCTATAGACCATGACTAAGGAGGCGGAGCCAAATAATCTCCATGGAAATGAGATATGCCAATGCTTATACAACTGCATACCATATATCATTGACCTACCACTAGTGGTTCCCCATAAATTGACCTAATCACAAACTAATACATGTAAACTATGAAAAGTTTCAGAGTCAATAGACCTTGACTGAGGGGACTGGGCCAAATAATCTCCATGGTAATGAGATGTGCAAATGCTAATACAACTGCATACCAAATATCATTAACCTACCACTAGTGGTTCACCATGAACTAGACCTAATCACAAACTAATACATTGTTGACGCCGCCGCCGCCGACGCCGGAAATAGCATACCTATGTCTCGCTTTTTGACTCCGTCAAGGCGAGACAAAAACCAGTTGAAAAATGCTTAACTCATCAGATCTATACAATGAAAAACATAAAACAAAAACACAGACAGGACGTGGCAGGGTATATATCCATCCCTTATCCCTAAAAAATCAAAAAAGACACAAAGAACAAATCTGAGAGTACTCGCAGTAACTGACAGCTAGTTCAAAGCTTATAACAACTAATTAAAAAAATCCTGTATCTAAGACTAAAATATCAATCAGTGCACATTCAACATCCAATGGATGGAGTGTTAAGACGCCATTAAAAGTCACAGAAAAAAGTACAAAAAAGACCCATTGTGGCCTTGGACTGTTTTCTCTTCTTTGGTCGGGTTGTTGCCTCTTTGACACATTCTCCATTTCCATTCTCAATTTTATATGTGTAACATTTAGTATGGTTTTAATTTACTGATAACAAAATCAATATTTATACCAATAAAAACAATATTCAAAGATTTAATTACAGCGTTGAATAGGTAACCTTTTTGAATAAGTTTATTTAAAGGATTGCTAAGTTTACCCGGATCGTATCTTAATTTCTGGGCTCGGTTAACAAGATCACCGTAAAATTATGAATGTGCTATTCCGTTTGAAATAAGTTTTCTACTGGTACAGAGGAACTTGCAAACCAAATCTTTGTTTCTTTAGAAGAATTTAGTACATTTTTTAAAGTAATATGTTATAACGAAATCACTGACTTGATAATTTACTAGTGATACATATATTACGCTCTTGAAATCCAAAACGTCACTACAGGCGTGAACATACCGAACGAGTTGGAATATATAAACACCGTAAGACGGTGCCAAAGGATCCGAACATCACCGTCCAAAAAAAGGAAAAAACTAACAATTATAGGGAAAACAAATCATCCTTTTTGTCGTTAAGATGGTTGAAGTGACGTTTAACCCTAATTTATCCTCAGTCGTGACAAGATAAAAAAAAATTTAGTTTTTAATCGTCTTCTGATGTATTTATTTTTCGGGATAACCCATTAATAAGTGACGGTGTTAACATAAAAGTATAATATAATTTTCGGTATAACTAGAGGGACTGCGAGGAAAACTCTCAAAATAAAGCCCCTGCACCTTGAAAAGTCTATGCTAAGGGGAACCCAAAATATATTCGGAACAAAAGCAAATGGGGTATACTCATTGTTGAAGGCCATACGGTGACCTATAGTTGTTAAATTCTGTGTCATTTGGTCTCTTGTGGAGAGTTGTCGTATTGGCAATCATACCACATCTTCTTAATTTCATATAAAGTATGAAATGCACAATGGCATTATAAGGTGAAGACTCTGCGAAAGTTTCATAAAAGTCTGATTAGGGATTCAGGAGGAAAAGCGCTTACACATATGAACTGTAATGTACAGATATAATAAAGTCTATGAACCCCAAATATCATACGGTTGAAGAAACTAAATGGGAGGTGTAAAAGATTCTGTGAAAATTTTACAACATTAAGTCAAGCGGTTTAGGAACAGCAGCGGAAACAAAAGTTGGAGAGAAGGACGGACGGGAGGACATACAAACGGACGGATACAAACGGACGGACATACGGACGATTACTCCTATTACTATATGCATGTATCACTCGATACAAAAATGACCTTTGATGCAAATATTTGTAACTTATATGTTAATACTTTGTATTCGTTTAATGATTTATTCGCCTATAAACCTAAAAGGAGATAACTAGTTTTATGATTTCTAGCTAATTCATATTTGATTATAAGTAAGGTAATGAGTCTCGACTTATGTGGTTTTAAATTAGAATGTGTTATGAAGACAAGTATCAAAAGAAGCTCAAAGCGTGAAAACTATATTTGTTAAAACTCACTGCGAAACTAACTAACAAACTTGACTTTTCATATGAATAAAAATCACGACAAAAAGTTTACATAAAAACAACCTTGCAAATCACTTAATTGACCACAAACATGTTTTTCACATTACACGCTTTTTAAAAGCAAATCATCTTGCTTATATCACTCGAAGCACACGTGATACTGATTTGAACCGATCGTATATTTGTATTGTAACATTCCTTTAAACAATTAATTAAAAATTGGGATTTTTATCTGGTTTTATATTGTCTTTCTTGATATTATATTTCTGACACTTTTTAATATGAAATCAATATGATGTGGGATATATGTAAATGAAAGCATAACCCAACAACACAATAACACCTAAAGGGTTCTATAAATGCAGACATGGACAAAGGACATGTATTCAGAATCTTTGAGTAAGTTTCGAACTTCGGATAGAAATGAAATAAAAAACATATTTTGTGGATAAACTTCCTTTTTCAATTAACGTGATCTGAGTCCGAGTTATTTTTCTTTGTCGCCGTGTTAACAGAAATCACTTCATAAATCAACTAAATTCAATTTGTTATACTGATTGTTAAAAAAACTTTCATTTTCTTAAACTTTTATAATTCACCACTAGTTCTAGTAATAATATTTTATCAGACTTGCTAGTACCACATAAATCAAACACCAATATGACCTAAAACATAGCGCCCAAGGAAAAAGACTCCAACTTAATCTCCGTAAAAACTACACGACGATATTTTTTCCTAACTATTCAATGTTTTAACTATGATTTATTGTAATATTGGTAAATAAATCCTAATTTGAAATGTTAAGAAATAGGGTCATTTTAAGGCCTTATCGAAACTACTCCTTTAACCAAATGATGAACAACCTGGTCCTGGACTGGTCTTGCAGTCTTTACATGCTTTAGTCATGACAAAAATATGAGCAATTCTATGCTGAGAATTTACGTATTATCTTTCTTTTCACGACGTCACACATACTGATTTTCCACATATATCAAAGAAAACTGGTTAACACCACAGTCCCAGGATTAGGGAGAGGGTTGAGAGCCAAATATCATGTTTAACCCCGCCACATTCTGTATGTGCCTGTCCCAAGTCAGGAGACTGTAATTCAGTGGTTGTCGTTTGTTTATGTGTTACATATTTGTTTTTTCGTTCATTATTTTGTACATAAAAATAGGCCATTAGTTTTCTCGTTTGAATTGTTTTACATTTGTCATTTCGGGGCCTTTTATAGCTGACTATGCGGTGTGGGCTTTGCTCATTGTTGAAGGCCTTGTGGTGACATAAAGTTGTTAATTTCTGTGTCATTTTGGTCTCTTGTGGAAAGTTGTCTCATTGGCAATCATACCACATCTTCTTTTTTTATAAATAACGTTTTACATATCTGATTTCAATATTTAGTTTGTCGTGGACTGCGCTCAATGTTTCCCAGGCCTAAATTTGGGAGAAATTTTGAGCAACCATATCTTGAAGGCGATTTTGTCAGTTTTCATCAAAATCTCTACTTTTAGTCTATTTTGGTTAAAATAAATATTAAAGCATTATAAAAAAAGCTACATGAAAAAAGCTCTATTTCACTTTCTTACTTGTCTTTTCATCCACTTCAAACATTTTTAATCTTCAAACGGTAAACTTAATATTCGGGGCCAATTTACCAAACTTACTCCTTTACACCTAGGGTTAAATATCGTAACCCTTGATTAAAAATCCACCCATGTTGTTCAAAATTTGTATAAATTTATCTCGTTGCTAAATCCTTGGTTAAATGATTCAGATTTAACCTTGCGTCGTACTTCCGTTAAAATTTTTAACGAAGACTATTGTTGCCATAAAGTATGAATCTATCTTCATTAAGGGTGCAAACAAGATTAATGTTTGATACAACCTGCTCTTCCTTTTTAGCGGCTTTTAGCTATAAACAATTTTTTTTACATTTGTTCCCCCTTTTTGCATTGAAATATTTATGATCATACATGTATATGTACCTTCTTGGTATAAGTATATGTACCTTCTTGGTATAAGTGTATGTACCTTCTTGGTATAAGTATATGTACCTTCTTGGTATAAGTATATGTACCTTCTTGGTATAAGTATATGTACCTTCTTGGTATAAGTATATGTACCTTCTTGGTATAAGTATATGTACCTTCTTGGTATAAGTATATGTACCTTCTTGGTATAAGTATATGTACCTTCTTGGTATAAGTATATGTACCTTCTTGGTATAAGTATATGTACCTTCTTGACATAAGTATATGTACTTTCTTGGTATAAGTATATGTACCTTCTTGGTATAAGTATATGTACCTTCTTGGTATAAGTATATGTACCTTCTTGGTATAAGTATATGTACCTTCTTGGTATAAGTATATGTATCTTCTTGGTATAAGTATATGTACCTTCTTGGTATAAGTATATGTACCTTCTTGGTATAAGTATATGTACCTTCTTGGTATAAGTATATGTACCTTCTTGGTATAAGTATATGTACCTTCTTGACATAAGTATATGTACTTTCTTGGTATAAGTATATGTACCTTCTTGGTATAAGTATATGTACCTTCTTGGTATAAGTATATGTACCTTCTTGGTATAAGTATATGTACCTTCTTGGTATAAGTATATGTATCTTCTTGGTATAAGTATATGTACCTTCTTGGTATAAGTATATGTACCTTCTTGGTATAAGTATAAGTATATGTACCTTCTTGGTATAAGTGTATGTACCTTCTTGGTATAAGTATATGTACCTTCTTGGTATAAGTATATGTACCTTCTTGACATAAGTATATGTACTTTCTTGGTATAAGTATATGTACCTTCTTGGTATAAGTGTATGTACCTTCTTGGTATAAGTATATGTACCTTCTTGGTATAAGTATATGTACCTTCTTGACATAAGTATATGTACTTTCTTGGTATAAGTATATGTATCTTCTTGGTATAAGTATATGTACCTTCTTGGTATAAGTATATGTACCTTCTTGGTATAAGTATATGTACCTTCTTGGTATAAGTATAAGTATATGTACCTTCTTGGTATAAGTATATGTACCTTCTTGGTATAAGTATATGTACCTTCTTGGTATAAGTATATGTACCTTCTTGACATAAGTATATGTACTTTCTTGGTATAAGTATATGTACCTTCTTGGTATAAGTATATGTACCTTCTTGGTATAAGTATATGTACCTTCTTGGTATAAGTATATGTACCTTCTTGGTATAAGTATATGTATCTTCTTGGTATAAGTATATGTACCTTCTTGGTATAAGTATAAGTATATGTACCTTCTTGGTATAAGTGTATGTACCTTCTTGGTATAAGTATATGTACCTTCTTGGTATAAGTATATGTACCTTCTTGGTATAAGTATATGTACCTTCTTGGTATAAGTATATGTATCTTCTTGGTATAAGTATATGTACCTTCTTGGTATAAGTATAAGTATATGTACCTTCTTGGTATAAGTATATGTACCTTCTTGGTATAAATATATGTACCTTCTTGGTATAAGTATATGTACCTTCTTGGTATAAGTATATGTACCTTCTTGGTATAAATATATGTACCTTCTTGGTATAAGTATATGTACCTTCTTGGTATAAGTATATGTACCTTCTTGGTATAAGTATAAGTATATGTACCTTCTTGGTATAAGTATATGTACCTTCTTGGTATAAGTATATGTACCTTCTTGGTATAAATATATGTACCTTCTTGGTATAAGTATATGTACCTTCTTGGTATAAGTATATGTACCTTCTTGGTATAAGTATATGTACCTTCTTGGTATAAGTATATGTACCTTCTTGGTATAAGTATATGTACCTTCTTGGTATAAGTATATGTACCTTCTTGGTATAAGTATAAGTATATGTACCTTCTTGGTATAAGTATATGTACCTTCTTGGTATAAGTATATGTATCTTCTTGGTATAAGTATATGTACCTTCTTGGTATAAGTATAAGTATATGTACCTTCTTGGTATAAGTATATGTACCTTCTTGGTATAAATATATGTACCTTCTTGGTATAAGTATATGTACCTTCTTGGTATAAATATATGTACCGTCTTGGTATAAATATATGTACCTTCTTGGTATAAGTATATGTACCTTCTTGGTATAAGTATATGTACCTTCTTGGTATAAGTATAAGTATATGTACCTTCTTGGTATAAGTATATGTACCTTCTTGGTATAAGTATATGTACCTTCTTGGTATAAATATATGTACCTTCTTGGTATAAGTATATGTACCTTCTTGGTATAAGTATATGTACCTTCTTGGTATAAGTATATGTACCTTCTTGGTATAAATATATGTACCTTCTTGGTATAAGTATATGTACCTTCTTGGTATAAGTATATGTACCTTCTTGGTATAAGTATAAGTATATGTACCTTCTTGGTATAAGTATATGTACCTTCTTGGTATAAGTATATGTACCTTCTTGGTATAAATATATGTACCTTCTTGGTATAAGTATATGTACCTTCTTGGTATAAGTATATGTACCTTCTTGGTATAAGTATATGTACCTTCTTGGTATAAATATATGTACCTTCTTGGTATAAGTATATGTACCTTCTTGGTATAAGTATATGTACCTTCTTGGTATAAGTATATGTACCTTCTTGGTATAAATATATGTACCTTCTTGGTATAAGTATATGTACCTTCTTGGTATAAGTATATGTACCTTCTTGGTATAAGTATATGTACCTTCTTGGTATAAATATATGTACCTTCTTGGTATAAGTATATGTACCTTCTTGGTATAAGTATATGTACCTTCTTGGTATAAGTATATGTACCTTCTTGGTATAAGTATAAGTATATGTACCTTCTTGGTATAAGTATATGTACCTTCTTGGTATAAGTATATGTACCTTCTTGGTATAAATATATGTATCTTCTTGGTATAAGTATATGTACCTTCTTGGTATAAGTATATGTACCTTCTTGGTATAAGTATAAGTATATGTACCTTCTTGGTATAAGTATATGTACCTTCTTGGTATAAGTATATGTACCTTCTTGGTATAAGTATATGTATCTTCTTGGTATAAGTATATGTACCTTCTTGGTATAAATATATGTACTTTCTTGGTATAAGTATATGTACCTTCTTGGTATAAGTATATGTACCTTCTTGGTATAAGTATATGTACCTTCTTGGTATAAGTATATGTACCTTCTTGGTATAAGTATATGTACCTTCTTGGTATAAATATATGTACCTTCTTGGTATAAGTATATGTACCTTCTTGGTATAAGTATATGTACCTTCTTGGTATAAGTATATGTACCTTCTTGGTATAAGTATATGTACCTTCTTGGTATAAGTATATGTATCTTATTGGTATAAGTATATGTACCTTCTTGGTATAAGTATATGTACCTTCTTGGTATAAGTATATGTACCTTCTTGGTATAAGTATATATACCTTCTTGGTATAAGTATATGTACCTTCTTGGTATAAGTATATGTATCTTCTTGGTATAAGTATATGTATATGTACCTTCTTGGTATAAGTATATGTACCTTCTTTGTATAAGTATATGTATATGTACCTTCTTGGTATAAGTATATGTACCTTCTTGGTATAAGTATATGTATCTTCTTGGTATAAGTATATGTACCTTCTTGGTATAAGTATATGTATCTTCTTGGTATAAGTATAAGTATATGTACCTTCTTGGTATAAGTATATGTACCTTCTTGGTATAAATATATGTACCTTCTTGGTATAAGTATATGTACCTTCTTGGTATAAATATATGTATCTTCTTGGTATAAGTATATGTACCTTCTTGGTATAAGTATATGTACCTTCTTGGTATAAGTATATGTACCTTCTTGGTATAAGTATATGTACCTTCTTGGTATAAATATATGTATCTTCTTGGTATAAGTATATGTACCTTCTTGGTATAAGTATATGTACCTTCTTGGTATAAGTATAAGTATATGTACCTTCTTGGTATAAGTATATGTACCTTCTTGGTATAAGTATATGTACCTTCTTGGTATAAGTATATGTATCTTCTTGGTATAAGTATATGTACCTTCTTGGTATAAATATATGTACCTTCTTGGTATAAGTATATGTACCTTCTTGGTATAAGTATATGTACCTTCTTGGTATAAATATATGTACCTTCTTGGTATAAGTATATGTACCTTCTTGATATAAGTATAAGTATATGTACCTTCTTGGTATAAGTATATGTACCTTCTTGGTATAAGTATATGTACCTTCTTGGTATAAGTATATGTATCTTCTTGGTATAAATATATGTACCTTCTTGATATAAGTATATGTACCTTCTTGGTATAAGTATATGTACCTTCTTGGTATAAGTATATGTACCTTCTTGGTATAAGTATATGTACCTTCTTGGTATAAGTATATGTACCTTCTTGGTATAAGTATATGTACCTTCTTGGTATAAGTATAAGTATATGTACCTTCTTGGTATAAGTATGTGTACCTTCTTGGTATAAGTATATGTACCTTCTTGGTATAAGTATATGTACCTTCTTGGTATAAGTATATGTACCTTCTTGGTATAAGTATATGTACCTTCTTGGTATAAGTATATGTACCTTCTTGGTATAAGTATATGTACCTTCTTGGTATAAGTATAAGTATATGTACCTTCTTGGTATAAGTATGTGTACCTTCTTGGTATAAGTATATGTACCTTCTTGGTATAAGTATCTGTACCTTCTTGGTATAAGTATATGTACCTTCTTGGTATAAGTATATGTACCTTCTTGGTATAAGTATATGTACCTTCTTGGTATAAGTATATGTACCTTCTTGGTATAAGTATATGTACCTTCTTTTTGGTATAAGTATATGTACCTTCTTGGTATAAGTATATGTACCTTCTTGGTATAAGTATATGTACCTTCTTGGTATAAGTATATGTACCTTCTTTTTGGTATAAGTATATGTACCTTCTTGGTATAAGTATATGTACCTTCTTTTTGGTATAAGTATATGTACCTTCTTGGTATAAGTATATGTACCTTCTTGGTATAAGTATATGTACCTTCTTGGTATAAGTATATGTACCTTCTTGGTATAAGTATAAGTATATGTACCTTCTTGGTATAAGTATATGTACTTTCTTGGTATAAGTATATGTACCTTCTTGGTATAAGTATATGTACCTTCTTGGTATAAGTATATGTACCTTCTTGGTATAAGTATATGTACCTTCTTGGTATAAGTATATGTACCTTCTTTTTGGTATAAGTATATGTACCTTCTTGGTATAAGTATATGTACCTTCTTGGTATATGTATATGTACCTTCTTGGTATAAGTATATGTACCTTCTTGGTATAAGTATATGTACCTTCTTGGTATAAGTATATGTACCTTCTTGGTATAAGTATATGTACCTTCTTGGTATAAGTATATGTACCTTCTTTTTGGTATAAGTATATGTACCTTCTTGGTATAAGTATATGTACCTTCTTGGTATATGTATATGTACCTTCTTGGTATAAGTATATGTACCTTCTTGGTATAAGTATATGTACCTTCTTGGTATAAGTATATGTACCTTCTTGGTATAAGTATATGTACCTTCTTGATATAAGTATATGTACCTTCTTGGTATAAGTATAAGTACCTTCTTGGTATAAGTATATGTACCTTCTTGGTATAAGTATAAGTACCTTCTTGGTATAAGTATATGTACCTTCTTGGTATAAGTATATGTACCTTCTTGATATAAGTATATGTACCTTCTTGGTATAAGTATAAGTACCTTCTTGGTATAAGTATATGTACCTTCTTGGTATAAGTATAAGTACCTTCTTGGTATAAGTATATGTACCTTCTTGGTATAAGTATATGTACCTTCTTGGTATAAGTATATGTACCTTCTTGGTATAAGTATAAGTACCTTCTTGGTATAAGTATAAGTACCTTCTTGGTATAAGTATATGTACCTTCTTGGTATAAGTATAAGTACCTTCTTGGTATAAGTATATGTACCTTCTTGGTATAAGTATATGTACCTTCTTGGTATAAGTATAAGTACCTTCTTGGTATAAGTATATGTACCTTCTTGGTATAAGTATAAGTACCTTCTTGGTATAAGTATATGTACCTTCTTGGTATAAGTATATGTACCTTCTTGATATAAGTATATGTACCTTCTTGGTATAAGTATAAGTACCTTCTTGGTATAAGTATATGTACCTTCTTGGTATAAGTATAAGTACCTTCTTGGTATAAGTATATGTACCTTCTTGGTATAAGTATATGTACCTTCTTGGTATAAGTATATGTACCTTCTTGGTATAAGTATATGTACCTTCTTGGTATAAGTATATGTACCTTCTTGGTATATGTATATGTACCTTCTTGGTATAAGTATATGTACCTTCTTGGTGTAAGTATATGTACCTTCTTGGTATAAGTATATGTACCTTCTTGGTATAAGTATATGTACCTTCTTGGTATAAGTATATGTACCTTCTTGGTATAAGTATATGTACCTTCTTGGTATAAGTATAAGTACCTTCTTGGTATAAGTATATGTACCTTCTTGGTATAAGTATATGTACCTTCTTGGTATAAGTATAAGTATATGTACCTTCTTGGTATAAGTATATATACCTTCTTGGTATAAATATATGTACCTTCTTGGTATAAGTATATGTACCTTCTTGGTATAAGTATATGTACCTTCTTGGTATAAATATATGTACCTTCTTGGTATAAGTATATGTACCTTCTTGATATAAGTATAAGTACCTTCTTGGTATAAGTATCTGTACCTTCTTGACATAATCGAGACATTCGATGTCAAGCAAAAATAAGCATGTTTTAGTAAGAACATATTTTTATCATTTATCTTTAACACGTACAATCAACGCTTCCAAAGTTTCAAAACAAAAGGTGATCTCTGTCACGTCCGCATTGTAGTTGACTGTACTAAACAATGAACTAAGACGTTTGTTTTTTAATAAGTAATTACATTTATCGACCATAACATTTTCTATGATCAGAGGAAAGTGCTGATAATCCTTCATTTTGAAAAAATCTACAGTCAGTGAAAACTTAACCATGGGTGTCGTAACCAAGAGTTATAAAGAAGGTGAACAACCAAATTTTAGTATCTTTGGTTACGTAGCCATTTGTTAAAAATACTAAACCTGGGTTATATTTTAAAACTACGTTGTAAGGGTTATATCTAACCAAAGGATGAACAAAACGGTTTCGACTAGAGAATTTGGTGGACGTCTCACCACTGACAATTGCGCCTATAAATGTACCTTTAGGAAGACCCCTACGTACTTTATAAGGTTAAAGGGACTTTTATTTTTTTAGTTATTTTATGAGTATGAGTGGGTAGATATATTGTGATGTCGTTTAAGTGTTTATCAAATTATCATTGCACTTTTATTTGAATTTTTAAATTTGATTTCAGAATTAATTTCTCATTTGAGCTTTGAAGTACATACCGATATCTTTTTATTATCATAGACTCCATCTTTATTAAATTACACGTTAAAATTAAATTTTGTTTAAATAATTTTTCTACATGACAATAAATGTAAAGGAGTGGTATGATAAGAGCCTAATTTGTCAAAATATATATGAACAAAAGCTTAACCAAAAAGATATTTTAAACACATAGACATTTTTGTAAAACAAAATTTGGCTGCAAAAGATTTATTTGAGTAAAACTGAAGTTTATATTTAATAATATATGTTGATATCTTAAAATGAGGCTATATTGACAGTTTTTTGCTGCTTTACACTAAATATAATAAGTTTTAAGCCTTAGTGGCAGTAAATATAAGAAGTTTGAAGCCTTAATGGCAGTAAATATAATAAGTTTGAAGCCTTAGTGGCAGTTAATATAATAAGTTTGAAGCCTTATTGGCAGTAAATATAATAAGTTTGAAGCCTTAGTGGCAGTAAATATAAGAAGTTTGAAGCCTTAGTGGTAGTATATATAAGAAGTTTGAAACCTTAAACGCAGTAAATATAAGAAGTTTGAAGCCTTAGTGGCAGTAAATATAAGAAGTTTGAAGCCTTAGTGGCAGTATATATAAGAAGTTTGAAACCTTTAACGCAGTTAATATAAGAAGTTTGAAACCTTAAACGCAGTAAATATAAGAAGTTTGAAGCCTTAGTGTCAGTAAATATAAGAAGTTTGAAGCCTTAGTGGCAGTATTTTAGACATATTTAAATCAATATTGATGTCCGACAAACTTATGTTTAATAAACATTTGAAGGATGTTATTTGATAGATTTATAATGCCTTTTGATATTTGAATTCATCGGTCCAAAAAGTACAGAAGCAATAAAAGGACACATATAAGATAAGACAGGACAGAAATCAGACAAGATTTAACTAACATAGGGGTCAAAGTCAAGGTCAGAGTCATCTTATTAAACAACGGAAATAACAGTTTAGTAATTTGAGATCACATATTGGAAACCTAGATCACGGATTATTAATTCGATATTACGGCTTGGGAATACGAAATCACGGATTATTAAACCCAGATCACGAATTGGGAAACCAAGATAACGGTTTATTAATCCAAAATCACGGATTAAAAATTCAAGATCATTGATTAGAAACTGAGATCACGGATTATTTTTCCAAGATCACGGATTGGAAAACCGAGATGATGGATGATTAATCCAAAATCAAAGGTATTGATTCGAGATCACGGATTGGAAAACCGAGATGATGAATGATTAATCCAAAATCAAAGGTATTGATCCGAGATCACGGATTCATTTTATTTTGTATGTATCCTTTTAGGGATTCCGTCAAAAAGTGACCCGAAACATCTAAAAGTTAAAAGAAAAAAAAATAGAATATAAAAATCTATGATATAATAGTCCAAAAGTTAGTCAATGTCCTCTCGTTATCTGTTCTATGTTTAATATTTGTTATTTGTAAAAAAGCGGGGCTGATGATTTTTAGGATAATGTTTGTTTTTACAGTCGAAACTTAACACTGATAGATGCTGTGTTTCAGTGTGAAATTGTGTGGAGTTTTTTTCTGCTATTTTTTTGTCTGTAAATGATTTAAAGAAAGAATAATAGTTGAGAGAATTGTGAATTAAACACACTTCGACAATAAGTCTTCAATAGAAAAAAAAAGACTATCAGTGTGATATATATATGTATCATATACTTATAGAAAATAATGGTATAATTGTATCCCATGATAAAACTTATTTGTACATATATTTATTCATTAAATTTGAAGAATTGCCTTAGCTGTGTGATATGACTTTTGTTATCAACTGCTTCCGGTTTATATCAACTGCTTCCGGTTATCATCGCATGCTTTTCTGTAACGTTATCGCATGACAGTTCGACGTCATTCGACAAATTCCAAAAAAAATGTACCTCAATGGTACGTTTTTTTTTTAAGTAAAACATAACAAAGTTGGAGACAAAGAAAATATTAATAATCAGGAAAATATATTATTAAAAAATACAAAACAAATATTACAACAAATGCATTGTTTCAAAGTTTTAAAAATAGTTTTTACTGTTGTTTTACTCCTCTGTTGAGGCATTTGATAGAAAGATTTCATATCAGAAGTATTACATTTGGCGTCCGAGTTCCGTAAAGTTATCGCTTTTTGAACTTCTACTTGAGAACCACATAAAATTATCAATATATTAAACTGTTAATTTTCTCCATTGTTGAAGCATATGATAAAAAGATCATAACATGTCATTTTTCATATCAGATGTTTTATCAAGCCCTTGGTCAATATCAGCCCTCGAGCCTTCGGCTCTTCGGCTGATAATACATCTGATATGAAAAATGCCATGTAATAATCTGATAATATATAGAAAATGTCAATTCCATTTCTGACTCGTAATATATGAATATGTGTAAAGATCATTTAACAAATATAAAAGTCCTCCTTGGCCATCTAGATTGAACTGTTAACTTTAAAGGCCACTGACCAGGTTTGTATTAAAAAGGAATGAAGTTATTGAATTTACACAGTTGACTTCTTGATACGACCCAGTAATTCTACATTTTATTGTTATACTGAACCATTAATTTTGTCGTTTATTGTGATTGTCAAAATAAAGGGAATTATACAAAAAATATTTTAAAATTTAAAGATTGTTTTTATCGGACACAAGTTTTCTAAATTTTAATCACGATTAAAAATGTACATTTTCTAACAATTCGCTTAAATCCCTTACTGAAAACTGAGTTTATGATTCGCGCCATATGGTTAAATGTATGTGTACATGTGTAAGTCTCTGAAACTGCAAAGATGATTGAAACTGGCTAATTCTAAACGCATTCCAAAATTCTAAATATCGTTGCTATGCTTTGATTAATAGAAAGAAAGAAATCGGGAAATCCTGCAAAAATATCCTGAAAAAAATAGAACCCCCCCGGACCCCCCAAAAAACAAACAAACAAACAAAAACACAACAAAATAAAAAAAGCGAACGAAAAACGATCACCCCTCCCCCCTCCCCCCCCCCCCCCCAAAAAAAAAAAGATTAAAAGAAAACACAATATCTTTTTTTTTATCTGTAAAATAAAAATATATTATTTACCAGTGAAGCTACTAATTTTCCATTTCAACTATGAAAGACGCTTATGAACATTGAGCAATTGCATATAGTTGTTTAAAAAGGGATACGGGTTTTTAATCAAATGCAACTCGTCAACCAATACATAAACTTATCATTTTTTAAATGTAGACAGTAAAAAATCAAGTCATATTTCATGGACTAAGAACTTCAGAAGAATTTAAATACTTTAGTCAATTGATCGCTGTCAGATAGTTATTCAAGATTATAAGTTCTGAGGGTAGTGAACACACTTTTTGGACATTAGTAATGAAATTTTATTTAGTAATTATCTTGATACATGGGATTTATCTGGTCAGTTGTGTCGAAAGATTTTTCAATGAAGCGGAGGAAAATGTTTCGAATAGAATAAAAAGATTAGATGTAAAAGACGGAGAATTCACGAACAGAATAGTTTTCACCACGACCAGAGAAGATGACCCAATCTTATGGTTTAATCAAAAGTTTCCTCAATATGAGTATATTGGACAGGTAATTCAATGCTTACTTTTTAATCAAATTCAGTGGAAAAAGTTTAAATAAACTATCATTGCTAATACATGTTTTATACTTGTAAAAAAGAATCTACAAAATAAACATCGGGTTTTTATCTTTGTTAAAAAAATATAAATGTACCATACACATACGGTTTTTATGATAGTTAATATATGACATTGATGGTGTATATGAACGAAACTGTCAAACTTTGACATTTGTACGTAGCCATTTTAATCATTTTTTTTTAAAAAGTTGAAAAATGTTTGTTAACATATCTTCGTGTTATTCCTCTAGCTTTGTGATATCTATTGGACTCTTTTATGCTGGGAATTTGGGGTCCTCATTGCTCTTCAACTTCGTAAATATTTGACCCTTTTAATATTTTTGATTTTAGCGTTAATACAATGTTTGATCGCTTCAATTTACGATCTATTTCGACCTTAATGTTGCACAGACACTCAACCATCCCCCTAAAAAAAATCAATAAATAATAACACTATTAAAACACGATTTCACGATTTTCGATTTATGTGTCGACTGCAATGTTTCACACACAGATGTGCATCCACGTATTACCACACATACATTATAGATATTATGAGAACCCAAAGAAAACAAGAATTTGTTTCCCATTTGTTATTGTATGTCACTAGCATTCATGAGAGATGTTACAAAATTACCATGTTTATTTAGATTAATAATGAAAATAACCCTTTATCATTTCTATGCGTTTGACGCTCTTTTTTTGGATTTACCTTCATCAGGAGAGCTCAAAGAAAAACAAAAATATATATCAGTACCTAAACACGTGAAGAGTTATACCTTGCACGACCAAAAGTTACCTATAATGATAATAATTTTCAATAAAATTTGTAACATATTGAATATATTAAAAAGGAGTTGGCGTTGCGTTAACAGTATGTACTCTTCATTTCAATTCGTTAAAATGAGAAAAAAGATGAAGGAGGAAAGACGTATTTTGATATATTAATTCTTTTCATACATTTTATTAATATAAAGAAATAAACTGATATATATATCCTGATATGGTGTACAAATTTTTGCACCTCATGTTTGCGGTATACCATCTTTTCCGCAAGTTTATTGTTTTCTGTTTGGCAATAAATTAATAATAAGATCCATTTTGTTACATCTGGTGATCCGTTTATTTGGCAATCGCCAATGACATTCAGCAGGGTTTAAGAACATCAGTTGTTCGACCTGCTAGTCAAATGCGTTTTGTTAAAATAATTTTTTTACTTTTTTAGTCTTTTGGAAAATGTTGTTTGCGCTGTATTTAGACCCCTCTACCAAGAAATTTTTTACATGTACACGTATAAAAATTGCGGTTTTTATCCAATGCAATCATAGGTTTGAACGTTGTTTTCAATTTAGACTTGTATATATAAACAAGTCTAAATTGAAAACAACGTTCAAACCTATGATTTTTATCCAACGCAATCATAGGTTTGAACGTTGTTTTCAATTTAGACTTGTTTATATATATATTTATATATATATATATATTTGCGTTGGATAAAAACTGCAATTTTTATACGTGTGCATGCAAAACAGATGTCTCGGTAGAATATTTGCGTTGGATAAAAACCGCAATTTTTATACGTGTGCATGCAAAACAAATGTCTCGGTAGACAATTAATTCTCTTCAGTGATGTTAGGAATCGAAACGGTATTTTGAAGGCCATATAATTTACCTCAATTTAGGATAGACGCTTGAATTTTGAAGAGTCGAAATAGGATGAACGGATCATATAAACCCGAAGGCAAATATAATACAAGCCTAAACGAAAAAATATAAATAAGTCTAAATTGAAAACAACGTTCAAACCTATGATTGCGTTGGATAAAAAAACCGCAATTTTTATACGTGAACATGCAAAACAAATGTCTTGGTAGAGGGGTCTAAATACAGCACAAACAATATTTTCCAAAAGACCAAAAAAGTAAAAAAGTATATTTAAACAAAACGCATTTGACTAACAGGTGCCACGATATCTCAGTAGAATGAGTTCGAATCCCGGCCAGGGAAGAACAAAAAAATGTGCTTCCGCAAATTTACAGATCTAACATTGTTGGGATGTTGTTTAGACGAATTATACATATATATATATATGTAATAAAACTTGTTACTAGTACCTACTATAATTCCGTTAAGTGCGATGTCATATATCATATTCATTCTATTCAATTAGAACGCAGTAACTGTCGGTAGTTAAAATATATTTTTGTTTGATTTTATCCTTTACTAGATTCGCATAGTTTTGATAGAGATAACTAAATCTATTTAATATGCAAAACAACAAGACCAACACTAATACAGTCCTGACACCGATTTGAAGTTATCTGATTAGTATAAATATACTACAACAATAAAATAAAGTACTATTAAGTAAAATGTACTGAACTACTTATACTAATGGGTTTAGTCTACATTTTACGTTTGCAATTACTCAATCATTTAGGCATGGTTTCAAGGGAAGTCAAAAGGCTAATAAATGGTAAAGATTTTTATATATGTACAATTGTACCTAGTATTCATTTCATATATCATTGTAACATGTTTAACAGTTGCACTGTTAAACTTTCCGCTCTCCTCAATTGTTGAAGGCTGTACGGTGACCTATAGTTGTTAATTTCTGTGTCATTTGGTCTCTTGTGGAGAGTTGTCACATTGGCAATAATACCACATCTTCTTATTTTTATATTGTAAGCGAAATGATATCAAATCAAACAAATGATGTCTGTAGCCTGGTCTATTTGCCTTTTGTCTATCGGCTATGTTTCAAGTGAAAGAACCAGCATAAGTATGTCTGGTTAACAACTTGTCAAACAGCACTACCAGCAACAAACCTGTCTGCTGTCTTTCACTAACAAAAGTGTAACACAAACAGTATAATTTAGAATATAATAATTAATTAATAAAATAGGTATTGTGAACCAAGTGCTCTCGGATGACCTCCATCAACAAACACTAATAATGCATAACTAATCTGATAAAGAGAAACATCCAAAATGGGAACGGTAGAGGTACAAAATGTCTATGAAAATAAACTTTTTTTTTTAAAACATCAATAGACATATTCAATCTAGTTTTAAATCATGCGATTACTAATTGCTAGTTTATACCTACAAGAGATCGTTCAAGGTAACGCATAATATATATATTTACTTGATTCTGTCGGATGTAATGAAATAAAAGTCAGCGTACTCCCAAATCTGTTGACATTTAAAATTCAAATTACAAATCAAATACTATAAAAAGAAAAAAGAAAAAAATACCTGTATTTTTAGACATTTTAAATATTTAGTGAGAATGTGACTTACATTATGGGGTTCTGAACGGGATCTTACATTATGGGGTTCTGAACGGGATTTTACATTATGGGGTTCTGAACGGGATTTGGTTTACCTCTGTGTATTTATACTTGTCTTTTTTAATTATGACATATTTTAACATATATAAATAGCTCATCAAATATATTGGTATACAATATACAATGTATTTAATGATTTTATCTTATGTTGTTTAATTTTGATTAAGTCCTCTTTTCAATTTAATGATTTTATCTTATGTTGTTTAATTTTGATTAAGTCCTCTTTTCACTTCTAAAATCGAACAAGAATCTTTTTTTTTTTTAAATTGGGGCTGAATCGACTTTAAATATTGGCCGAATCGACTTGGGGCGGAACGACTTGGGATGTCTCACTGATTATGAGTAAATTTATAGGCATTTATATTTGGTAAATGGAATCCTTGCAAGGTGTATAGGTCCGTTAGAAAGGGTTCACATGACCTCGACTTCATTTCATGGATGCATGATCTAGACTTAAGTTATGTGATAAGGTCCGTTTCTAAGATTCTATAAGCAATTGGCCAACAATATTTGGTGTATTAAATGAGTGTAAGGTGAACTTCTGACCTTTATCTCATTTAAATATTTCTTTGGACAATGTTTAGTTTTTGTCTGTTTTTCAGATACTATTAGCAATAGGTCAACTATATTTGTTGTATGTAATGATTGTAAGATGTACATGTCTATCTGGCAGGATTCATCTAACCTTTGCCTCATTTTTATGGTTCATTGGTCAACAGTCAATGTTAAGTTTCATGGTTAGGTCTGTTTCTCATATACTATAAGCAATTATAGGTCAATTAAATTTGGTACATGCATGTAATGATTGAAAGGTGTAATTGTCTGTCTGGCATGGTTAATTTGACCTTGATTTCATTTTCATGGTTCATTAGATAATATTAAGTTTTCGGGGATACGTCTTTTTCTCAAATAATATATACAGTTTGTCTTCTGTATATGGTGAATTTGGTGATTGTTTGATGTTATTGGCAGTTTGGACAAGGTTCATCTGACCTTGACTTCGTTCTCAAGGTATTTTGGTCAAATTACAGTTTTTAGGGATTATAGGTATGTTTATCAGATACAACAAGCAGTATGTCAACTATATTAGGTTCATTTGACCTTGACCACAGTTACATGGAACATTGATTATGTTAAATTCATGTGATACTTGTATAGTTAAACATTTAAAGTTAAGACTTTCAACATAAAACTATTAGTAATCAGTTAAGCAGGCGTTTTAGCGTATGGCATGTATTTATATACCTGATCAAGTGAGAGGATTGAGATTTCAAAACCTAACTTCATCCTGCCATATAATCATGTGTCGGTCCTATATATATATATATATACACCGGTAAGCTTTTATCAGATTTTATAAATGTAACAAAACCATCAAGGCGGGAATTACAAGTTTCTAATTTAATTTTAATAGTAAAAACAAATATTTGCAAATTGGGGCTCTTCATTTGGATTCCGAGCTTACCTTACGTTATGTAAAGACACTTTTTGCTTTTGAATTTTTTTTTTTTTTTCAAATTTCTTTTTAAATAATGAATATTTTAATCTTTCAGTTTTGGATTGGGAAAACAAAATATATCACTGCTCAAATACGTCAGACAAAAACCAAAGAGATATTAAGTACTCTCAGAGAAGACTCGGATGTAGAAGTACTGAGACAAAGACCTGAGGTATGTGGAAGATGTACGACTGACTGCGTCAAAATGAAAATACCCAATAAAAATCCAAACTAAAGTGGAAATTATTTAAACAAAAGAAGTTCAAACCCTTCCAAAACAGATTTTGTCAAATAACTCTTACTAAAGTTTTACGAAGTTTTAACACCTTTAATGCACATTGTTTTACACTATCTCATTTGTATTGTCCTTGAATGGACACACTTATTATTGTAGTCTTCATCTCTCCGTCCGTACCCTTTATACCTTGTGAACACAACACCTCTGCAACCCTTTTCCCACAAGCTTTTATTCTTTGTGTGATTTATTGTCAAGAAAATGTTTTAAAACAAAGACAACTATGTGTATTTGAAGTATTTCTTTTTTACTGCTTCATATTGTCATTTGAGTATATATATATTAGATGCAAAAAATCCTCAATTATGCATCTACATTGTGTACATTAAACTTTTAAAGCCATAGAAACAGATGTAAACAATTCAAATATATCAATTCAGCCAATTTTATCTTCTCTAATAAAGAGTTCCATTTCTTTTGTTTAATTTCAACTGGATATCAGCCTCTACAAGTGGATGACAAGCAATAGAATAGCCAGACGAATATTCAATATATAAAATATGGGTATCATATGAAATAAAGCATGTTAAATGGATAGTTATACGAGAACGACACAACTACATTTATTTATTATTAACACATATCAAAATTTATAAATTGAACACACATAAAATTTAATGAGCAAACAGTAAAACGTTGTCGTGCTAAATGAAGAATTATTGGGAAAATTTTCGATAAACAAAGCTAAAAGCGGGAAATAAAAACGCAATCTGTACATATAAAAATGAAAACACTTATGAAAACATCATTTTAATCTGACTGGCTTTATTCAACCGAATGACATTACAAGATTTACATAATTATGCTTTTCAATTAAAAAAATGTTTCATTTTTTCTTGAGAACAAGTGGCAACGTGAGCAAACTAATAATATTGTTCTGCAATAAGACAATGAACTTTGAATGGTATTTTTTAAATTCACAGTTTCTCCCTCTGTATTCAGAAACCATTTGAACTTAACCATGTTAACCTGCATTTACTTTCCCGTTCCATAAATACAAATACAAATTTATGCTTTTGAATATGAAGAATTGTTATTTATATATTGTATAACATTACAGATTTCCTGGGTTATACAAGAAAAAGCATACGTCAGAAAGACAAGAACAATGGATACAGAATGGCCGAATCTTTGGCATTTGGTATGTTATGGTTTAGATTTTAAATGGTTAGATATTTGTTTTCTCCAAGATACATTGTAATCTGCTAAACCTCTATGGAAATGATGCAATCAAGCGATTTCTTAATATGCTATTTTTACCCTACATTAATATATAACTTCGAATATCAAATATAATTTGTATTTAGGGATGACATGTACCTTTACCATGAACCATTTTAACTGTTTCAGATATACATCTACAGACTTGCTTGTTTGTCTTTGTGTTATTAATGTTTTTTTTTTAATTCAACAATATTACAATCAAAAGCGTCAAGATTTTTTTTCGATTTTTTTTTAAATTTGTGTTTACATGAAATTAATGGAATACTAAATGAGCCACTCCATGCGAAAAGGTACAAAAAGTGTTTTGATAAACTTTTCAGGACACGTTGTTAAAGTTTGTTAAAATATTTTTGAAAAACGATTTTATCCATAAAAAGTGGTATTAATGTAAACATCGATAAAATGGTCAATTCTGTCCCGAATTTGTCAGTTAAAACGGAAAGAGACGTAGATATATCTGAATTTAGCAAGTGTTAAAATCATTTGTTACCCGTAACAATGCTAAACTGAGCCGAAATAAAACAATTTACGACACTACAGAGAGAAAAAGTCAACCATTTTCATCATCCCTACCTTTACCTTTTGTAAGGGATAATGCAAAAATGATGTGATCTTGTGTTTTTGAAATCGAAGTTAAGTTAAGTTATTTAATATTATATAAATCAACCGTCCTTGGACGGGATTCGAACCGTTGCCCCTATTATATTGCATTGATTTCTGCTTTGTAAGCGAGAGCCTTAACCCCACTGCTACCCGAGTGAACATAATCAAGTGGCAAGTTAAGATACTTAAACTATACATGAACAAATGAATAAAAAAGTAAATAAATGAGCAAAATCTAATAAAAACAAGGGGTGGGGGGGAGGTTGTAAGCACCAGAAGGTATGTATAGCTTACTTAATCGTATGAGGAAAAGCAACGGTGTGTTATAGAACACAAGTCTGGTAGCAATAATTATGCACACTTTTTAGAATTTCGCAAATTTTTCGTTTTTGTACCTTTTTGTATGGACTGGCTCATATATAAATGCAATTTGGAGTTTAAAGTTCTCATAATTTCTCTAATGACATCAGTTATTGAAAATCAAATATACTTAAATTTACAACACCGTATGATGTAAAAACATCTGAAAAACTGGAAAGGCTTTTTCTGTGACAAATTCCGGTTGTGTCATTTCATGTAGTATATGTTATCTTTGCTTTCAGTGTACAATTTAATTCATTATTCTTGACCATGTATGGATAAAGAATTACTCTTATGCTCTCATTTTTACATGTAGACTTCCTATGAGAAGTTACAGACACAATTTAAGTTTCATGCTCATCGATCAATTCGTTACGAAATTAATCTCGTAAAGAAATCTTGTTAGTTCTTTATTACTATAAAAAGTTCACGCGTTTACAATCGTTTCATGTACTTTTCTATCGATAGAAAGTGAGTTATTAGTCTAAGAATTTAATGACTTTCTGTAGGTTTTCAAGCTGGAAAGACGATCATGACTTTTCATTTTTCAGTGTTTAGAAATGGCTGATAAATAATCAGATTGTGTTTTATAGATAAACCATAATAATTCTTCAATTTCTGTCGTTACTATTTTAGAATGGTGATATTTCTCCGACGTTGAAAGTCAACGAAGCTTGGACGGCAGGGTACTCTGGTCAGGGTATTAATATAGCAGTGTTGGATGATGGTTTACAGACAGACCATCTAGACCTTGCTGCCAATGTCGTAAGTAGACTCCTTGACCATTATCTGTATGTATACGGTATTTAGAGACTTAAACCGTTCGTTATTTATAAAACTTTTCTCTCTGCAACTTTGTCTGTTGGTTAAGACAATAAACTATACGACGTGATCACAGTCGATGTTAATGCTAGTCGGCGTTTTGTCCCGGAGGGTATAATATGCCCAGTATTCAGTTTTTCTGTGCTGGCATAAAATATCATTGATACGTCCTTTTCAGTAAAGGAGGAGGTGTGATGAAATCTCTTTTTTAGCCACTTGAAATCTAAAATCAAAAATTTTTATGGATCTACCAAATAACATCCTTCAAATGTTGACAAGACATTATTCTGTCGGACATCAGTATTAAATGTTTGAATTTTGTCTTGCATATTTGTATTAGGGCTTCATAAATCTTGCATTTTGTGCAAAACAGCAAAATCTGCCAAAACATCTCATTTTGAAATCTTGTCATTTATATAAAGATATGAGCAACTGTAACAGCTTTATCCAAAAAGATATTTTGCTACAAAATGTATTTTACAAAAATGGCGATGGGTGTACAATATATTTTTGTGTAAAGCTGTTGCTCATATATATTTTGACCAAAACGTAAATTTTGAGATGCTTATGACGTCATAGTGATATCACAAGTGACCTTTCTGCACTAAAATGTAACTACTCAAAATGGATATAATACTAACTGGTAACTAACTAGGAAAAAAGTAAAAAAGAAGATTATAATTAGGATTAGCATGTGACAAAAACTCCGATGTTAAATGTAAACAAATTGGACTTGTCACATATTGCATTTAAAAACAGTATCTTTTTATATTATGAAGCTTAAATTGGTACATATTCCAGATGACCATCCCAGCAAGGATGTTTTCTTTGGAAGAAGAGTGCACAATCGGCTTGAACAAAATGGACACCCCCGATGTAGCAATTACATCAACAGAAGTTGATACAACTACAACAGAATTCAACCCGGTTTTCATCTACTTGTCATGATTTCAATTTACCCATTATGAACTTCAGTGTAGCAACATTCCAGCATCGCCTGCATATTGATAATATATACGATACGATACGATACTTTAGAACTTGCATTGCTATCCCATTTCCTTGATAGGGGTTGCTGCTAACAAGGAAGCTGTTGTATCAAGGATTCCGAATTGTAAAGTTGGAGTCATCCCTTCGAAAGTTTTACGGACCCCTCGCCTTGTTTTATAGGGTTTCGTGTTCTTAACAAACTTTATAACAAAGCTTTCGGCACAGTACCAAAGTGCGATCTTTATCGGCTTTCGTAAACGCGAGGAACATACGTTATCTGTCTTAATGTAGGATTTCTGAATTCTGAATTTTGAATTTTGAATTTTGAATCTTGAATTCTTAATTTTGAATTCTGAAATATGAATGATCCTTCTCGACTTTCATATATATCGAATATTGATTCATGACAAAAATTTCTTTCACACACTTAAACAAACTATTTTATATAGTATCACACTTAAACAAACAGTTTTATATAGTATCACACTTAAACAAACAGTTTTATATAGTATCACACTTAAACAAACAGTTTTATATAGTATCACACTTAAACAAACAGTTTTATATAGTATCATACTTAAACAAACAGTTTTATATAGTATACTAATTGTTTGTAATTCACATGTTCCCATGAACTGACTTCATCAGACACGCACGATATGCCTTCCGTACTAAAGCCTCTGATTTAATGTAATTAGTTCAATAAATGGATGCGGCAAAAATTACATTTTCTTAAAGCACTAGATCAATAAGGCAACAGGCTTGTGTATTGTGAACCTTAGATATATTTAATAATGTAGTTTAATTATCATGTGACCACACAAGTTGACATTTGCGGTATACAATCACGCTTTTGTATTTACTTTAATTTTTAACTGATTAGAAAATGTTCTTAATTATTTTCTAATTTTTTTATGCAGGATACTGCCAATGATAAAGACATTTATGGCTTTGATAATGATCCTTACCCTCCAGCAGGGAATAGGTAAACAGTTCTTTTAATTAGGGTATACTTGGTAGGAATGATATTCATTGTTTCAGCAGAAATCGCCATTTAATGTTTGTCTCCTAATCAGTAAACCTGTCCTCCACACTCAGTTATACACATTGTATCCTAAACAGTTAACCTATCCTCCACACTCACTTATACACATTGTATCCTAATCAGTAAACCAGTCCTCCACACTCACTTATACACATTGTATCCTAATCAGTAAACCTGTCTTCCACACTCACTTATACATATTGTATCCTAATCAGTAAACCTGTCCTCCACACTCACTTATACACATTGTATCCTAATCAGTAAACCAGTCCTCCACACTCACTTATACACATTGTATCCTAATCAGTAAACCTGTCTTCCACACTCACTTATACACATTGTATCCTAATCAGTAAACCTGTCTTCCACACTCACTTATACACATTGTATCCTAATCAGTAAACCTGTCCTCCACACTCACTTATACACATTGTATCTTAAACAGTAAACCTGTCCTCCACACTCACTTATACACATTGTATCCTAATCAGTAAACCTGTCTTCTACACTCACTTATACACATTGTATCCTAATCAGTAAACCTGTCCTCCACACTCACTTATACACATTGTATCCTAATCAGTAAACCTGTCATCCACACTCACTTATACACATTGTATCTTAAACAGTAAACCTGTCCTCCACACTCACTGATACACATTGTATCCTAATCAGTAAACCTGTCTTCCACACTCACTTATACACATTGTATCCTAATCAGTAAACCTGTCCTCCACACTCACTTATACACATTGTATCCTGATCAGTAAACCTGTCCTCCACCTCACTTATACACATTGTATCCCAAACAGTAAACCAGTCCTCCACACTCACTTATACACATTGTATCCTAATCAGTAAACCTGTCTCCACACTCACTTATACACATTGTATCCTAAACAGTAAACCTGTTTCCACACTCACTTATACACATTGTATCCTAATCAGGAAACCTGTCTCCACACTCACTTATACACATTGTATCCTAATCAGTAAACCTATCCTACACACTCACCTATACACATTGTATCCTAATCAGTAAAACTGTCCTCTACACTCACTTATACTCATTGTATCCTAAACAGTAAACCTGTCCTCCACACTCACTTATACACATTGTATCCTAATCAGTAAACCAGTCCTCCACACTCACTTTTACACATTGTATCCTAATCAGTAAACCTGTCTTCCACACTCACTTATACACATTGTATCCTAATCAGTAAACTTGTCCTCCACACTCACTTATACACATTGTATCCTGATCAGTAAACATGTCCTCAACCTCACTTATACACATTGTATTCCAAACAGTAAACCAGTCCTCCACACTCACTTATACACATTGTATCCTAATCAGTAAACTTGTCTCCACACTAACTTGTACACATTGTATCCTAATCAGTAAACCTGTCCTCCACACTCAATTATACACATTGCATCCTAATCAGTAAACCTGTCTCCACACTCACTTGTACACATTGTATCCTAAACAGTAAACCAGTCCTCCACACTCACTTATACACATTGTATCCTAATCAGTAAACCTGTCTCCACACTCACTTATACACATTGTATCCTAAACAGTAAACATGTCTTCACACTCACTTATACACATTGTATCCTAAACAATAAACCTGTCCTCCACACTCACTTGTACACATTGTATCCTAAACAGTAAACCTGTCCTCCACACTCACTTATACACTTTGTATCCTAAGCAGTAAACCTGTCTCCATACTCATTTATACACATTGTATCCTAAACAGTAAACCTGTTCTCCATACTCACTCAGTAAACCTGTCTCCACACTCTCTTATACACATTGTATCCTAAACAGCAAACCTGTCCTCCACACTCACTTATACACATTGTATCCTAATCAGTAAACCTGTCCTCCACACTCACTTATACACATTGTATCCTAAACAGTAAAGCAGTCCTCCACACTCACTTATACACATTGTATCCAAATCAGTAAACCTGTCCTCCACACTCACTTATACACATTGTCACTTATACACATTGTATCCTGATCAGTAAACATGTCCTCCACCTCACTTATACACATTGTATCCCAAACAGTAAACCAGTCGTCCACACTCACTTATACACATTGTATCCTAATCAGTAAACCTGTCTCCACACTCACTTATACACATTGTATCCTAAACAGTAAACCTGTCTCCACACTCACTTATACACATTGTATCCTAAACAGTAAGACTGTCCTCCACACTCATTTATACACATTGTATCCTAATCAGTAAACCTGTCCTCCACACTCACTTATACACATTGTATCCTAATCAGTAATACTGTCCTCTACACTCACTTATACACATTGTATCCTAAACAGTAAACCTGTCTCCACACTCACTTATACACATTGTATCCTAATCAGTAAACCTATCCTCCACACTCACCTATACACATTGTATCCTAATCAGTAAAACTGTCCTCTACACTCACTTATACACATTGTATCCTAAACAGTGAACCTGTCCTCCACACTCACTTATACACATTGTATCCTAATCAGTAAACCAGTCGTCCACACTCACTTATACACGTATCTTAATCAGTAAACCTGTCTTCCACACTCACTTATACACATTGTATCCTAATCAGTAAACCTGTCCTCCACACTCACTTATACACATTGTATCCTGATCAGTAAACCTGTCCTCCACCTCACTTATACACATTGTATCCCAAACAGTAAACCAGTCCTCCACACTCACTTATACACATTGTATCCTAATCAGTAAACCTGTCTCCACACTCACTTATACACATTGTATCCTAAACAGTAAACCTGTTTCCACACTCACTTATACACATTGTATCCTAATCAGTAAACCTGTCTCCACACTCACTTATACACATTGTATTCTAATCAGTAAACCTATCCTACACACTCACCTATACACATTGTATCCTAATCAGTAAAACTGTCCTCTACACTCACTTATACTCATTGTATCCTAAACAGTAAACCTGTCCTCCACACTCACTTATACTCATTGTATCCTAAACAGTAAACCTGTCCTCCACACTCACTTATACACATTGTATCCTAATCAGTAAACCAGTCCTCCACACTCACTTATACACATTGTATCCTAATCAGTAAACCAGTCCTCCACACTCACTTATACACATTGTATCCTGATCAGTAAACATGTCCTCCACCTCACTTATACACATTGTATCCCAAACAGTAAACCAGTCCTCCACACTCACTTATACACATTGTATCCTAATCAGTAAACCTGTCTCCACACTCACTTATACACATTGTATCCTAAACAGTAAACCTGTCTCCACACTCACTTATACACATTGTATCCTAATCAGTAAACCTGTCTCCACACTCACTTATACACATTGTATCCTAATCAGTAAACCTATCCTCCACACTCACCTATACCCATTGTATCCTAATCAGTAAAACTGTCCTCTACAATCACTTATACACATTGTATCTTAAACAGTAAACCAGTCCTCCTAACTCACTTATACACATTGTATCCTTATCAGTAAAACTGTCCTCCATACTCACTTATACGCATTGTATTCTAAAGAGTGAATCTGTCCTCCACACTCATTTATACACATACACATTGTATCCTAAACTCTAAACCTGTCCTCCACACTTTTCTTAAAACGCTTGTCCGAAGTCAGGCAATCCAGTGGTTGTCACTGGTTACTGTCTAATATAATTGTTTTTCGATTATTTTTGTAGCATATATCAAGTCGTTGGTAATCTTTTTTGAATTGTTACACATTTTGTTACCCCGGGATCTTTTATAGCTTTCATATCTTTATCATTTGGTCTTTAATGTTTAGTTGTCTCACTGGCAATCATACCACATCTCCGTATTTTTATAATGCCAATACATATACTATTTATTTATCATAAAATTGAGAATGGAAATGGAGAATGTGTCAAAGAGACAACAACCCGACCAAAGAGCAGAAAACAGCCCAAGGCCACCAATGGGTCTTCAACACAGAGAGAAAATACCGCACCCGGAGGCGGGCTTCAGTTGGCCCCTAAACAAAACGTACGTCACACTAAACCCCGAAACATATAAATGAACTAAAACTAAAAAAACATACAAGACTAACAAAGGCCAGGGGCTCCTGACTTTGGACAGGCGCAAAAATGCGGTGGGGTTAAACATGTTTTGTGAGATCTCAATCCTCCCCTATACCTCTAGCCAATGTAGAATAATCAAACACACACATGACACAGCAATACGCACAGTAAAACTCAGTTGAAAAGACGTCCGAGTCCGATGTCAGAATAGGTAACAGAAGAAACTAAGCAAAGTGACAATGATACATAAATTAACAAAGGACTACTAGCAGTTACTGACATGCCAGCTCCAGACCTCAAATTAACTGATTGAAAGATTATGTCTTCATCATATGAAAATCAAGTACAATCCCTCCCGTTAGGGGTTAAGTATCATACCATCATAAAATATATGAGAAGAACTTAAACCGTATCACACCAACAACTGGTTTTAAATAAATGTGTTTATTTCCGATGCAAAGACCCTATGAGTGAATCAATATTAATTCCAAGATATGCCATGTTTAATGACCTGACAACAGTATCGTAACTATATCCCTTCTGAATAAGTCTGTTTAAAGGTTTGGTTAACTTTTAAGATGAATGTCGACATTTTTATGCTTTGTATAGAATATTACCATAAAAGATTGAATGTGAAATACCTGAACGTATAAGATGTCTGCATGTTGATTAATATTTACGAATGATGTCCTTGTACCGATGATAAAATTTAGTAAATGTTTATGCCTATCTACAGCGTTCTGTTTAGCAGTGCCAAAAATTTGTATCGCAGTTTAAAATAAATGAATATAATCTCGTTTGAACCAGAGAGGTCAATAATAAAATGATATTTTGACCGGTCGTTTTTAAAGGAAACTTATGAAGTTTTGAAACGAGGAAACACTCATCACAATATGGTGAATATGTTCATCACAATACGGTGAATATGTTATCAGCAGATAGATTAATATCGTAAAATATCAGCGGCTAGACGTTATATAAAGGTGTTAAGCTCGTTCGCGACACCAACTTGCCTTAACAGGTTCATATGACTTGCGGCTGATATATGGTAATATATATATTGTTGGATACCCCCAGCAACGATTCTATTGTTCAACCCTTGAAGAGATTAATTGAAATATAGAACTCTGATTTCATACGAATGAAATCAGAGTTCTATATTTTAATTAGATTGACAGTCCTGCTCCTAGAACAGATTATAACAGTTATACCTTAGAACAGATCCTGACAGTTCTATCCCCGAACATATTCTGACAGTCCTACCCCTTGAACAGTTTCTGACAGTCCTGCCCCTAGAACAGATTGTAACAGTTATACCTTAGAACAGATCCTATCAGTCCTAACACCAGAACAGATTCTGACAGTCCTACCCCCGAACAGATTCTGACAGTCCTGCCCCTAGAACAGATTATATAACAGTTATACCTTAGAACAGATCCTGTCAGTCCTACCCCTTGACAAGATTATAACAGTTATACCTTAGAACAGATGCGGACAGTCCTACCCCTTGAACAGATTCTGACAGTCCTGCCCCTAGAACAGATTATAACAGTTATACCTTAGAACAGATTCTGACAGTCCTAACACAAGAACAGATTCTGATTATTCTAACCTAGAACAATTTAAAAGTATAACTGTTCTATAGATGCATGATTTTTTTATTTGCTGTTATTGGCTTTGAACTAGCTGTTATTAACTGCGAGTACTCTCAGATCTGTACTTAGTGTTTTTTTGTTGTGGGGATGAAAAAGTACCCTGCCACGTCCACTCTGTGTTTTTGTTATATTTATTTCTGTTTGTATCCATCTGATGAGTTAAGCCTTTTTCAACTGATATTTATAGTTTGTTCTTATGTTGTACTGTTACACCACTGTCCCAAGTTAGAGGGAGGGTTGGGCGCCTGTCCCAAGTCAGGAGCCTGTATATCAGTGGTTGTTGTTTGTTTCTGTATATCATATTTGTTTTTCGTTCATTATTTTGTATATAAGTTAGGCCGTTAATTTTCTCGTTTTAATTATTTTACAATTGTTATTACGGGGCCTTTTATAGCTGACTATGCGGTATTGGTTTTGCTTATTGTTGAAGGCCGTACGATGACCTATAGTTGTTTTACGTTGTTAGCCGAACAGTTTTGTCTTTTTACTTTATTCAATTCCTGTGTGCTGGTTCATATTCTGGACGCCAGTCTTTGCTCCTTTCAATTGGAATTGTTAATTTCTGTGTCATTTGGTCTCTTGTGGATAGTTGTCTTATTATCTCCTTAATTTTATATGTTCTAGAGCAGCGTAGAACAGTTTTAGGACACCTTATTCTGACATTTCTGAAGAGAGTTAAGGGCTGATTCCAACTGTATAATTTCATAACAATCGGAATTAATTTCCCTTCGATTTCTTTCAGATATCTTAATTTTTTAAGAGAAATAGCTTAAAATGCTATTCAAATTGATAACGGTTCAGCTTATCTAAACTCCTAATTGTTTATTCGGAAAGAAATGGTCTGGTAATCTTTGCACAGAGGGATTAATACGTTTATAAAATGTGCTCAGTACTGGCAGATAATTTATATAAAAATAAGAAGATGTAGTATGATTGCCAATGAGACAACTTTCCATTAGAGACCAAATGACGTAGATGTTCGCAACTATAGGTCACAGTACGCCTTCAACAATGAGCAGAACCCATACCGCATAGCAAGCTATAAAAGGCCCGACATGACAAGTGTAAAACAATTCAAACGAGACAAATAACGGCCTGATTTATGTACAAACAATAAGCGATAATCAAATATGATACACAGCAACAAACGACAACCGAAGATCATTTATATTCATAACAAGCCTGGTTAAGTTCACTTCGATTTCGTACAATTTTCTTCAAAATGATTTTTGGGAAAAAGCCTCAAAAACTTTTTCGAATTATGAACTTTATCCCATTTTGGTTTTCAATAAGACGTGGCCTGGCAACTAAAGTAACGTATAAATGAAAACATACTTCTGTACGGCTAACACATAAGTTTTTAGTTGTCGGTGAAAGTGAGAGTACAGGGTCTGTTCAAAAGATGAGTTCTTTTTCGACTTATGCCTTTTTATTGTCCCCTTTGGTATATTTTACCCCTTTTTGCCTGAGGCAGTTTGTAGGAACTTCAAGTAACTGTAAAAATGAAGAACAGCAATAAAAACGATATTCTTTTTATTATAAATAGTCAGTCAAAGTGGTATCGTTGACAGTCATAGTCTTAAAGAGCCGAAAAATCGTTGTAAACATCAGCCATTGAAAGTTCAAGTAAATTAAAATAAAATAAGATTGAAAAAAGATAAAATAAACCTTGGGTTTTTAACAAATTTATTTTTGAAACCATCAATAAAAAACTACCGATTTGAGTTAATATATATTTGTTAAGCTTTTATATGAAAATGATTCTCAGTACTGAGTTTTTGACAGGATGCTGTACCTGTTTTAATATTTCAGTCATGGAACACAGGTTAGTGGATTCATAGGTGCAGTAAAGGACAACAATATATGTGTAGTTGGTGTGGCGTTTAGCTGTACTCTCATAGGTGAGTTATAAATTGGATAAATTGATGCATTGCAGTACATGAATTGATAGTGTAAACTAAACTAAGTATTTAGCCCTAACCTTACAACACGACGGGGACCATGTGAGGAACATGATCTGCTATTCCTTCCGGACGCATGATATCACCTCTGGTGTTTTGGTTGGGTTTGTGTTGTTCAGTCTTTAGTTTTCCATGTTGTGTTTTGTAGACTGTTGTTTGTCTTCTTGTCGTTTTCCGTTTTTTGCCATGACGTTGTCAGTTTCTCTTCGCTTTATGAGTTTTGAATGTCCCTTTGGTACCTGCCATCTCTTTTTTAGGTAAATTTATTATTGTAAAATTGATTGATTGTAGCATTGAAAACAGCATGCAATTAAAATGTTGTTCGCGTGAGAAAGAACTTTCTGAGATGAGTTTGAAGTACGTTGAACTTTAGTTTAAACAGTATTTATTAATGAAAAATTACAACAATAAAGTATTACAATGTTACATGAAATTCAAATATGGGATTCGGAAACAAGTTTGAACTTTATTGACAGCTTATAAGCTGATTGTGTGACATTTAATCCAACATTCATAATCTAGTGTAATTTCTAGTTGATTAATTATAACGTCGTAGAACAATACTATCTATGGTGTTAGTACGGCATTTAGCACAATACTATCTATGGTGTTAGTACGGCATTTAGAACAATACTATCTATGGTGTTAGTACGGCATTGAGCTTTACTATAAAACATAAACATAGGTGTAAACGAAATATCCAAAAGGTTAATTTGCTTGACAATCATTCTATTATGTTAAACGTAAATTTAGTGTGAAATGAATCAACCATAAAAAGGCAAAATACCATGGTTATTTATAAACATTTAAATCTACACCAATTGATGTGATTGGCATAACATTGACTTCCGTTAAAATTGCCTGCCTACAGTCTGAAAAGAGGACGTTATCGCAGAATTGAACGTCGATAATCAATACGAGGTATAAATCTCTGACTATCCTACTCAAAAGAGTTAAGTGGATTTATTACATCACTGGAAGATACCAAGCTATGTATTGTCAATCGGTATTTGGTTTCACCTAGACTTCCATGATAGATGACATAGTTTATCTTGAAGAAAAAAATACAAAACATATTATAAGTTCATAGAGTGACATGAAAATCTCGCGTTATTGAGATTGAATTCAAATTGATTAATTGACACATACATGAAAAATTAACCACGATATTGCATATATCAACGGTATGGCATTAAGCTTCATTCACCTTCATATATGATTTTGATGTGAAATGTGTTTTTTTGTGAATGCAAAAAAAAAACTTATTTAGTGTTTGTGTTGTATTTCTTCGCAACATCGAACATAGTATGCATTCGATGAATCCCGAGAGTTTTATTGCGAAACTGAGCTCAACCCTAAAACCAGAGGTATCAAAAATATCAACAGTAACGACGAGTAGTGAAGCTGTTCGACAAAGATACCATCGGAAAATCTAGCAAGCTTCGTAAGTTTAATTAGAGTTGTTCCTCCGTTCGACTTGTAAATCTGTCTCGCATATAAATAGTTTCATATATGTCTGTAAGACATTCAATTCATAAAAAGACATTCAAAACCAATCAAGTATGTGAAGAATGTAAAGCTATTTAACTGTTTAGCTTCTGGCGTAGCAGAGACTTTCAATGATCGAAATGTATGAAAATCATTCAGTAAGTTCTAATTTTAATTGATTCTAAAAGCGTTTTATTGTTAAGATAGTTTATCGTGAACAGGTTCTTTGGCGGCTACCTGACCTTGTTATATTTATTATTTAAAGTAATTAAAGCTACAGACATTTTACCAGATACAGTTTTACCCATATTCTAATACAGTTCTTAATTATACATTTCTTGGCTAAATTTTCAGGAATACCAATGCCTTTGATAGAAAAAAAAATGATGCAATACAAATAAAAAGCCAAGAACACATACCCATCCCCCGAACCCTACCGCCGATAAAAGGTAAACAAATCAATATTCAAACGAAAAAACATGACGTTTTCAGTTTTTGAAAAAATCCTAATAGTCATATCTTTTTTAAGAACATAATCACACATAAATAAAGGCAACAGTAGTATACCGGTGTTCAAAATCATACATAACAAGTCGTAGTAAATATGACCATATGGAAGGTACACTTGACTATACAAATTTGGTTGCGGGTTGTAGGTAATTAATTGAAAACCCGACAAAAGTGTATTTACAATCCTCACTCATTCTTGCGTGATTGCAAATATTTAAACAACCAAACGCTCCTATGTAAGAGTAGTTGTTCGAGTATATACACTACATCATACTCGTACCGGATGCGTACTTATATATCACGACAGCCAAATAATTTCTTTCCCTTCCAGTACTTGATAATGATATAGCCTTTGTATCCTACTATCGGGTGTAAGAAAACAGTTTTTAAATCATACTTCATATTCTTTGATTGCTTTTGATAGGGAAATGAAAAGGGAATTAAAGAAAAGTTACAATTCAGCTAGAGTTTTGATAAGGAAATGGAAAGGGAATTAAAGAAAAGTTACAATTCAGCTAGAGTTTTGATAGGGAAATGGAAAGGGATTAAAGAAAGGTTACAATTCAGCTAGAGTTTTAATAGGGAAATGGAAAGGGATTAAAGAAAGGTTACAATTCAGCTAGAGTTTTGATAGGGAAATGGAAAGGGAATTAAAGAAAGGTTATAATTCAGCTAGAGTTTTGATAGGGAAATTGAAAGGGAATTGGAAGAAAGGTAAAAATTCAGCAAGAGTTTTGATAGGGAAATGGAAAGGGAATTGAAGAAAGGTTACAATTCAGCTACAGTTTTCTTGATAATTATTGGGTATTGTTCTATGACAACTAACTACTTCGATATAGTTGATTTAGAGGAAGTCAGGATAGAAGGTTGTATAGCTATCATTGTCTTTTCCAAATCTGTTGCAGATATGACATCACAATTCTGCTTTAAGCAGATGCAATGTTTTTTTTTTGTAAACAGCAGTCGTCAATATGTAAACTATTTCATCCTAATTGTTTAATTTATCTGTAAAATGAGTTGTTAAAAGAATATTTTTCTGACAGCTGTTTGACTGCTAACACTTTGTCAAATTTTCGTTCTCTGCCATAAAATTGGAGGAAAAGGTTTCTCCTTGTCAAAGATTATCTCCAAGAAAACATTTACAGACTCCGCTAAGCGTGTTTGTAAGCATTTTGTCTAGTTTCCCAACTGTGCATTTAAAAAAACTAATTCAAAGTGCAAAAAAGATCAAGGGGGATATTTGCAACAAGGAAAAAGGAGAGGAGCTCATGAATCGGTTGTTTTTGGGAGCATACAAGCAGCAAACACAAGCAATTATATGATGAATAGGAAGGAGAACACATATCATTAATAGTGAGAACCATCAGAACTCTTGGTATCAAAACATGATTTATTTTCCCAATGACGAGATGAATCAGATAGAGACATTATTTGTGGATCACCAAGAACTGCCGAACACTGACGTGATCCAGTTAGCATGTCCCATGCAGGACATACTGAATCATGCTTTGGGGCTATATTCCTGTCTGACGCAGATGTTAGCTAATTTGTTGTTCACAAAAGACATTCATCTTGTAACACATATGGAATAAAATAAGCATTCAGTTCTTGCGATACGCGAGCGTGATAGTTGTACTTGATTGTCTCAGTGGTGCATTGACATTCATCTTCCTTAAAGAACACCAATAGTGACCTCCTTCGAGGAGTGCCTGTGAAAAGGATGTAATGAAATAGGAAAAAAAAGATAACATCAAAAGAAAACACTCGCGTCATCAAAGCAACAACTATGCTTTTCTATGTCTTGAAAATGTATTACCAGATGGCTATTTCTGCAAGCAATAACAATATGCATGATGGGATACGATGTTTTTATAGGTTGTTTCCCAAGACACAAACTACGTTCCTATAGCACGGGTTACAATATAAAGTAATGGTATGCAGCAGAGCAGAGTGGAACTGTATTGAGTTGATACCATGCAATAACCGGGTACACATGTCCGACATATATACAGCTCTTATAGAATTCCGTCCCAAATCTAGTGCTAGTTGTGTGAAAAAAAAGTATGTTGTGAGTGACACCATATATGTCCTGCAAAAAGTATAGGACCGTTGGAGAGAGCTGCATCAAAACGCTAGTACATAGACAACAAACGTGGCATTACCATAGAGTAGTGACTAAAATGGGCGGGGTTCTGATTAGACATCCAAACAAATCAACTTCAAAGTATAGAGTACGGAAACGAACAGAAATTTAGTTGATTGACACGGGGTACATACAGCGTAAGTCCACATGTTGATAAGAATGATGGTGTATTTAGGTAAAATACTGAATGTTGGCATTCAATACAAGCAGATGCATGATTTTTGTTATTAGTTGTTATTGGCTTCGAACTAGCTGTCAGTAATTGCGAGTACTCTCATATCTGTACTTAGTTTCTTTTTGTTGTGGGAATGTATAAGTACCCTGCCACGTCCACACGTGTTTTTGTAAGATGTATTTCTGCTTTGTATCTATCTGATGAGGTAAGCTCTTTTCAACGGATTTTTATAGTTTGTTCTTATGTTGTACTGTTACACAACTGTCCCAGGTTAACGGGAGTGTTGGCGCCTTCAAACTAGTTTGACCCCGCCACATTCTTTATTTGCCTGTCCCAAGTCAGGAGCCTGTAATTGAGTGGTTGTCGTTTATTGCTGTTTCTCAAATTTGTTTTTCGTTTATTGTTTTGTATAGTTTGTTCTTGTATTGTACCGTAGCACCACTGTCCAAGGTTAGGGGGAGGGTTTGGCGCCAACAAACCAGTTTAATCCCGCCACATTCTGTATGTACCTGTCTCTAGTCAGGAGCCTGTAAGTCAGTGGTTGTCGTTTGTCGCTGTATATTGTATTTGTTTTTCGTTCATTATTTTGAACGTAAATCATGTCGTTAGTTTTCTCGTTTGAATTGTTTTACATTTGTAATTTCGGATCCTTTTATAGCTGACTATGCGGTATTGGTTTTACTCATTGTTGAAGGCCATACGGTGACGTATAGTTGTTAATTTCTGTGTCATTTGGTCTCTTGTAGAGATTTGTCTCATTGGCAATCATACCACATCTTCTTATTTTTTTAAGACATACATGACTGCTGAATACAAAGGAAATAACTTCGACATTAATTCCTAATAACAAGTACGAGGAAGTTTGTGTTTACTCCCGAAATGCTTATGTTGAACAATGGCAACAAACTATAACTAAAAAGAAAAAGGTGTTAGTATTCTTATTTGATAAACATAAATAGTTCCTTGCGGAAAGCATTGGTTAACTTCAAATGTTTTACAAAGGTGAATTTGACCACAACTTTGCATATTGATCGGAAGACGCAGAGATAGAGAAAAGACAGCTTGAAGTACCTCAAGTCTGACGTTTCTTCGATAGAAGGGTTTGTATGACAAGTTACTGACGCAATGTTTCGAGAGCTTTAGTAGGGATATGAAAAACTTTATCCCAACTTGTTAAATGGATTTTGCTTTATGGAGTGGGGGGCAAATTGCTTCATACGACATGCACATCAAACGCAACATAACTCAAAGCATAAACCAAGTTTCTCAGTTCACATTGACATAATACTGAAGCATAAACCAAGTTTCTCAGTTCACATTGACATAATACTGAAGCATAAACCAAGTTTCTCAGTTCACATTGACATAATACTGAAGCATAAACCAAGTTTCTCAGTTCACATTGACATAATACTGAAGCATAAACCAAGTTTCTCAGTTCACATTGACATAATACTGAACAAGGAAAAAAGGTTTGAAAATGTAGCTGACTATCTTTTTTGACATTATTCAACGCCATGCTATTCTCAAACTGTTTTCTTTACACTAAATCCATTGGATGTATACTGATTGATACTCAAGTCTTAAAGAACATGATTAATTCATTAGTTGTAATTGGCTTGAACTAGCATTCAGTAACTGCAAGTTCGTTACTTTGTGTCTGTTGTCAATATTATTAGTTGTTGTTTGTGCTTCGTGTAAATCTGATGAGTCAAGCCATTACCAAATGATTTTTACAGTTTGTTCTTATGCTGTACTGTTACACTACTGTCCCAGGTAAAGGGAGGATTGAGCGCTCACAAACATGTCTAGCCCCACCACATTCTTTATGCGGCGTCCCAAGTCAGGTGCCTGTATTTCAGTGGTTGTGATTGGTTGCTGTCTGTCATATTTGTTTTTTTCGTTTATAGGTTTGTACTTAATCAGGCCGTTGGTGTTTTCGTTTGAACTGTTTGTCAGAACCTTTTGTAGCTGACTATACGGTATGGGGGTTTGGCTTATTGTTTGAGGCCGCAAGGTGACCTATCATTGCTTACATCTACGTCAGTTGACGTTACCTGGTGGATACTTGTCTCATTGGCAATACTACCCCATCTCCTTACTTTTTGTGTCTGCTTAACTAAGATTCAGTTAGTTTTTACCCATCTAAAAAGTTACATTAGTTAACATTTTGTGTTTTAGTACATGGACTATTAGGAACAAAATACAAATGACTATGATTAAGATTAGGTCGATAAAAACATAGAAGCAACTGCATCCACACTTGCGAAGATTCAAATGAAGGGTTTGTTAGACAGAATACTTCTAAGAGCAATTGTTACCAAGAAACAAATCATTAGAGACAAAAAAATGAGTAGTGGAAATTTCATCATAAGTACAACTTATCTACAGTTAAATGGAGCAAATTTGTATCAGCGGAAGCAATACAAGACTTCTCACGTTGATGCATTTGTGTTGGCCTATAGTCAAGCTATCATATGTTCATTTGATGTCTCTAAAACTCGGGCTTGATTTGGAATTAGACTTCTACTATACTGGTAGCTTTCATATAATGTGTGAACAAATGAATAAATGCTGATTCCGAACTGCACTGGAAACAATTTCGTTGATTTGGCAAATGACTACAAGCAGGATGCGAAAAAAATGTCAAGGGTATTTATGTTACCCCAAATGTGTACATGCGTCTAACAATTACCAAGGACATGGAAATCTGAGCTAAATAATTGAACAGGGTTGGACATAATAAAACTGAGGGCTGATGATTTCCATTAAATGTTGAAGGACTAACAAGTTTCAACTAGAGATTTATCTGAATATGTCATCAAGGCAACAGGCAGTCTATTTCTTTACCATCACTCATCACTCTAATTTTGAAAGAATTACAAACAAAACAGAGTATTGGGGATGCCTGTTAATAAATAAGAATTATTCTGTTCTTCATGGTTACGAGTTTGATAAGGCACAGTTTGATTTCTGACTTTCTTGCCTTAATAAAAAGGTCAAAACTAATAAGATAAAAATAGGTGATAACAACATTGCATTTTTAAATTACTTAAGAAATGACTGTAATATTTTTTCTGTCAATGAAGAAATAACATCAAAAATGTGGTGCACACTGAATAACTCGCGTAGCGGGTTATTTAAAGTGTGCACCACATTTTTTAGGTTATTTCGATTAGACAGAAACAAATATTACGGTCATTCCTTATGATTTGATTCTAAATTCCATTTTTAAGGAGTAAATCATGAAAAAACGTTGATGACGTTACGGTCACATGACACAATTTGTCTATGAGCTGATAGACAAAAAACTTTCAGCCAATCAGAAGATGTGTTACATCCAAAATTAAATTATTAGTATATAGAAAGTTGAACGTCAAATGTTAAGGTATTGTAAATGCACAATGACATGATGCAGTTGCCAATAAATATTCTTACATCTCCTGTGACTGTAACTTGAATTTTTACTTGTGTATTATATTTGCTAATAATTGGTGATGAGGATAATTTATTCAATTTTAAATAATCTCCGGTGTACGTCACACTTAGTACTCAGGTCCACCGTGTGAAGAAATGAAACGCTTTTATTTAATGCTAGAAGTATGCGAAATAAAATTGATTGCTTACAAACGATACCAAATGACTCTTCAATTATCCGTGTAACTGTGAGAGCCACTTATAGGCTAATGTTCCCGCTGACAGTCTTGTTATCCTTGGCTACCATAATATCGAATTTAGGAAAGATAGGAATTGCTTTAGTGGAGGTGTTATGGTATATATTTCTGATAACTTTCATGTCGTAAGGCGATCTAACCATGCATTTAATAATGGTGAGTTGATATGGTTAGAAAGTAAATTCCCGAACTGGAAAATGCTTCTGTGTGCAGTATATAGATCACCAAGTGCAATAAACCCTTTTTAGGCTAATTTCCACAGTTCTATTGAAGGGGCTTTGGAATCATCCGGTAAAGTAACGGTCAATCTTAACATTAATTTGTTGTTAAAAAAAACAACAGACTGATCGATTGAAATAATAAACACGTTTATTATGAAAAACTGTTTTTCGGACCCTACCCGATTTGGTGCATTATTAGATCCTATATATACATGATATATATTATATCAGATGAAATCAACGTAATTTTTTTCTGAAATAATCAGTGTTGATAGAATTTTGCAGTGATCATGACGCAACAACCGTTTCTTTTCGCATCCCCTTTGATTTAAACACTTCTTATTCTCGTGATAAATATATGCATCTAGTAATATGCAATTGATTTTCTTGTGTTTAACCAGGAATAAGAGAATTTTGACTTGGAATCTTTTCTTTTTTACGAAAATTGTGACGTAGACCGAATGGCTGAAAATTTTACCAAAACATACTTAGACTTACCAAAAAATAAATAATGTAAAAAAGTAATTATAAGACCAAAAGGTAAACCGTGGTTTTATTCAGATATAATGATTATGAGATCGGTTACACAACCATTTGAAACGGAATTGAACAGATTCCCATTTATCAAGGTATAAAGCACAGAGAACAAGGTCAATAAAATCATCAAATCTCGAATCTTATTGGAGGTTAGTTAAAATTTACCGGGAAATATAAAATTTGATAATATACTATCATAGCAAGATAGTATGTCCGGTGAAAGTTTAATAAACGAAGAAGATAAAGCAACTCTCCTTAAGTTAATTAAGGATTCTAATAGGACAAATACGGTAATTTAAAAAAACTGAAGCGAGGGTGGGTATGCCGTTTGTGTGGCTGTTTTATTTTACCCTTGTTAGATAAAGCTAAAAATTTCCAATAAATCTATAGCTTGCATGAATAACTTCTCAAATAGATATAAGAAGATGTGGTATGAGTGCCAATGAGACAACTCTCCATCCAAGTCACAATTTGTAAAAGTAAACCATTATAGGTTAAAGTACGGCCTTCAACACGGAGCTTTGGCTCACACCGAACAGCAAGCTATAAAGGGCCCCAAAAATGACTAATGTAAAACCATTCAAACAGAAAAACCAACGGTCTAATCTATATAAAAAACGAGAACCTCTTATGAACCACATCAACAAACGACAACCAATGAATATCAGGTTCCTGACTTGGGACAGGTGCAAACAAATGCAGCGGGTTTTAAAGTTTTAATAGGCGCCAACCTTCACCCTAACCTGAAACAATAGTGTAACATCACAACATAGAAAGACACACTAAAAAATATCAATTCCAATGGCTTAACTCAATCAAAAGACGTATTAACAAAAACAAGTGAACATACACTGAACGAATAAATTTGATCTATGACGCAATGTAAATACAAAATTAATAAAACAAGGGGGTTAGATGTAAAACATTATCAGAAAGACAACCATAATCTTGGACAAAATACCGCCAAACAAAATAACGTACACAGGTAAATAAAAATAACCGCTAGTAAAAATGTGTTTAATTCTTTTAATTCTCAACCCCAACATATGCCATTTTTAATTTACATTTTTTTCTCGTAAGCTACCGTCAAATCCACAGTTGACATTTCGTAACTAAGGAGCCGCCATGTTGACTTGCTGAAATCAGTAAATGTGCAAATAGTGCAATAGAATAGAAAATAAACCAACCCCTACCTCAAAACTGCATTTTAATACAATATAATCCGAATTTGGAGGGTTTTACGTAACGGAAAAACCTTCAGCTTTAGCGTTTTCATTCGTATGACGTCATGTTTTGGAATGACTTTAATGCGCCAAAAGCATTAATGGAATTTCGCGGAATTTTAATTTATTTTTTTGATTTTGTACATTTTTCCGAGCTCTAATGCATTAATTCTTTTTGTTATGCATCAGAATAAGAATAAAGGTTCTGTAGGTTTTTTTTCAATTGCAATTTTTAACACAGCGAAATCGGCAAAGCGTTTGCACATAGGTTACGATACATGTGGATTTACGTGGGAGGTATATTGTAAAAGCCATTATTATGTACATCTCTTAGTCTGTGCTAAGTATAGATAAATCGAGAATTTTATCACGGTGTTGTTTATAAAGCAAAAGAAGCACGTCATATTATAATACGTTTTTCAGTTCAATATCTAATTTAGAAAATTCAGATAGCTCGCCTCCAGAATTTGAAAATAGAACAGATAAACATGTTGATGTCCCATTAATAACATAAGATGAAATGAAAGCAACTTTCTTATCCTTCTAGCAAATTAGTGAAATTGAAAATAACTCAAATTCTGACTAAGACATTATATGCAACTGGTCTAAACAATGGAAAGTGAATTTCAATCCACAAATAACTGAATATATGGTCTCTTCAAACTCTCGAATAACTGAGAAACCTGCTATTGTTTTTTAATGGCAAAGAAATACACTGTATAAAAAATCATAAACATTTGGGTATAACATTTAGTTCAGATTATAAATGGAGTTGTCACTTTCATAATATTATTAAAAGCACGTCGAAAAGTCTCCTTTTAGCAGAAATTCAAATTTTCAATATTCTCTCAGCAGACAGAACCTGGAAAAAATGATTTTACCTACGTACTTCCCCTGCTGGGATGGTTGTATCAATCAAGACATCATAAAACTGGAACAAGTTCAAAACGAAGCAATTAGAATTGGTTTGCCGAAATTTTCAAGTATTGAATCATTATATTTTGAAACTGGGTGGTAATCTTTACAATCAAGAAGACGCAGTAGAAAATTGGGTTTGTTCTATTAAAAAAATGTTTCCTTGAACCTACTAGATTGCTTACAAACTTTTCACGAAACAATAATGAACGTATTTTAAGGAATACAAGTGACTAAAGAATACATGTACCACTTGCCAGATTACAACAATATTGTATTTCATTTTTGTCTCGCCTTGACGGAGTCACAAAGCGAGACTTAGGCGTGCTGTTTCCGGCGTCGACTGCGGTTGTGGCGTCAACAATTTGTTAAAGTTTGTGACTAGGTCAGTTAAAAAGGAACCACTTATGGTAAACCAATGAAATTTGGTATGCAGTTGTATTAGTATTGGCACATCACATTTTCATGGAGATTATATTGCCCCACCCCCTCAGTCATGGTCTATTGACTTAAAAACAATTGGTAAGTTTCAATGTTAAAGTTTGTGATTAGGTCAGTTTAAAGGGAACCACTTATGACAAGTCAATGTTATTTAGTATGCATTTGTATAAGCATTGGCACATTTCATTTCCATTTAGATTAGTTGGCTCTGTCCCCTCAGTTATAGCCTATTGACTTTGAAACTTTTGCATAGTTTATATGTTAAAGTTTGTGATTAGGTCAGTGTAAGATGAACACCTAATGGTAAGTCAATGATATTTGGTATGCAATTGTATTAGCATTAGCACATCCCATGGAGTTAATATTGCGCTTCAGTCCTGATTTATTGACTTTGAATATTTTACATACATATTGCTATTACTATTTTGATTTCAACATTTGCATTTAACTATCAAAATTACATACATGCGAGACATATCTCTGTGTCAACAGTTTATTTCCTTCTACTATAAATTTATGGAATAATTTAGAATTGGAATTGCGAAGTATCAACAATTGAATTTTTAAAAAAGCTCTGATGTCTAATGATTACGGAAAACCTCCTTTCTTTTATTCAACATGTAATCGACATCTTAATATTTTACATACAAGAATTCGTCATCAATGCAGTGAATTAAATGCAGATTTATTTAGAGTGATATGTGTGGGTGATCCAGGTTGTGCCTGCGGATGGGTAATTGGAGATTCAATTCACTTTTTCCTTGAATGTAATCTCTATACATGAGCAAGAGAACAATTAAGAACTAGCTTAAATTTTCTTACTGAAATAAATATTGAAACTTTACTGTTATAGTAATATTACATTATCTGACGAGCTAAATTCAAGAATTTTAAAATCAGTTAAGGTACATCGGGTGTCTTCCGCCTTCTTGGATTGTAAAAAAGCAGAAAACAATCGGTCTAGATCTTCACTGAAATGCGCAAATTTTGAGAGAGGAATGTCATTCATTTGCAAAACTTTTCATCTAAATGAAGAAAATAATGTGTTTAAACTGATTTTTTCAACTGTTTTTACAAATATAAAATAAATTGTTTGATTAAATTTTTTTTCTAGATAACTCTGATAATGTAAATTTTATAAAGGAATGTGTTATTAATTTACCTATTTTATTTTGTAGCAAGAAAACGAGTCTCGTGACCCTAATGTTTCTTTTTTTTTTTTCAAAAAGCACATTTGAAGAGCTATCTTCTCATACTTTATCTTAAAATTCTATCGTTTAGTTTTCTTTTTATCACACAAAATACGGTTTTCATGTATAATCTGTACAAAATCTGACAATTTTGCACAACCCATAGCTTGAAAAAAAGCCCGGTAACATGTTTTTGAAAAAAAGCATGATATAAACACCACATTTTGGTAAATTATAAAAAGATTCTATGGATTTAAATTTAGACCCCCCCCCCCCCCACCCCAATCTCCCCCCATCTCCCTGTGTAAAAATATAAGAGGTTCAGTTTCTATAGTTGTATGGTTTTCACGTGATAATAATTGAATATATAATTGTTGGTGACACTTGTTTACTACTTTATTGATATTGTTGGGAAAGGACCTTTGTAAGTTGTGATAACTTGTGTCGGATTTCTTCGTTAGCAATATAATGTGTTTAATCTAATCTACTCCTTTAACCAAAATCTGTTTTTTTCCCCTATTTTGGATGTTAATATCAACGTTTCATTATCACAGTTCTACAAAAATAATTCTATTTCACTTTCTCATCAATTTAAAACACTTTTCGTTGTAGAAAAATGAACTTAATAAGGCCCTTGCCGCACCTACCCCTTTAGATGCTGTTTTCATTTTGTCACTGGCCAAATATTCTTTCCGCTTTTATCTTGACCAACTTGCATAGATTTATGAGACATGATTTATTTCTTTTAAAGGAATTCGGATATTGGGTTCATTTGCTATATCAGATTCAGAAGAAGCTGAAGGTCTTTCTCACTATCTTTCAAATGTTGACATATACAGCAATAGCTGGGGACCTGGTGATGGTACTGGTTTTAATGGACCAGGTTCTGTAACAAAGGCAGCACTGCAGGATGGAGTGACTAATGTAAGTTATATATATATATCTATATATATAAGTGCCTTTAAATAGACCTTTTCAGCAACTCTCGACACCGACTATTGACACCTACAGTTTACAGGAGAAATAGAGGGGTCGTATCAAAGATAACAATCATTCAGGTATTACATGCATGTAATATAAACGTAGTACACTACAGGTATTATTTAAAAAAGAACGGATATTGTGCAAATAACTAAACTGGATTTTCGGTGTTGTCCCCCTTTCTTTCATATAATACTAATCATATGTAAAAGAAAATTATGAACCATTTCACTTTCAATTCTATAAATCTTTTTTTTTTAAATTCGGAAATCTGTTAACATCCGAATCTATTGCTTCTTCGGTAATATGATTATTGATATCTAGTTGTACGATTTTTCCATGGAAGACTGCTTCGCTTGCCAATAGCCGTTAACTCGTTTTTGGAATGTTATTTTATGACTCTACATTTTATCCTCCCCATAGTAACAAAGTTAAGGATAGGACATTTTAACCGCAATAACGCGTCCAAAACACTTGTGAACATTGTAGAGGTTGCGTCTCAGCAGATATATACTTGTTGTACATATTGAATATACTTGACTGTTATAAGTTCCCGAATGAATCAGACCTTGTCCCTTTGTTTTTGATACATTTTCTCCGTTCCCGGGCATAATCATCACGGGAAACACGTATAGTGTGTTGTAAGAAGCTAGAACTGCTTACCCTGTCGGAGAATTTGCGTGGATCCCAGTTTTACGGAGTCAGTGTTTTCTCGTATAACTTTGGTCTTCTATGAGAAAATTTCCCTTTTCTCTTGTCCGTCCCATTTTTTGTTCTTGATTTTCCAGTTTGTTGATCTACGCTTCAGTTTTACTCTCTTATCTAGTTTATATTCCCCATTTCCATTCTAAATTTTATTACTATGCGTCTCAATGGTCTTTTTTTTTTATTTCATCGCTGACCAAACACAGAGGGAAATTTAGGATCCGTTTATATAATTAAAACCCCCGCTGCATATGGTATGCCCCTTTTCCAACCCCGGAATATGTTCGTCAATGGTATATTTTTTTCTCGGTAGAAATTTTAGTTTACAATATTATGCTGCGGCCTTGGATTTTATCTCTTCGTTTTGTCGGAGCCGTTCAGATCTCGCCGACAGTATTGAAGATCACTCGGCAAAATGTCTGTTTAATGTGTTGCATTGTGTGATTTTAAGCTTTATTCGTGCCGTGTCCATTATCCGTGCCTGCCTTTTCTCATTATTGTCAAAGTCTGTTTTGTGCTATTTGAATTAAAAAAAATATAACCAAAAAATGAAATAGGACATTCGCCTTATCTAAATGTTCTGTACAAATTGTCACTGAATACACATTTTTAAGTTGAACATATAGCATGAGTGAATTATAAAAAAAAATACTAACTTAAAGTATAAAGTACATTGTGAAGGCATCCGAGGCAAAAAATAACGGACTTTGTATAGACATGTGCCGCCCTTGTCAATAGAATAAAATAATTGTCTGTTTACATATTTACAACTTTTTTTTTCATTTTGCTAGCTTAAAGTAGCTAGAATCTCCTCTTCTAAAAATACAGAATATTCTAATATGACGTATCGTTTGTAAACAACACCATGATAAAATTCTCGATATATCTATACTTAGCGCAGACTCAGAGATGTGACTGTTACAATACACCTCCCACGTAAATCGAAATGTATCGTAACATATGTGCAAACGCTTTGCCGATTTCGCTGTGTTAAAAATTGCAATTGAAAAAAAACCTACAGAACCTTTATTCTTATTCTGATGCATAACAAAAAGAATTAATGCATTAGAGCTCGGAAAAATGTACAAAATCAAAATAAAATAAAATTCCGCGAAATTCCATTAATGCTTTTGGCATATTAAAGTCATTTCAAAACATGACGTCATACGAATGAAAACGCTAGAGCTGAAGCTTCTTCCGTTACGTGAACCCTCCAAATTCGAATAATATTGCATTAAAATGGAGTTTTGAGGTAGCTGCTGTTTTATTTTCTATTCTATTGCATTATTCGCACATTTACTGATTTCAGCAAGTGAACATGGCGGCTACTTAGTTACTACATGTCAACTTTGGATTTGACGGTAGCTTACGAGAAAAAAATGTGAATTAAAAAGGGCAAATGTTGGGGTTGAAAGTTAAAAGAATTAAACACATTTTTTTCTAGCGGTTATTTAAGAAATAATTCATGCAAGCTATAGATTTATTGGAAATTTTTAGCTTGATCTATTAGGGGGTAAAATAGAACAGCCACACACACAGCATACCCACCCTCGCTTCAGTTTTTTAATCACCGTATTTGTCCTATTAGAATCGAAATAATTCATGGAAGCCATAGATTTTTTGGTAATTTACACATGGCCTGGGCCGTGATAAAATTCGAATATCACGTCCCAGGCCATGTGTAAATTTCCAACAAATCTATGGCTTTCATGAATTATTTCTTAAGAATATTAAAGATTTCCCTTTTATTCATTCATGAGGGTCTGGATGGGGTCCCTCAACTCTGTATTCTATTTTTTTTTAAGCATTTTCCCCTATTCTTCTTTTATTTTGCCCATTATTCTCTATTCTTTATTATAATTTAGCACTTCAGTATTCTCTATTCTTTAATTTTTGGGCCTATTTTTCACTATTTTTTCCCCATGATTCTGTAGTATAAGTCCATTTATGTCTATTCTGTAAACCCCATCTAGACCCTTATTCATACTCAATTTAAAAATATAATTAAAGAATTTAAATCAGTAGCTAGTTTATAACCAAAACAACCATAACTACTTTGAGACGACCACTTACATCTTACCTGTCGTAGTCGTTGTCAACTTTAGGTGTAGATAATTGTTGAAAAGGTCTACTAGCAACACATAACAAACAAATCTATTTGAGTGTGGAATAATCAGTACAAAGATTAATACAATTACACAAATGAAATTATAAATTGCCTAACAATGTAATTTTAACACACTATTTAGTATGTAAATATAAAAATGTTAAAAATATTTACAATGCGATAAAAAAATAAACGCAATATTTCGCTAGACAAACTAGCTTCATCGAGCGTGCATCTATCCAAGTGAAATCGGATGCAGATAAGAAACTTTTGCAGCTCATTGTACATTCAATTATAGCTGCATAATAAAAATATTCAAATTTTGGATGGAGTTTAAGATTTTTTTATCTAATTACGAAATTTGTTGTTGAATTTTGCAACGTCCATTGGCCAATATTACAGAGATATAAAGGACGATGCTATAAAATTAATTATTCTTTATCTTTCCTGTATCTTTTTCGTCTTTTTCATTAAGCCCATCAGGTTCCAAAGTATGGAGCTGGTGGATCCAAAAGTTTTCTCTCCTCCTTCTCGCCGTGGTGTCCCACTCAGTGTTAACTTCTATATTTGAAAAGTAACATTATCAAAAGGATGTTTCGTTGAGCGAAGATGTCTTGTGAGTGGACAGTTTTTGTTGGTTTTGTACCATGATCGATGGTTATTTAGCCGAATATTAAATAAGTCCATTGTTTCTCCCACGTACAGAATGCCACAGGTGTAACATGTTAATACATAAATTGAGTTCTCCATTTTAGAGTTGGAATTTGTGTAGATAGTATAATTTTGTTTTGTAAAGGAGCTGATGAAAGAACTGCTAGTGACAGTTGTATTAACAAAGCAACCTACTCCACATCCTGGTTGCTACAAACAATGTGGGAGAAGGAATTGCTTATGTTGTAAAGCTGCCAATACTAGCAGTTCTTTCATGCAATGAGGAACAGTGTTACATTTTGTTTAAAATTGAACAGTATAAGCGGCAAATAATGCTATTGAATTTAGAACTGAAACATTGTTATCGCAAATTTTAATGCGGTTTTAAAGGTTGGCTTAATAGAAGGAGGGTTATGGTGTCCCTGTATCGATAAAAATAGTGGTAATTGCTCCTTTTCACCCGTATATTAGATTAGGAACAAAGTGTTTCCTCTTACTAGGACAAATACTAAGCAATACAGGAAACGTTCTACCTATTTCTCGTACGTTTAAGGATTTATTTTAAGTTTTTCTTGAGATTTGAAACAAAATCAGCATTTTTGAAACTTGTCAAACGTTGATGAAGAAAACTTTATTTATTTACTGTATCACAATATCCCGGTTTTTTGGATTGGTTCGTGTTGTTCAGTCTTTAGTTTTCTATGTTGTGTTTTGTGTATTTATTCTTTGTCTTTTGGTCCTTTTTTCGTTTTTTGCCATGGCATTATCAGTTTATTTTCGACTTATGAGTTTGAATGTCCCGTTGGTATCGTTTGCCTCTCTTTTAATTTCAATTGAGAAATCAGGGATTTAATAATCTTTACAATAGGTAGAAATGCATCAAGAAAATTACTTTTTCGTTCCGTTTTTAGGCGTTTTATTTGGGAAACTACCAGTACGCTTCATTTTATAGAACGTTGCATCTTTTGTTTTTTGTTTGTTTTTTGTTGTGTTTTTTTTTTTTTTGGGGGGGGGACTTTTTTTTATTGGAAATGGAAAGAAATTTTTAAACGTATTCAAGTTTACATAATATTGTTTTCTTGATGAGAAAAATATTTTGTTTAAATTTCTCAGCTTAGCCGTTTAAAAACATCTATAATACTAAATGAGTCAGATCTGGATTTTTTTTGGGTCTCTTCTCCAACTACCATATTAGATTAATCAGTGTAAATTTGTGTACTTAAGCTAGCATATACAATGCAGTTGTTAGTGTCAATTTTCATTATTTATTTCGGATTAACTGCGGAATATTTTAAAAAAGAAAATTATTTCCGAATGTGATTTAAACCTTATAAAATATCCAAACAAAATGCAACACAACGTACCTTAATGAATCAAGATAGGTCTAAAATCAGACAGAAAATTTCAAACAACAAAGTATCACAGCATTCTGAAATGAAAAAGTAAATTGGTTTCAGACTAGTTAAATTGAATCTATCATAAACGGAATAAATTAATTGAACATGACAAACAAAAATAGCTCAATTTCTTCTTTCAATATAGTAATTAATATGTAATTTATCACCTGACAATGTGAAAATTAAAAAATAACCATGATAATCCCCCTTCCTTCGAACAATTTCGTAGCTGTTATTTACCGGTAGTAGTCTCTATTTAAAAAAAAGAAAGAAAAAAAAGAAGAAAAAAACAGAAATAATTTTCTTGATGTTCAATATAGTATCTTTTATGCAATTATACATGATTGTATTGATAGATGATGAATGATTTTTGTAACAGACAAAAGTAAAACAGTAGAAAAACCTACCACAGCCCCCCCCCCCCCCCCTCCCACTCTACGCAAATCAAACTTCAATAATACACTTATATAGGACAAGAAAGGAGTGCGTCTGTGGACTTATTGGCCGCAACATTCCGTGAAAATTTTGTCACGTAACTATCTAATGGATTTTAGATGAATAAAATACATATCAAATTAGCTGATAAATGAAATAATTACTTAGGGGCATATAAGCAGTAATAACTGTGCCCGTCGATCAAATCTTATTCTGTATAAATTAGATCTTAATATTGTTAAGTTTTTAAGGGAAAATTTGACCATTAGTTTGGCCAAAAAATATTAGGCTAGAATGTATACCACACCAATATACGTAATTTTAGATTACACTTATTTTGGTATAAGGATGTAGGCAGAACAAAAAAAAAAACTTTAAAATACATGAACATTAATCATTCTGAAATATTCTCAAGGTTTTTGTCTCTTTCCTTTCCGCCATTGTGTTGTCGGCCTTTCGCCGTCTTATTGTTTCAGGTTGGAACTTGATTTGTCATCCATTTTTAAAAGCTTATAATATGTCTAACGAAAATGTAACAATGCAAAACTAAGTCTTTTAATGAGAGTTGTTGATTGAAGAAAATAATGTTTTTTTAGGGGACAAGTAACAGTGTTATAGACCTTCAGTCTATTGGCATGTAGGAGAAAACCTAATTAAAAAAGAGTCAAATATAGCTCTGTTGTAGGTTTCCCCATTAAATATATAAGTTTGGACAACAGCCTTACAAAAATTTACCCACAAGATGACTTAAATGAAATTATTGGTGCAAATTAGAAAGGCAAAGGTTGTTGGTGCAAATTAAATAAGGCAAAGGTTGTTGGTCATATTTATATTTTTGAAAGATAGTAAAATGGCCATTCTTGGTCAAAAACTCAATGATGACATGCTCATTGCATTACATGGACTTCGTATTTGACATAATGGCACCGAAGTACCAGGCTTTGATCAATTTGATTATATTTCAAAGGCCAAATAATTGTTCTCATCATACATGTATTTCCTCCTTTTAGGATCCAGCATTATACCTACCTGATCCTAATTCTTTGCTATGAATAACCTTAGAATGAAAGCAAATGGGCGTAAAGTTTTTCCATTCGACCTATTCTTATAAATTACAGCAAATCTTTTATCAATCTTATTGTCTTGTGCTTTAGCTAGAACATTCCGTGATTGGTTTATCAAACATATTTAATTAAATGTAAAGATTGATAATCCACAACTCTTCTAAAACTACAAAATATCATTATGCTCTGTAATGTGACATATAAAAATAAGAAGATGTGGTATGATTGCCAACGAGACAACTCTCCACCAAGATACAAAATGACATAGAAGTTAACAACTATACGTCACCGTACGGCCTTCAACAATGAGCAAAACCCATACCGCATAGTCAACGATAAAAGGCCCCGAAATAACAAATGTAAAACAATTCAAACGAGAAAACTAACGGCCTGATTTATGTACAAAACAATGAACGAAAAACAAATATGATAAACAGCAACAAACGACAACCACTGAATTACAGGCTCCTGACTTGGGATAGGCACATACAGAATGTGGCGGGGTTAAACATGTTTGCTGACACGCCAGACCCTCCCCCTAACCTGGGAGAGTGGTGGCAGTACAACAAAGTAAGAACAAACTATAAAAATCAGTTGAAAAAGGCTTAACTCATCAGACTCGACACAAAGCAGACAAACAACTAACAAAAACACTGACCGACGTGATAGGGTATTTATACATCCCCACAACAAACATGACACTAAGAATAGGTCTGAGAGTACTCGCATATACTGACAGCTAGTTCAATACGATGTTTGTCACGATATGATTGTCTGAATGTTCTTTGCTATACGTCCAGTTGCAAATATTTCATGCATATTCAGTACGATAACAAATTAACAATAAATCCAATAGGTAGATTCTGCAAAGATGATTGATCGGGATGAAAGGCGGAAAATTAAGTTTTCTACTGGAAAAAAAAGAGGCTCTGTTGCATAAGGACAAGAGTTTTATCGCGTAACAGACCACCTGAAAACAGAACTCTTCTAAGAATTCTTGTGAGGGCTTTTTTTAACCTACAAAGAGCAAATGGCACTCTCTTTTCACATGCTACAAGAGACATCAGATTTCACGTCGAAATGTCCAGGCCTGACTTCTTATTGATACATCCCAAGCAGCAAAAACGGACGCTCCTCCTTAGCATGTTTTTTTTTTTTACGGATTGGGGAATTCCAGGTGACATGCATATTTCTATTTCCCGGTCATATCTTGGGGTCTGTTATAATTTGTAATTACAATAAATGCTTTTTCGGAGTTTATTTTAAATATTTTCGTACTTTTTTCCATGCATGCGCCATTAACTTTTAGAGTAGACAAACATATTATCAAAGTACAACAAAGAACATAAACTCCAACGGACCGCAACGTACAAAAATAAAACCAAAATGACAAAACACAAACAAAATTTTCAAACAACAATACACCATAATGTATCTAAATATAAGAAAAAAAAACAAGATTGGTATAAAACTTACAAAATGGTGTCTATGATCAAGGGAAGAAACACAAATGGACTTGACAAAACGGTTCAATTACTTCTCTCGAAATGTATAATAACCTACATGTACGTTATTTGTTGAATTGCTTTCAGTGCTCTTCAACTTCGTACTGTATTTGGCCTTTTTAACTTTTTTGATTCGAGCGTCAGGTATAAGTCTGTTGTAGATTAAACGCGCGTCTGGCGTACAAAACTTTAATCCTGGTATCTATGATGAGTTTATTCGATACCCTGGATATTGATAAATTAATCTAATTCATGTGGACGTGAACTCCTGTGTGTCTTATATTATATTATGAATATATATATTGTCTATAAGAAATAAAGCATAGTATTTAATCTAATTTACATACTGCAGGGAAGGAATGGTAAAGGAGCTATTTACATATTTGCAGCAGGGAACGGAGGTACAGCAGACAACTGTAATGCTGACGGCTATGTCAATAGTATTTATACTGTAGCCATTTCTAGTGCAATGATTGGTTCCAATGCATGGTACTCTGAAGTGTGTGCTCCTGCCTTAGCTGCAGCGTATGGTGGCAGCCAAGATGACAGGTACCTGGTAAGTCTTCTGTTACACTACAAAAGTATCAATATCCTACAGCCTTCAACTATAGATAACAATTAGAAAGTTCATATTTTCTTCCAAATATAAATAAGAAGATGTGGTATGTGTGCCAATGAGACAACTCTCCATCCAAGTCACAATGTGTAAAAAGTAAAACAATTATAGGTCAAAGTACGGCCTTCAACACGAAGCCTTGGCTCACATCGAACAGCAAGCTATAAAGGGTCTAAAAATGACTAGTGTAAAATGATTCAAACAGGAAAACCAACGGTCTAATAAAAACGAGAAACGACACACTTATGAACCACACCAACAAACGTCAACACTGAACAACAGGCTCCTAACTTAGGACAGGTGCATTCAAATGCAGCGGATTTAAATGTTTTAACAGTTGCCAACCTTCACCCTAACCTGAAACAGCAGTGTAACATTACAACATAAAAAGACACACTATAAAATATCAATTGGAATGGCTTAACTCGATCAAAAAGTCATATATTAAACAAAAACGAGCAAACGTACACTGAACGAATAAGTTCGACCCATGACACAACACATACCTTAAAGCTTTGTTTTAGGGCCCCGTCTACTGATCTTGTTGTGCCAGGTGTTCAACGACAATGATGGATATGCATAATATGTTATTCCGAATTGATTCCTAATGTCAAATTTGTTAAAAATCTTAAGATCTTAAATCCCACCCATTTTCAGAAACATCTATTTGTGCCAGGACTTTTTATCAAATTTGATATAGTTAGTAAAAGTTATCGCATGAATACTGGCGAATACTGTCCCGAGTAGATTTTTCAATTGCACGAGCTTGCAAGTGCAATATATATTATACCATGGATAATATTCGTCAATAAGCTTGATTCAAGCATAATTTTTTCACTGATGCCGTCGATGATTTGAAGCTATGTTTGCACTGGTGTATTCTCATAAAATATTGCATGCTGACTTTTCGTTACGTTCTGTGGGAAATATTATGTTGCTGACATGAACAAATCATGGATACGGCAGTTTTTGTAAATTACTGAAAACTTGCACACAAAAATCGTTCGAAATATTAAAGTGTTTCTACCCCAGGAATAAATGGCCGCTGCCAGATTTGGAACAACCTTTTGGAATCTTTGGTTTTCAATGCTTTTCAACGTCCTTATTGGATTAGTCTTTCATTTTTTTTATTTGAGCGGCACTGTTGAGTCTTGTGTCCACGATACGTCTTGTTTACAGAATTGATAGCTTTGTATCTTTCATGATTTCATATAAATGCGATAGATTTTTGTGCCGTTAAATTTGTTTCAGCCGACGTCTTTTATTTCTAGGCCAATAAATTGGGAGCAATAAATATTAACAATATACATGTATGAATGAAAGTGTCCTGAAAGTCCCAATGGGTGAGAAACCAAGATAAAACAGTAACAAAAACATCCATCTTCATTTTTCCAACAAAGATAGTTTTTTTTTATATAAAAGGTAGCCTGTAAATATGGATAAACAGAGGCGGATTTAGGGGGGGGGGGGGGGGGGGTGGGGGGGGGGGGGGGGGGTGGGGAGGCTTTTGTGGGAAAAATTTGGTTGATTGTTTAGGGAATCACTGAAGCGGGCCCCCTCTTATGGCAGTCAGTGCCCCCTCCCCCCTTCTTAAAATTTCTGGATCCGCCACTGATATAAACATTTTTGAAATAAATAAAAGCCAGTTTATGTACACATGGAAAGTTTTTTTTTAAGGCATTTGTTATTGTCGAGTCTTAAAGTATTGGTAGCGTTGAATTTAAGTAGTTTATAGGGTCTAAAAAACAACATGGGAGATAAATCATTCCAAAAACTATTTATGCCTATGCATTATGTGTACTTATCTTTTTCGGCTATTAGTTCTATGTATATTGGAAATATTGGATATATTTATGACCGTATTAATGATGTGATTAAATGTATTATTCATAAAATTGAAACAAATATATGAAACAGACAATTGTATATTTTCTAAACGACAATCAAGGTAATCAGCGACTACTTTTATAATTTAGACAACAACTACAACATCATCAGGATGTATAAGTGATGGTATCCAGGGGACGTCGTACGCAGCACCTATTGCTTCTGGTATTGTTGCTCTTACACTCGAGGCTAAGTACGTATATGTCGCTGCTGGAATATGCCTCGAACACTAGAAGTTAAACGGTATCATCACGTATAATTAATGGGATTTGCTTCCATGAATTGTAATATGATTATCTAAAGGCGTTATTTGTGTTCCTCTAACGCTCCAGGCGAATTGTATAGCGACCAGTCTTGCGCTTTAATATTCGGTACACACATTATGACCATTTACAGCTATTGTAACTGCTGTTTTAACACACGAAACAATATATCACCACTTACAGCTAATTGTACTATTGTTTCAATATTCAAGGTAAAATCTACGCCTCTAACTATTGATACTTTTGTTTTACCACTCCGAGCAAAGCAGCTTGTATCTTTGTCGTAACAATGTAGGTAACCTGTCGTTTGGTTGCTCTTCATTATGATGTAAACAACTAAAAGAAACAATAATCTAACAGAATTGCTGCTCTTAAAGTCAAGACAAAATGCGTTTAGCTCTTCCTAGTCTTGTACAGCTAAACACTTCTTAGCATAACATTATCGAATTTATAGCTGACACAACTGCTACTTTAACAATCAAGGGAAAAGAGTTATCAGAGACAGGTATAGTTACTCTAGGCAAACTATTGACCTTTAACACTTACTGGTGTTGCTAAGACAGTCAAGGCAAACATAGTATCTAACATCTTTGCTTCAAAACTTGAGGCAAAGTAAGAAAATGTAATTGCTATATAAAATAGGGAGATGTGATATGATTACCAATTAGTTACCTATCCAACAGATCACAAATGAAATGGCTTTTAGTACCTATAATTTGATTCAGTTACCTTAACAATACTCACTGGGAATATTCGAACTACATACTGGTAAAAGGTAAGGTTAAACATTATGATAATACAACGAATAAGCGCAGTCTGAAGTAGATTCTAAACTTTATTTCAAAAGGTGTTTAACAAAATTAAACTACAGTCATAAGTTTATATACTGTTAAAAACATCAAACTAATATAAATATAGATATAGGTTACGCAGATCTTTTCTAAATAATTCCTAAAGGAGGTCATGTAATGTTTCTTTTGTTTGACGATCCCTGTCCGAGTATTATAACGAGTAGGATAATATATGTATTTATACAAAGATTACTAGTATGTTCATTGAAATCCAACACATCACTACATACACGGAAGGAAATTTTTGCAGTTTATTTCTCCTTATTGTATTGTTTATTCGGCAAAATTGTTCTATTTTGGCAGTCCAAATCTGACCTGGAGGGACATTCAACATCTGATTGTTTTCACATCAAACAGGAATGGTTTAAATGACACGTACTCTGATTGGTCAATGAATGGAGCAAATAAAGAATGTGAGTTTCGAAAAAATAATAAATGTAATAAAAAGGTATAGAACACACCAGTGCAAGCATGTCCCATAGAACTCACCAGTACAACCATTTCCCATAAAATACCGATAAAGAATGTCCTATATAACACCAGTACAAGCATGTTCCATAGAACACTCCAATACAAGCATTTCCTATAGAACACACCAGTAAAGATTGTCCCATAGAACACCAGTACAAGTATGTCCCATATAACATATCAGACTGATTACAATGTACAAGCATGTCCCTTAGAACACACCAGTACAAGCATGTCCCATAGAACACACCAGTACAAGCATGTCCCATAGAACACACCAGTACAAGCATGTCCCTTAGAACACACAGTACAAGCTTGTCCCATAGAACACACCAGTACAAGCATGTCCCATATAACACACAGTACCAGCATGTCCCATAGAACACACCAGTACAAGCATGTCCCATATAACGCATCAGTCGAAAAAATCCCTCCGAGATGCTTGAAATTTACAATCTATATAATGGTTTACCATTGTGATAAATATGCAAGCCATCTAAGTATTTTTGATGAAAATTATTGTATTTTTTTCAAAAATCATTATTACAGTGCATGCTATATTACATGTATCGTTATGGTTTAGTTATTCAAATGAACAGATTAATATTTACTATACACTTGCTTGTTTCCTTACTGTTTACTCTAACTAACGTTGGATGTAACATACATAGTTATTAGAAAGAAAAATTAATACGAATTGAAAAAAAAAAATATTGTTTAATTGCAAATTCAGTATACCTTAAGACCTTTAAAAAACCTGAAGTTGGCTTCGAAATTATTCAGAACCATGCCGATACAGGTAATACTTTACTTAAGGAATTGGTACTATGAAGATTTATACGGGCTTAAAATGGTTGCCCTTAAAATTGAGAATAACAACATTTAAATAAATGATGTATCATTCAATAGACAACGTATAACACATCAACATTTTAGAAAAATAAGATAGATATATGATATAAAACAAGATGTGGTATGATTGCCAAAGGGATAACTCTCCACCAGAGACCAAATGACATAAAACATTTAGAGCATTTCAAATGTGTTCCAGAATCTTATAGAGAAGTAATAAAGTCTGGATTTTGACGAGGGTGGGCAAACAAAACAACCAGTTACATTTGTTGATGTAAGAAAGCAACTAATAGGGGGAATAAAATTATAACATTTCATAATAAACAACTTATCTTTGAAAACTGGATCAATAGTGATATACATGTTATATATCTAAATGACATTCTAGATGACACCATGTCATTGTCAGACTATTTTTTAACTAATTGAAGTGTAAGGTAAACTGGATTGCCGAATTTCATAAATTGAAACAATCTATTCCAGAAGATTGGATCCGCATCGTTAAAATAGAAAATTCTGTTTAACGTATAATAGTAAATGTTCATAGAAATAAGATTACATGGAAAAATCGTTATTCTGAAACTACATGTTTTTCAAATAAAATTTTATATAATTCATTAGAATGCAATAAAAAAGAATCGTCAAGATGAATAAACAGATGGCTGAGAGTTCTACCAATGCAAGAATCTCCAAATATGAATTCATTGTTGCTTCGCACCACGGTGCGAAGCTATAAGTTTCATACGATATTCACACCATCTTGAAATTATTATGCAACAAATATCGATTCTCACTGGTTGCCTTATGGTGTGAAAAAGATTATATTGGCTAGAATGAGATATAGAATAAGAAACATGTCCCGGACAGGAGAAGATATTAAATACAATATCGAGTCAAATTCAAATTGATAAATAAGAGGAGGGACTAATATGAACAAGTTACTGATTGACAATCTGACTATATATGCATATACACCAACACTTAAAATAGATATTACTGCCAATGATCTTCAAGAATTTTGTCGGAAGGCATGCATTCCGTGTTATAAAACCAAATGGTGTATAAATAACCAGCTACGCAAACAGTACGTGATACCCCCGCATCATGCATTATAATTTTTGTGAGAATTATCTGGAATATGTAGGAAGCATCTAATAACAAGTCAGTAAAATGACCATAGGAAAACTTGCATGAAGATAATAATGCAAATAAATATTGCGTAAAAATTAATGTTAAAAGTCCGATAACTCTGGAACGACTAACCATAAAATTAAAAAAATCTCAAGCTAGTCTAGATTCACCAATATCAACACAATGTAAAATGAATTAAATTGATGCAAGCATCATATTTTTTATTATACCTAGTGCATGACAAGTAAAATATTACCTTTTATTAATCTGACCGTCAAATTCCCAGTAGCGGTGGAATGAAAAAGCATCAATTTTCATAATAAAACGATAGGAAGCTTCCTTCTGTCAATCCTGGTGTTCCGTTAAATTATGGTGGGAATTGGTTAAGGCACATTTGAGTTATTGTAGGAAATGTTTATTGACAAACTACAGTATACCATAATACGTCCAATCTAATGCGTGCTTATAATACCACTTATGAGTATATCCACACAGGAGATTAATAATACCTTTCCAATACTTAAACAACAAAATAGACCACATCTTACTTAAAAGTATGATACAGCGAAGCAGTCCAAAGCTTTTCAGAAAGCTGAAACTTGTATAACAACAGTATACCATAATACGTCCATTCTAATACGTGCTTATAATACCACACTTATGAGTATATCCACACAGGAGATTAATAATACCTTTCCAATACTTAAACAACAAAATAGACAACATCTTACTTAAAAGTATGATACAGCGAAGCACTTTAAAGCTTTTCAGAAAGCTGAAACTTGTATTACAACAGTATACCATAATACGTCAATTCTAATACGTGCTTATAATACCACACTTATGAGTATATCCACACAGGAGATTAATAATACCTTTCCAATACTTAAACAACAAAATAGACCACATCTTACTTAAAAGTATGATACAGCGAAGCACTCCAAAGCTTTTTAGAAAGCTGAAACTTGTATAACTGTATATTTAACTGAAAATGAATCTTCAGATGGAAATTATTACAGTTTATTATTCCAACAAAAAGGCTTTTATTGCAATGGAAAATAACAAACAACAATATGTGTAATGTTTGTGACCTAGAAGAAACTTTACTCTTTATTTTTTGAATTGTTCTTATTTAATAAGATTTTTGGCAAATATCTCTTAAAAAGAAGTAATACAGATGTTGTAATAAAACTACAGCACCTAATATTTGGATACAAAATCATAGACAACAAGTATTACTCAATATTTTTTTTATAATTACAATACTTAGTTTTTCTATATATAAGTAATATTATGTATCTGAGCAGAAAACAAAAAATATAGATTTATACATAATTTTTGTGAATGAATATAATAAGAGAGTAGACATTAATATAAAAGGACATATTATAGATAACACGCCAATGTTACTAACAATTAAAAGAAACGAAAGCAATGACTACTTTTTATTAGTGTTTTTTAATGTTATCTAAACAAAAATGTGTATGTCAATAAATCTAATCAGCTGATTATTCCCTATGTAGTCACATTGGAGTGTAACAGGGTACGTTAGAAAAAGCTTGAAATCCTGATGGTTTTAGTGACAAGCAAGATTTGATGAATAAAAATATACTGTTGAACAATAAAATAAAAAAAAAAATAAAAAAAATAAATGATGTGTAATTTAATAAACAACGCATAACACATCCACATTTTAGAAAAAAATAAGATATATGATATAAAAATAAGATGCGGTATGATTGCCAATGAGTTAACTCTCAAATAGAGACCAAATGAGATAGAAGTTATGAGTCAACGTAATGACACATGGAAAACAATTCAAACGAGAGAACTAAAGGCCTGATTTATATATAAAACTGTGAACGAAAAACAAATATGACATACAGCAACAAACTACAACCACTGCATTGCAGGCTCCTTAAATTGGGACAGGCAAGTACAGATTGAGGCAGAGTTAAACTAGTTTGCTGGCGCCAAACCCTTCCCCTATCCCTCTAACCTGGGAGAGTGGTGAAGCAATACAACATAAGATCAAACTATAAAAATCAGTTGAAAAGGACTTAACTCATCAGATCGATACAAAGCAGAAAAACATCTAACAAAATCACAGACCGGACGTGGCAGGGTATTTATACATCCCCATAACAAAAAAAGACACTAAGTACAGATCTGAGAGTACTAGCAGTTACTAACAGCTAGTTCAAAAACCAATATCAAGTAATTAAAAAAAATATGCATCTAAAATATCAATCAGTACACATCCAACATCCAATGGATTTAGTGTAAAGGCGTCATTAACAGTCAGAGAAAAACATGACCTTGTGCAATGCCAAGATACAGGTATCGACAGATTGTAGAGCCATGAATGTGCATATGTATTTAACAATAATATTTAGTTTGATTTTAATTAACGGATAACAAAATCAATATTCATACCAATAAAAACAATATTCAAAGATCTAATAACAGTGTTGAATTGGTAACCTTTTAGAATAAGTTTATTTAAAGGATCGATAAGTTTACCCGGATCGTATCTAAATTTCCTGGCGCGGTAAACAACATCTCCATAAAAATTAGGATGCGCTATCTGAGCTTATTTTATTCAAATAAAAGGTTTTGGAAAATAAAAATTGTTTGCGGGCAATGAATAATTCTGAAATGTACATAAAGTTTTGGTAAACCGTATGCAAGGTACACCAGCAATAACAAGGTTTAAATTTTAGGTGAAATACATTTGAGATGCATTTTTTTTAAACAAAGCTTGTAAAATATAGAGATTGCTCAGCTTACATCTTTACTGCGTAGCGTAAGTAAATGTCAAAAGGGATTACATAATATTCAGGGAAAAGAGGAAAGCTTGAGAAACGAAACTCCTTATGTGGAAGAGACAGATGATAGATTTAATAGCTATTTGTTGTCAAATACACGTGTTTAATAATGCCCCAAATCTCTTTTCATTTATATATATATATATGTTGTTGTTGCATTATCAGTTAGCCAGGTCCTAGGTTTTGGTTTGATGGACGCTGAAGCAATGGTGAGCTATGGGAAAAACTGGGTAACAGTTCCAACACAACAAACGTGCAATTCATCAACAAGCTCTCCAGCTTTGTAAGTATACGTCTTACAATGGTATAGATTGCTACATGAATGGTTTTGTTTTCCTTCCATGATTTGCCTGACCCTCGTTGCTACATGTCGTGAAGCTTATAAAACGGTAACAAGTCAATTCGTACCTTGACCATTTCGTACCTTTGCCATTTCGTACCCAAAATTATCATTTCGTACCTACGATAAAAACCATTTCGTACCCTATGGGCCAGATAGATCTACCATTTCGTATGTTATATTTGTAAAAGTTCACATTTTTAAAAAGATATTAAACATTTTGGGATGATTCTAATTTTTTTTAAAAATAACATATTGAACAAAATGCATCCTGCCGTAGAAATTTTGTAAAAACCGATAATTGGTAACTTGGAAACTTTCATATTTTTAATTACACATTGTTTGTTTGCAGGATTTATCCTTAATGAATTTTTATACTCTAAAAATAAGAGGTTAATTAACCAACAAAGGAATAATCATCTGCAACTGTTTTTATAGTTGTAAACAATTGTTTTTGTCAGGAAATGCAGAGAAAAGGGACACAAGCTAATATCCACCCAAGAAGGAAGCCATGAATAAACATTTTTGCATTAATAATTTGTACCTTATGTGACCAATTAAAGAACTTGCTATGGCTTTTTCAATTTGAGAAATTACAAGTTCATTTATTTTGTATCCTTATATCTAACCTTTTAAATTTCAAAAACGTTTGGTAGATATCTTTTTTTTAGTGTTTTACATATTATTTTTTTTAAAGTATTATTTAAAAAAAAAATCCATGCATATGATATATACATTTAGGTTCAACTACACCTTGCGATAATCAATTGAAAATATTTCAGTATTTAGGCACACTCGCAATTTTAAATAACACGTGTATGCAATAAACATTTTTAATCAAATTAAAAATAATGCTACCTTTGCAAAACAATACGCCAGTAAGGCGGGTATCTTTAGTTACAAGTTTATACCAAAGAAACAAAGTCAATGTTATCTGCAGAAATGTGAACTGTTACTAAAGAGCTAGCTAAATTTTCCATGAGGTACGAAATGGTATACATACAAATCTTCCATGAAGTACGAAGTTTTATACATATAAATCTTCCATATGGTACGAAATGACGCACATCAATGAGACAGTTCTTACCAAGAAATCAAATACATATAAATATTCCATGAGATACGAAATGGCATACATATAAATCTTACATGAGGTACGAAATGGCATACGTATAAACTTCCATGAGGTACGAAATGGTATACATGTAAATATTCAATGAGGTACGAAATGGTATACATGTAGATATTCCATGAGGTACGAAATGGTCAAGGTACGATATGGTCAGGGTACGAAATGGTTTTTGCTAGGGTACGAAATAGGGGGTACGAAATGGTTGGGGTACGAAATGACTATAATTCTATAAAACAAGCCACCTGGTACGAGAACAAAAACATAAGGAAAATGCAAAAACAGAAAAAAAACATTAATTATTACGCAGTGGCTACAATGTATATTAATCTAAAGACATAATACTTATTGCAACGCGCAGGACTCGGGTTTATTGAATGATCTTAATCAAGTACGCCAAAGGCCAACAGTTTGAGAAGCCTAAAACGTAATGCGTTAGAGAGATTGAACTGCTCAAACAGTCAAATGTCAAGTAAGGTCGTTGCAACCTTAGTTGTAATGCAAATTTTAACACACTGAGGAAAATTTAGTTTTGTTAAGGCAAGAATTTGCAACCGATAAAGATCTGTTCGACCATTCAGTAATGGTTAAACTTATTTATACTGCAATCAATGCATTTGCTGCCCATGTATAAAGGTGTACGTATAAACCTTTGCTTTTTATGTCTATTTTAAAGTCTCCTGGTACCCCGCGTCTATGAAAAGCATAGAGTTAAAGGCAAAATTTTCGGTTGAACGCGGACCGCGCTGTAGACACCAAAAAAGAAATTGGCCAAATACAATATCTCATTGTTTTCGCCTTTTTGTGTGTAATTTTGACGTACATAAAGTTGCAGTATAAACACACTATACATATACATTGTCGACAAATATATAATTTCTTTGTTATCGCTACGAATCAGGTGAGAACAGCTCGCTAATGCTCGCGTTTCCTCCTGTTTCTAAAGCTCATACAAACACATTTTATATTTGCCAACAATGTACGTACATTGTCTAGTATGTAGTTGTTAAAAAGCTGTACGAAATACTGAAGACTGAAAAGCCAGTTAATGAATACGACTAAATGTATTTATGGGCAAGTCCGCTTAATAAAAGGCATAATTCATTTCCGAACATTTAAGATTAATAAAAGCAACATGCTTTTATATACGACCGCAAAAATTTTGCGGTCGTATATTGGTATCACGTCGTCGTCCGAAGACACTTGGTTTCCGGACAATAACTTTAGTGTAAGTAAATAGAAATCTATGAAATTTAAACACAAGGTTTATAACGACAAAAGGAAGGTTGGGATTGATTTTGGGGGTTATGGTCCTCACAGTTTAGGAATTAGGGGCCAAAAAGAGGCCCAAACAAGCATTTTTTTAGTTTACAGACAATAACTTGTGTTTAAGTGTAAGGATCTATCTGAAATTATACCACAAAGGAATGGTTAGGATTGGCTTTGGGGGGTTATGGCTCAAACCGTTTAGGAATTAGGGGCAAAAAAAGGGGGGACAAGGGTTTCCTGGTTAATGTACAATTAAGACAATTTGATAGCAGTGTAGGAGAGGTAATCCAAATATAATATGTTTGATTACCTTTACATTGCTTTTAAATTATGTATAAAGAAATTTTGTATTTTTGAGGTTATTAGCTGTCAATTTACTATAAGAAGTTACTACTAAATTTATGATGATTAAGGAATATTGATTTTAGCCATGGTTTTGTCTGTCATTTTTTATTTTTAGACTTTTATTATTAAAATGGGTAATCATGGTTGCAAACTTCAATGGAAATTTGAATTGAGATTATGACCAAACTTGAGGGAAAGAATTTTTGTTTGGAAAAAGGGTGGGGGAGGTTAAAAAAAAAGGGGGGGTGGTAAAAAAGAAATTGTAGGAGGGGGATAAAAATATTTTGTTAAAAAAAAGGGGGGTACAAATTTGTTTTTATTTTCTGGGGTGGGGTTGTTTGGAAAAGGGGAGGGGGCAAAACTATTTTGTAAAATAAAAAAGGGGGGTAAATTTTTTTTTTTTGGGTGGGGTTTGTTTGGAAATAGGGTGGGGGGAGGTGAAAAAATGGGTTTGGTTTGATGAAGGAATTTATTTTTAGATATTACTATTAAATTTCAGGGGTTAAAAAAATTTGTTACAGCTCCCTAGCCCAGGACTTATTGGTAGCAGGATTTTACTAGCCCTGTTGAAAGAGCTGCTAGCCCATCAAAACTGACCTGCTAGCCCGAGTATACCTTACAAATTTAGAGTGGGTGTCCCTTGTTTTGAATCAGGGGTTAAAAAAATTTGTTACAGCTCACTAGCCCAGGACTTATTGGTAGCAGGATTTTACTAGCCCTGTTGAAAGAGCTGCTAGCCCATCAAAACTGACCTGCTAGCCCGAGTATACCTTACAAATTTAGAGTGGGTGTCCCTTGTTTTGAATGCGGCATTATACACGGTATTTGATAAAATAAATCAAATAATTTTTTGTTTTATTAATTATAACAAGGATCTCCAGACATCTGTTTGGATATCCCTTGTACTATGGGTTGTTAAATATTTTCGGGCACAGAAAACATGTTCATTGATCTTGTCATGTGAAACCAGTGGTTCAATTCGTATATTTGTTGTTCCCACATACAAAGCAGACTTTTTATCAGCGTGATCAGGAAAATAACGGCAATATTCACAAAACATCATCTCTTGTTTATCATCAGTAACAGTCGACCTTGCCCATGGGGAATCTTTCTGTCCATGACACTATAAATGTTTTTTTCCGCTTTTCCTGGTCGTATTTGGCATTTTTTGGGGATAAATTTTCAGCCTCATTACCCCCTTCATCTACCGTTTTTCGTTTTGAAACTGACAAAGTTCATATGGTGGCCGTACTAAAATGTTTAGAAATAATTTGTGCATGGTTTCAAGCTCAAATTAACAGCTGTCCGACAAGACAGGTCAATATCGATCATTACATCATACACCAAGTACCATTAATTGAAAATCTCGGCATAAGCAATGTACAATACCCCCTGTACTGAGAAATTGATATTGAAAGTACGTGAATTGCGATCAATACATGATACCGGTCCACCCAGAGTTAGTTGTTCTATTTTCAAAACATGTACAAAATCGGTTTAAATTCTTGAAATCCCGGATGACGTACGTAATTGAATCTGATTGGCTAAGATAGAATAGTGATGAGGGGATTTTCCACTTACTATTTTGGAAATGCCAAGAATTGTTTGTTACTAGTCCGTCGGGCATATTCGGTTACAAGTTTTAATTGCCCGAAGTGTAAAAGTCTAGTCCCGGGCGTCGGGCTAGTGGATTTTTTAACCCCTGAATTTTGCTGAACAAGGTTTTCTAATTTTAGCCATGACTATGATGTCATTTTCTATTTAATACTTTTATGATGTTTTTAAATGGGTTTGTTTTTTTGCATAAGAGTTACCTCCCTTACAATGGTTTTGTTATAATTTTCTAACATGCAGGAATTAAGTGCAAAAAAAGAGCCAAAACAAGCATTTTTAAAGTTTCCAGACAATAACTTATGTTTATTTAATTTATCTAAAATTGTACTACAAGGTTCCATACTACAAAGGAAAGACTGGGATTGAGTTTGATGGTTAATGCTTCAAGGGGGGTTCGAAAAGTTTGAAAGGGGGGGATCCAATATTTTTTAAACGGTTCATATTTTTTTTTCAACTTTTTTCAAATTTCAAATTTTTGAAAATTTTCAAGAAGAAATCTTCAATTGCACCGTATTGCGCATTAGATTTGTAAAATCTTTGACCACATTTATTTTGTGTCAGAAACCTATATTATGGCAAAAATTTGATCACAATCCAAATTCAGATAGTATCAAGCTTGAATACTGTGTCCAAATTTGCCCCAACTGTTCAGGGTTCGACCACTGCGGTTGTATCAGGCTGCGCTCAGCGAAGCATTTTATTGAAGTTAAAATTATTCATTTACTATTAGACATGAAAGATAAATGTTTACACTTGACAATTGATAGTTGCGCTTCTTCAAGTGAGACATTTAGATAAGAAGTCATCCCAAAGTATTAATATCTAGTTATTAATTTACTCCGCACAAAAATAGAATTTAAAACATCACTAAAGTTAGATATAAAAAATACTAGCGAGTGAAGTCGTTCCACCTCTTCTTACAACACGTTGGTTGACTAGTTGGTTGAAAAATGATTGCACAACATCAATAACTTCTTCATATAGATTGATTGGTGTAAATGGTTGGTAGATAGGTTTAATTAATTGACTTTTTTAATCAATTAATTGACATTTTGCATATTGTCAAATTTGACCACGAATATATTGAAAACAGTAAAAAAATTGCTTCCAACAAACAACACATTGAAATACAGTCGTGGTACTCGCGTCCGCTCATGTTTAAAAATTGCTCAAACAGACACAAACATTCTGATTTTTCATAAAATTCACGTTTTTCAAGACAAAGAGAAAGGTATTTTATAATTTTAACATACTAAAAAAAGAAAGTTACATTGATTTTTGTAAGATAAGATACTATACTTTTAAAAAAAAAGTATCATGTCTATTTGATTCTATTCATTCAAATGCAACCGTAAGTAGGGGACCAGTTGCCATAGCTTATCGTACCTTGTCCTTTGACTAATTTTGCAGTCATGCATCGATGTGGCTTGGTTTGTTTGCTTGTATGAATGATTAATGGATTAGTTGATTGATTAACTATTTCATAACGTTAAACGCATATTTGATATCGATTGATCGATTGTAACTTTGACGTCCAGTGACAAATATTTTACTCATATTCTTTGCTCACAGAGTGATAAAAAAATCTTAAACTTAAGAACCAATTCCCTAATTTAAAAACAAAAACACGGGGCTGGGTTCCAAGGAACAAGCAAAAAATGTAGGGACTGGATCCCCTTAAATAGATTTCTTTTTTATTTCAAGTCAGTGGAACATGTTTGTTTTTTCTACGAACATTCAAGGATTTAACACGCCTCTCCTTTTTCCCTTCCAAATACATCCTTGCATTTTATAAATTGTACTAGGAACATGTAAAGATTTACACTTTCCTCAAAAATATCCTTGAATCTTCCTTTTTGAATTGCCTTTTCTTTATAGGGATCCTCGAAACTTATGTTTAGTTACTTTGTTGTGTATCTATTTAGTTTTCAAATTGTAATCCAAATCGGACATAAAACTTAAAGTTTGTTTTTGTTGTTTTACGTGTCTATGTGAATCTGAAAATTTCATCATATTTTCTTTTTCGCTTGTTTAAGAGCTGGAACGACTTCGCTTGCAAGGTTTTTTTTTTATCTAACGGAAGTGATGTTTAAAAATATGTTATTGTGCGGAGTAAATCAATAATTAGATTAATACTTTTTTGATGACCCCTTCTTTAAATGTCTCAGTTGTAGACTCTTGACTCTCAGTTGTCAATTGTAAACATTTATCTATCATGTTTATTGAACCATTTATAAACCTCATTATCTAATGTGTAGGTAATTTAACCCTATATGGAGATCTAATTGTATCACTTTTGGGACCAAATAAGATAAGTTAAGGTGGTATGGGAGTATAAATTAAAAATGATAGAATTTATTTAGACTTTGCTAAAACGTAGTATATATTGATATATGTTCAAAAATATAATAAAAATGATAGGTCACCGCGCATTTTCTGAAGCTACAGGTTGTGACAAAACGACACATTTTGTATGGATTATACATGAAAAAACATCATTATGTGATTAGAAGCTAAACTAAATGATAATTGTAAGATAAATTACCAGAAGATAGCTTTTAGAAATGCTTTGAGAACATCAAAAGAAAAGATCGAGTCCCCGCACGTTTTTTCCTGCAAAAATACAAAATATCGAAATTCCGTGTATATTCCTTCAGAAAATGCACTATTTCGGAGTAACCTCCCCTTAAAATACCAATCTAAGAACATTAAAAATCAAGCTAAAATAATCTACACTTGTAAAAATATTAATATTTATAAGTTATAATCTTATAAATTTGTTCTTTTAAATGAAAATTCACATTAGTTTTTTTATTCCTGCATCAAATTTTGCTAAATTGATCGAAAATCTATACCTTAGGTTCTTTGTTTTTTTTACAACCCAAGATAGCGAAAGACACCCATACCACTTTAAGTGACAATCATTGTATGTAAATGTTTTGGAGTTAAGTAAAAGTGCAAATCACTTGTTATGACGAAAAAGAGATCCCGAAATCCACTTTTATTTTTTTTTATCACATTTATTTTAAACCAAGCGTAAAACATTGAACCCAAATCTGTTAAACCCAAGAAAGAAACTTACAAACTATAAGGATTAAATCCAGTAACCCATAGAAACGGCATGAACAGGTGTATCAATAAAATTTCAATTGTTTAAGTAAATATAATGCTTAATTGAGAATGGAAATGGGGAATGTGTCAAAGAGACAACAACCCAACAAAATCAGTAAACAGCCGAAGGCCGCCAATGTTTTTCATGCAACACAGCGAGAAAATCCATGAGGCGGGCTTCAGCTGCCCCCTAAAAATGTTTAATAGTTAAGCGTAAATGGACATCACACAAGACTCAATGAACTAAAATAGAAAAAAAAAACATACAAGATTAACGATGGCTAGATGCACCTGATTTGGGACAGGCGCAGAATTGCGGCAGGGTTAAACATGTTTAGTGAGATCTCAAACCTCTCGCTATTCCTTTTGCAAATGTAGGATAAACAAACACACAGCAATACCAACAGTAAAACTCAGTTTAAAAGAAGTCCGAGCCCGATGTCAGAAAAAAAAAGTTTTTTTTTTTCAATTGTACGGTGACCCATAGACTGTTACTTCAACATCATTTGGTCTACCGTGGAAAGCGTTCTCCTTGGCAAGAATACCACATCTCCTTATTGTATACTTAGAGGTCAAATTTTGATATGCAAGCGACAGTTTCAAATAAAAATAGTTTACTATGAATACATAGAACTTCTGATATTTTCCTCAATGGAAATAGCACTTAGAGAAAATGTCAGATAATAAAGGCTTTTAAGAATAAACATAATGTCTGAAAAAGTATGTTCTGACCAGTTTATACAACAAACATATATATGCATGGTATTTATTTATTTTCGTTACAAACTATGCATAATTGTCAGACAAACAGGCGTTCGTTAATTCATGCAAAAGGCTTACTAAAATGGGTTGATTTTGTACCGCTTTAAAGAAAAAAAAAAAAACCCAACCGACATTGGTCAACACACAAAAACCATTCCAGTGAAAATAAAATAATCTAACACATAAAAAAACTTATGAATTTTTACACATGAGGCATTTTTTTGTTTTAACAATTGTCAGATTAACTTATGTAAAATAAGTTTTGAAAGCCTAGGACAATATAAAGTATGTTGCTCATGTTTACCACTTTTCCTTTATACAAATTTAGATTGTTTAACACCTTTTTCTTTATTCTAAGCTATGCATTTCAAATTTTGGTAGCTAATTTTAAAGTCTTATTAACAAAAATAATTCTGGCATATTTTGAAATTCATATGAAAATAAGAAGATGTGGTATGAATGCTAATACAACAACTATCCATAAGAAACTACTTAACGTATAAGTAAGCAGTCATAAGTCACGGTAGGGCGGATGATTCAAAATTTAAAAAAAATGTATCATGTGCACATTACAGGAGCACCACTACGTCGACCTCTGATTCTATTACTGTAACATCTGGTGACTGTTCGTCGATACAATATCTTGAGCACGTGGTAGTTGACATTACATTCTCCTACTCAGGCCTCAGAGGTGTAACACAGTTGTATTTGGTATCTCCATCTGGAACCAAAAGTCATCTGTTACACTACAGAAATCAGGACGCTGTAGATAACTCAGCAGCCGGAAGTCTAACCTGGGATTTTATGTCAGTGCATTTTTGGAAGGAAAATCCAATCGGAAGCTGGACCCTGGAAATGAGTCCGAAATTGGATTTTGTAACAGGTAACACAATATAATGTTGACTCGTGTAGATTTTCTGGCAAAGCGTAATAAAACATATTCATAAAGATAACAATGTTAAACTTTGGAAGGCCAGAGGCGCGTTTTGTCTACATCAGGCTCATCAAGGGTGTTCGAAATAAAATAGTTGGAAGGGTAATTCAAATACGAAATTGAAGCGTTTCAAAATCTATAAAAACTCAGTGTAGATAAATCTAAAGGCTGATCCTGCTTGGACATTTTGTGAATCTAATATTGGATGAGTACAAAATTGTACTTTTATTTTCTACACACTTGAGACAATGGATGTTTGATTATTCCTAAGACATGTTTCTATGAGCAGATATAAGTATTAAAAGTTGCAAAAACTCATCCTCCTACCAAGTTTTTAATATAGATGTAAGGAGATGTAGTATGGTTACAAATCGGACAAATATCCACCAGAGGCCAAATTTCAAAGACGTCAACAACTGTAGGTCACCGTACGGCCTTCAACAATGAGCAAACTCATACCACATAGTCAGCTATAAAAGTCCCCGAAATGACAAATGTGAATCAATTCAAAAGAAAATTCACGACTTGCTTTATGTACAAAACAAAGAACGAAAAACATATATGATAAAAAGCAACAAACGACAGCTACTGAAATACTGGCATCTGATATGGGACAGGACTATATCGAATGTGGCGACGTTAATCTAGTTTGAATGCGCCAATCATCCCTTCACCTGGGAATAATAGCACATAACAAGAACAACTATGCAAAACAATAAACAAACAACAAATATGAGAAAAAACAAAAACTGACAACCACTCAATTGCAGGCTTCTGACGGTACAGGCTCATGTACGGAGTTCGTTTTAGTTGTTGTTATTCTATTTATACAATGGGCGAGGTTAAGTTAGTTTTTTGGCGCAAAACCTCCCCCTAACCTGTAATATACTAGTAGTGGTTTTACAGTACAACATAAGAACAAACTATAAAAATCAGTTGAAAAGGACTTAACTTACCAGATCGATACAAAGCAGACAATCATCTAACAAAAAAACACAGACCGGACGTGCTAGGTTATTTAAACATCCCCACAATAAAGTACAGATTCGAGAGTACTTGCAGTTACTTACAACTATTTCAAAGTCAATCACAACAAATAAAAAGGCATGCATCTAAGACATTTAAATGCCAGTAATTCACACAGTGCCGATTATGGCTCCCGTTTAAGATCAGACAGCGCTAAGACACGAAAAGTGAAAAAAGTCGGATTACTATCCTCAATGATCTGGAATATCCTATCATTGTCTGAACGCAGTCGTATACATTCGTAACAGATTCCTACGGATCGGGAATGGTCCGGAGAGGTCGGCCAAGCACCCCGACAGTTAGGTGCAACCCGTAACATTCGGGGAGACTCAGCCGATTTGGTCTAGTCGGATTACAATCGTGACTATGTCGTGACTGATTCTGCAGTATCGGATCAAAATCGTAACAATGTTCTGTGTTTTCTGGACGGTGTCCTGAGGAACGGGCATGGTCTGGAGACATTTTTCATAGATATTTTTTTGCCGATTGACTCCAGATTGCAACCAGATCTTGCCGAATGCGAACCGTCTTCTCCGAAACCGTTCCGTAACAGTCCCGTTATTAATACGAAATTCGGCAATAATAGCCACGTAAGAGTCTCGACAATTACAGAACACAATACGACTGAGTCCAGACCAAGCCGTTTGCAATGCGGTACAGCAGACTGTGATAGGATTGCGTTCCGACAGTACCTGATCATCCCGAATATGGCGACAGTTTTCTAACGGATATCTTCCGTCAGCGTCGGTTCACTGTATGGTCACTGTCTTATCTCTGTCGGATAACATTCGGTATAATCGGGACGATGTCGGGACTCTTTCGGGACAGATTCTGTCGGTTTTTACCATGTGAGAGATACAAATCGGATTAATATCGGATTGAGAACCGTATAATCGGGACAAATTCGGCTAGAAACGGCTGCATTTAAACGCTTCCTGAACAATATCTGATTGTTGTCGTGATAAGTAAATGTTTTTACAAATTTTAATTAAAGTTTCAACTTCCAGCCACGATTCACAGGATCGTAATCAGACTTTTGACAAATTTTAATTGGGAATGTTCCTGTCAAGGACGGCAGTGAAAATCGTGAATGTGTGACCCCAGCTTAAAACGAGAATTAAAAAAAATGGATATTAAAAGGAGTCAGAAATATGGATTTAAATACCACAAAACTGTTTTTCTGCAGATCTAACTACAAGTTATGTACTAGTTCGCGATCTCCATGTATAGAAGAATACAAGGACCGAATCAATTACTTTTATCTCGATAGGTCGATAGTTAAACTCGTTCCGTTTTAAGATAAACTAGGACTACTTAGAGTAGAATGACGCATCGTCACTCTTTGAATTTTAGAGAAAGGGAACCACTGATATATTTTTGACTTCATCCTATTGCAACTAAATGGAAACTATAAATATTCAAGGTCGCCATTTTACATCCGCATGATATCTGGTCGCTGTACATAGCGAATCGCTTAATCTATTATGTGATAAGCAGATATGTGACATGAGGCAAACGCAGAGGATTGTTTGAGTGCTTTATCTAGTTTGACTCACCAGAGGATTGTTTGGGTGCTTTATGTTGTTTGACTCGACAGAATATTATTTGAGTGCTTTATCTAGTTTGACTCTCAAGAGGATTGTTTGAGTGCTTAATCTTGTTTGGGTCGACAGATGATTGTCTGAGCGTTTTATCTTGTTTGACTTGCCAGAGGATTGTTTGAGTGCTTTATCTTGTTTGACTCGCCAGAGGATTGTTGGAGTGCTTTATCCCGTTTGACTCGAAAGAGGATTGTCTGAGTGCTTTATCTTATTTGACTCGACAGAGAATTGTCTGAGTGCTTTATCTTGTTTGACTCGCCAGATAATTATTTGAGTGCTTTATCTAGTTTGACTCGCCAGCGGATTGTCTCAGTGCTTTATCTTGTTTGTCTCGCCAGAGGATTATTTGAGAGCTTTATCTAGTTTGACGCGCCAAAATATTGATTGAGTGCTTTTTATCGTTTGACTCGACAGAGTATTGTTTGAGTGCTTAATCTTGTTTGACTCGACAGATGATTGTTTGAGTGCTTTATTTTGTTTGACTCTCCAGAGGATCGTTTTACTCGCCAGAGAATTGTTTGAGTGCTTTATCTCGTTTGACTTGCCAGAGGATTGTCTCAGTGTTTTATCTTGTGTGACTCGCCGGAGGATTGTTTGAGTTCTTTATCTCGTTTGACTCGCCAGAGGATTGTCTGAGTACTTAAACTTGTTTGACTCGACAGTGGATTGTCGGAGTGCTTTATCTTGTTTGACTCGCAAGAGGATTGTTTGAGTGCTTTATCTCGTTTGACTCGTCAGATGATTGTCTCAGTGCTTTATCTTGTTTGACTTGCCAGAGGATTGTCTCAGTGCTTTATCGTTTGACTCGCCAGAGGACTGTCTGAGTGCTTTATCTTGTTTGACTCGCCAGAGGATTATTTGAGTGCTTTATCTCGTTTGACTCGCTAGAGGATTGTTTAAGTTTTTTTTTTATCTCGTTTGACTCGCCATACGATTGTCTGAGTGCTTTATTTTGTTTGACTCGACAGATGATTGTTTGGATGCTTTATCTTGTTTGACTCGCCAGAGGATTGTCTGAGTGCTTTATCTTGTTTGATTCGACAGAGGATTGTTTGAGTGTTTTATCTTGTTTGAATCGCCAGAGGATTGTTTTTCTACTTTATCTAATTTGACTCGCCAGAGGATTGTTTGAGTGCTTTAACTTTTTTGAATCGCCAGAGGATTGTTTGAGTGCTTTCTCTTGTTTGACTTGCCAGAGGATGGTCTCAGTGCTTAATCTTCATTGACTCGCCAGAGGATGGTCTCAGTGCTTTATCCTGTTTGACTCGCCAGAGGATTGTCTCAGTGCTTTATCTTGTTTGACTCGCCAGAGGATTGTTTGATTGCTTTATCTTGTTTGACTCGCCAGAGGATGGTTTGAGTGCTTTATCTTGTTTGACTCGCCAGAGAATTGTCTCAGTGCTTTATCTCGTTTGACTCGCCAGGGTATTGTCTCAGTGCTGTATCTTGTTTGACTCGCCTGAGGATTGACTCATTGCTTTATCTTGTTTGACTCGCCAGAGGATTGTTTGAGTGCTTTATTTCGTTTGACTCGCCAGATGATTGTTTGAGTGGTTTATCTTGTTTGACTCGCCAGAGGATTGTCTGAGTGCTTTATCACGTTTGAATCGCCAGAGGATTGTTTGAGTTCTTTATCTCGTGTGACTCGCCAGAGGATTGTCTGAGTGCTTTAGCTCGTTTGACTCTCCAGAGGATTGTTTGAGTTTCGAATCTTGTTTGACTCGCCAGAGCATTGTCTGAGTGCTTTATCTCGTTTGACTCGCCAGAGGATTGTATGAGTGATTTATCTCGTTTGACTCGCTAGAGGATTGTCTGAGTACTTTATCTCGTTTGACTCGTCAGAGGATTGTCTCAGTGCTTTATCTTTTTTTGGCTCGCAAGAGGATTGTTTGAGTGCTGTCTCTTGATTGACTCACCAGAGGATTGTCTAAGTACTTAAACTTGTTTGACTCGACAGTGGATTGTCGGAGTGCTTTATCTTGTTTGACTCGCTAGAGGATTGTTTGAGTGCTTTATCTCGTTTGACTCGTCAGATGATTGTCTCAGTGCTTTATCTTGTTTGACTTGCCATAGGATTGTCTGAGTGCTTTATCGTTTGACTCGCCAGAGGACTGTCTGAGTGCTTTATCTTGTTTGACTCGCCAGAGGATTATTTGAGTGCTTTATCTCGTTTGACTCGCTAGAGGATTGTTTAAGATTTTTTTTATCTCGTTTGACTCGCCATACGATTGTCTGAGTGCTTTATTTTGTTTGACTCGACAGATGATTGTTTGGATGCTTTATCTTGTTTGACTCGCCAGAGGATTGTCTGAGTGCTTTATCTTGTTTGATTCGACAGAGGATTGTTTGAGTGTTTTATCTTGTTTGAATCGCCAGAGGATTGTTTTTCTGCTTTATCTAATTTGACTCGCCAGAGGATTGTTTGAGTGCTTTAACTTTTTTGAATCGCCAGAGGATTGTTTGAGTGCTTTCTCTTGTTTGACTTGCCAGAGGATGGTCTCAGTGCTTAATCTTCTTTGACTCGCCAGAGGATGGTCTCAGTGCTTTATCCTGTTTTACTCGCCAGAGGATTGTCACAGTGCTTTATCTTGTTTGACTCGCCAGAGGATTGTTCGATTGCTTTATCTTGTTTGACTCGCCAGAGGATTGTTTGATTGCTTTATCTTGTTTTACTCGCCAGAGGATTGTTTGAGTGCTTTATCTTGTTTGACTCGCCAGAGGATTGTTTGATTGCTTTATCTTGTTTGACTCGCCAGAGGATTGTTTGAGTGCTTTATCTTGTTTGACTCGCCAGAGGATTGTCTCAGTGCTTTATCTCGTTTGGCTCGCCAGGGTTTTGTCTCAGTGCTGTATCTTGTTTGAATCGCCAGAGGATTGACTCATTGCTTTATCTTGTTTGACTCGCCAGAGGATTGTTTGAGTGCTTTATTTCGTTTGACTCGCCAGATGATTGTCTGAGTGCTTTATCACGTTTGACTCGCCAGAGGATTGTTTGAGTTCTTTATCTCGTGTGACTCGCCAGAGGATTGTCTGAGTGCTTTATCTCGTTTGACTCGCCAGATGATTGTGGCAGTGCTTTATCTTGTGTGACTCGCAAGAGGGTGGTTTGAGTGCTTTATCTTGTTTGACTCGCCAGAGGTTTGTTTGAGTTCTTTATCTTGTTTGAGTCGCCAGAGGATTGTTTGAGTGCTTTATCTTGTTTGACTTGCCAGAGGATTGTCTCAGTGCTTTATCTTGTTTGACTCGCCAGAGGATTGTTTGAATGCTTTATCTCGTTTGACTTTACAGAGGATTGTTTGAGTGCTTTATCTCGTTTGAATCGCCAGAGGATTGTCTCAGTGCTTTATCTTGTTTTACTCGCCAAAGGATTGTTTGAGTGCTTTATCTCGTTTGACTCGCCAGAGGATTGTCTCAGTGCTTTATCTTGTTTGACTCGCAAGAAGGTTTGTTTGGGTACTTTATATCGTTTGACTCGCCAGAGGATTGTCTGAGTGCTTTATCTCGTTTGACTCGCCAGAGGATTGTTTGAGTACTTTATCTCGTTTGACTCGCCAGAGGATTGTCTGAGTGCTTTATCTTGTTTGACTCGCCAGAGGATTATTTGAGTGCTTTATCTCGTTTGACTCGCTAGAGGATTGTTTAAGATTTTTTTTATCTCGTTTGACTCGCCATACGATTGTCTGAGTGCTTTATTTTGTTTGACTCGACAGATGATTGTTTGGATGCTTTATCTTGTTTGACTCGCCAGAGGATTGTCTGAGTGCTTTATCTTGTTTGATTCGACAGAGGATTGTTTGAGTGTTTTATCTTGTTTGAATCGCCAGAGGATTGTTTTTCTGCTTTATCTAATTTGACTCGCCAGAGGATTGTTTGAGTGCTTTATCTCGTTTGACTCGCCAGAGGATTGTTTGAGTACTTTATCTCGTTTGATTCGCCAGAGGATTGTCTGAGTGCTTTCTCTTGTTTGACTTGCCAGAGGATGGTCTCAGTGCTTAATCTTCTTTGACTCGCCAGAGGATGGTCTCAGTGCTTTATCCTGTTTTACTCGCCAGAGGATTGTCACAGTGCTTTATCTTGTTTGACTCGCCAAAGGATTGTTCGATTGCTTTATCTTGTTTGACTCGCCAGAGGATTGTTTGATTGCTGTATCTTGTTTGACTCGCCAGAGGATTGTTTGAGTGCTTTATCTTGTTTGACTCGCCAGAGGATTGTTTGATTGCTTTATCTTGTTTGACTCGCCAGAGGATTGTTTGAGTGCTTTATCTTGTTTGACTCGCCAGAGGATTGTCTCAGTGCTTTATCTCGTTTGGCTCGCCAGGGTTTTGTCTCAGTGCTGTATCTTGTTTGAATCGCCAGAGGATTGACTCATTGCTTTATCTTGTTTGACTCGCCAGAGGATTGTTTGAGTGCTTTATTTCGTTTGACTCGCCAGATGATTGTTTGAGTGGTTTATCTTGTTTGACTCGCCAGAGGATTGTCTGAGTGCTTTATCACGTTTGACTCGCCAGAGGATTGTTTGAGTTCTTTATCTCGTGTGACTCGCCAGAGGATTGTCTGAGTGCTTTATCTCGTTTGACTCGCCAGATGATTGTGGCAGTGCTTTATCTTGTGTGACTCGCAAGAGGGTGGTTTGAGTGCTTTATCTTGTTTGACTAGCCAGAGGTTTGTTTGAGTTCTTTATCTTGTTTGAGTCGCCAGAGGATTGTTTGAGTGCTTTATCTTGTTTGACTTGCCAGAGGATTGTCTCAGTGCTTTATCTTGTTTGACTCGCCAGAGGATTGTTTGAATGCTTTATCTCGTTTGACTTTACAGAGGATTGTTTGAGTGCTTTATCTCGTTTGAATTGCCAGAGGATTGTCTCAGTGCTTTATCTTGTTTTACTCGCCAAAGGATTGTTTGAGTGCTTTATCTCGTTTGACTCGCCAGAGGATTGTCTCAGTGCTTTATCTTGTTTGACTCGCAAGAAGGTTTGTTTGGGTACTTTATATCGTTTGACTCGCCAGAGGATTGTCTGAGTGCTTTATCTCGTTTGACTCGCCAGAGGATTGTTTGAGTACTTTATCTCGTTTGACTCGCCAGAGGATTGTCTCAGTGCTTTATCTTGTTTGACTCGCCAGAGGATTGTTTGAGTGCTTTATCTCGTTTGACTCGCAATAAGATCGCCTTGAACTGTTTTATCTGTTTACTATCATTAGAGTAGATGCGTTTAGACACCTGGTTTACTTTAGAAATTGTGACTTGGATGGAGAGTTGTTTCATTGGCACTCATACCACATCTTCTTATATCTATCTTCTTGGGTCTAACATGTGTTCAATGTTTCATAATTATAAACACATGAAACATTTCCACAGTCATATGAAATTCGAAACGGAAAGTCCTTCATCAAATGTCAAAATCAAAAGCTCAAACACATCAAATGAATGGAAAACAAATGTCATATTTCTGACGTGGTACAGGCATTTCCTTATGTAGAAAAAGCTGGATTTAACTTGGTTTTATAGCTAGTTAAACCTCTCACTTGTTATACATAACATATAGTTGTCATATAAATAGATTGGTGTTTTACGTGAGGCGCATATCATGATTTATTGAAATGTAGAGAGAGTTCTATTCACTCCAAATTTCATAAGACATTTGCAACAATTCTTCAAGGGGTCCGTCGGTGGTATGTTGTAACTATAAATTTTACCGTCGAAATTCCAATCCGTCATTCCAATAGATCCACTTTGCAGACCCTACCTTTTAGATTTGTAGATAAGTAATGAACATGCATGAAAGTAATGCCACTGACTGGCACACACCGGTCAGTTAATATAACGTTGTAGAATATCGACAAAGCAGACAGACAGGATAATAGTGAGACAATAATTAAAATAGCATATCCATCATACATATATTTGCTATAATGTGGTATACTTCCACCAAAGTTCAAATAAAGTAGATATAAGAATTATTGGCGACCGTATGAACTTAAACAATGAGAACAAACCTATAACGTATAGTCGGCTATAAAAAGCCCCGGCATGAAAAAATTGAGAAAACTAAAGGCATCATTTATAAGACAACATTTTACGAAAAAAACAATATGACAAACATGAACCAATGACAACAAATTAAGTACATGCTCCTGACTTGGGATAGACACATACAGAATGGCGAGGTTATACATGTTTGAAGGCGCCAGTCCTCCCCTTGGCAATTTGACATCCAATATAAAACATGAAGTATTAGCAGTTGTTCTATATTCGGCACTTTTCATTTCATTTATTTAGATTTTCATGTGTACTTGTAGTTACCTGAAACAACTGTTCTCTTAAATTTTATGGATTTGGCACTTTTCATCTCATTTATTTAGATTTTCATGTGTACTTGTAGTTACCTTAGACAGCTGGTCCTTAAAATTGCATGGAACTTCAACAGATCCATGGCCAAGTGAGTATATTTTAATTAACAATAATTAAGCGACTGAAATTAAAACTTTGAATGTTTACCTTTTTATTATGTTGACACAAGAGGGTTGCCTGAAAGGGGGTGGGAGCGGTTTTCACAGAAACAGATAGAAAGAATTTAGAATTATAAAAGTTCATTGTAATCCCTTGCAATGTTATTGAAAATAATGATTTTCATTGAAAGTACCCGAAACTACTGAGTAAAAAGGAGGTGGACAATACATTCAATGACTTGCCATTCGTAGTAGTGAAATGATAATAGCACGTTATAAATTAAGTGCATACCAGATACCAAAGAGTTATAGAAAATAATTATGAGTCCAAATAAAAACAAACAACCGCGTGGCATATGGAAATACAAACAACATGACATGACAAGACCATTTATTTACAACTAAGCCGCACGTAAGTTGCTACAAGAGCATAACAGGATAAATATTTTTTGACAAAAATTCAACAGTAAACTAAGGATTGAGTAACACGAACCCAACCAAACAGCGCGAATGAACTCCGGTGCTCCATGATGGTAAACAGTTTCTATTCACATTTGGCAATCGTTGGTTGTTTATGTATGTACAAATCCGCTGATAAATCGCATTCGGCATTTACAATATTTGACAACACGACAGTTGAAAAGATCACAATGACAATAACAAAAGGCACAAAAAAGTACTCATGGTTACTTAACGTTAAGATAAGACTGATTTACAATTTACACACATATTTTACTTATTAGTTTAAATTCTTCAAGGAAACCTAAAATAATCTTAAACTTTTATATATTGTCGAAGAATATAATAATGCTATTTAATATTACACCCGTAATTTGATATGTTGATTTTTTGACATGAAATACTTGCTTTATCGGGTTTTACTGTTAAAACATCCCAAGAGCTATATTGTTTGTTATTTATGTTAGGCCGTCGTTGTCATGGGATATTTTAGACTTTGTGAAATATTTTTGTAGGCGTGGAACAAACAACTTCACCCATTTCAACAGATATAACTACACACCTAGAAGTCACCACTAAAAACGTTTTAACAACAGAGATTTCAACGGAACCTATAACAGAAAGTACAACAATGATACCAGCAACAAAGATAACAACTGAATCTATAACACCAAGCACATCAAAAATACCAACTACAGAAATTAGATCTGAATCAACAACATCAATCACATCAAAGATATCAACAACAGCAGCTACAACTGAACGTATGGTTATTTGTATTTTTTGCCATCCTCGTCCATTGGTGTCTGGCTGATATTTGATTCAATTACAAGCATATCATGCTTTCTCACGTTATATAGATAGTAACAAAATGTACACCATATAGGATATTTGTCGCCGACGTTTTCAACTCCTGTATTTTTTTAAGCTATACATTACGAGTTTGCCCAGTAATCCTCAATACATTGTACTTGTGAAAAATAATATAGTTCAACATTAATTATATCTCAAAATTAAATAACTCAATTATATATAAGTTTGCTTTTATATCATTTACTAACCAGATGTTTACCTGTAAATTGTTTTCAAAAATATGTTCATTGTATAAACTAATATCATGCTCCTAGATTTCTTTGAAATTATATGAATTGTATTAATGAATTACGATATTGTAATTTATGATGCTTCCTATATTTCATACACTATTTAGTAATCTTGATACCTTGAAGCTGTATTGCTTTTGAAATAAGGAATATTATATATATGTATATATTTTATAGTCTGTCTTAGTGCTTTATATATGCCTTAAGTGTTATCAGTTAATGTAGTGCTGTTTTAAAACTATGTATTAACTTGCTGCATGCTTTGTTTTACATTCTATTTGTTATAATACATGTATATGTTATTGTATTTGGTGAAAAGCTAATCAGAGCTAATGTTCAAATGTTCGTCGACATGCAAATTCAAAATACGTACTTTCTTACTTACTTACTTACTTACTTAACATTTTGCAGTTTATATGGAAAATCCAATGACTCTTTTCCAGCGAAATAATCTAAAAATTTTCAATAATTAAAATCGTGTAAAAAAAACTCGGGTACCTATGTTATTTTCAATAATTATGATGTGAATTGCATTATCGATTGGGGAAGATCTGATATGAAAACATTGTTTAATTTTTATTTCAGCATCGAGTATCCATAAAAAATGAAGCATCTATCAGATAAGACCGATTTACAATTTACAAACATATTTTACTTAGTAGTATAAGTTCTTCAAGGAAACGTAAAAAAAATCTTAAGCTTTTATATATTGTTTAAACATACATTAATGCTTTACATTTTATATTAATCATGTTATTGCATATGTTAATTTATTGACATGAAATACTTGCTATATCCAGTCATCTCGAGAGCTTTATTGTTTGTTATTTATGGTATGCCGTCGTTGTCATGGGATATTTTAGACTTTGTGAAATATTTTTGTAGGCGTGGAACAAACAACTTCACCCATTTCAACAGATATAACTACACACCTAGAAGTCACCACTAAAAACGTTTTAACAACAGAGATTTCAACGGAACCTATAACAGAAAGTACAACAATGATACCAGCAACAAAGATAACAACTGAATCTATAACACCAAGCACATCAAAAATACCAACTACAGAAATTAGATCTGAATCAACAACATCAATCACATCAAAGATATCAACAACAGCAGCTACAACTGAACGTATGGTTATTTGTATTTTTTGCCATCCTCGTCCATTGGTGTCTGGCTGATATTTGATTCAATTACAAGCATATCATGCTTTCTCACGTTATATAGATAGTAACAAAATGTACACCATATAGGATATTTGTCGCCGACGTTTTCAACTCCTGTATTTTTTTTAGCTATACATTACGAGTTTGCCCAGTAATCCTCAATACATTGTACTTGTGAAAAATAATATAGTTCAACATTAATTATATCTCAAAATTAAATAACTCAATTATATATAAGTTTGCTTTTATATCATTTACTAACCAGATGTTTACCTGTAAATTGTTTTCAAAAATATGTTCATTGTATAAACTAATATCATGCTCCTAGATTTCTTTGAAATTATATGAATTGTATTAATGAATTACGATATTGTAATTTATGATGCTTCCTATATTTCATATACTATTTAGTAATCTTGATACCTTGAAGCTGTATTGCTTTTGAAATAAGGAATATTATATATATGTATATATTTTATAGTCTGTCTTAGTGCTTTATATATGCCTTAAGTGTTATCAGTTAATGTAGTGCTGTTTTAAAACTATGTATTAACTTGCTGCATGCTTTGTTTTACATTCTATTTGTTATAATACATGTATATGTTATTGTATTTGGTGAAAAGCTAATCAGAGCTAATGTTCAAATGTTCGTCGACATGCAAATTCAAAATACGTACTTTCTTACTTACTTACTTACTTACTTAACATTTTGCAGTTTATATGGAAAATCCAATGACTCTTTTCCAGCGAAATAATCTAAAAATTTTCAATAATTAAAATCGTGTAAAAAAAACTCGGGTACCTATGTTATTTTCAATAATTATGATGTGAATTGCATTATCGATTGGGGAAGATCTGATATGAAAACATTGTTTAATTTTTATTTCAGCATCGAGTATCCATAAAAAATGAAGCATCTATCAGATAAGACCGATTTACAATTTACAAACATATTTTACTTAGTAGTATAAGTTCTTCAAGGAAACGTAAAAAAAATCTTAAGCTTTTATATATTGTTTAAACATACATTAATGCTTTACATTTTATATTAATCATGTTATTGCATATGTTAATTTATTGACATGAAATACTTGCTATATCCAGTCATCTCGAGAGCTTTATTGTTTGTTATTTATGGTATGCCGTCGTTGTCATGGGATATTTTAGACTTTGTGAAATATTTTTGTAGGCGTGGAACAAACAACTTCACCCATTTCAACAGATATAACTACACACCTAGAAGTCACCACTAAAAACGTTTTAACAACAGAGATTTCAACGGAACCTATAACAGAAAGTACAACAATGATACCAGCAACAAAGATAACAACTGAATCTATAACACCAAGCACATCAAAAATACCAACTACAGAAATTAGATCTGAATCAACAACATCAATCACATCAAAGATATCAACAACAGCAGCTACAACTGAACGTATGGTTATTTGTATTTTTTGCCATCCTCGTCCATTGGTGTCTGGCTGATATTTGATTCAATTACAAGCATATCATGCTTTCTCACGTTATATAGATAGTAACAAAATGTACACCATATAGGATATTTGTCGCCGACGTTTTCAACTCCTGTATTTTTTTTAGCTATACATTACGAGTTTGCCCAGTAATCCTCAATACATTGTACTTGTGAAAAATAATATAGTTCAACATTAATTATATCTCAAAATTAAATAACTCAATTATATATAAGTTTGCTTTTATATCATTTACTAACCAGATGTTTACCTGTAAATTGTTTTCAAAAATATGTTCATTGTATAAACTAATATCATGCTCCTAGATTTCTTTGAAATTATATGAATTGTATTAATGAATTACGATATTGTAATTTATGATGCTTCCTATATTTCATATACTATTTAGTAATCTTGATACCTTGAAGCTGTATTGCTTTTGAAATAAGGAATATTATATATATGTATATATTTTATAGTCTGTCTTAGTGCTTTATATATGCCTTAAGTGTTATCAGTTAATGTAGTGCTGTTTTAAAACTATGTATTAACTTGCTGCATGCTTTGTTTTACATTCTATTTGTTATAATACATGTATATGTTATTGTATTTGGTGAAAAGCTAATCAGAGCTAATGTTCAAATGTTCGTCGACATGCAAATTCAAAATACGTACTTTCTTACTTACTTACTTACTTACTTAACATTTTGCAGTTTATATGGAAAATCCAATGACTCTTTTCCAGCGAAATAATCTAAAAATTTTCAATAATTAAAATCGTGTAAAAAAAACTCGGGTACCTATGTTATTTTCAATAATTATGATGTGAATTGCATTATCGATTGGGGAAGATCTGATATGAAAACATTGTTTAATTTTTATTTCAGCATCGAGTATCCATGAAAAATGAAGCATCTATCAGATAAGACCGATTTACAATTTACAAACATATTTTACTTAGTAGTATAAGTTCTTCAAGGAAACGTAAAAAAAATCTTAAGCTTTTATATATTGTTTAAACATACATTAATGCTTTACATTTTATATTAATCATGTTATTGCATATGTTAATTTATTGACATGAAATACTTGCTATATCCAGTCATCTCGAGAGCTTTATTGTTTGTTATTTATGGTATGCCGTCGTTGTCATGGGATATTTTAGACTTTGTGAAATATTTTTGTAGGCGTGGAACAAACAACTTCACCCATTTCTGCAGATATAACTACACACTTAGATGTCATCACTAAAAATATTTTAACAACAGAGATTTCAATGGAACCTATAACAGAAAGTACAACAATGATACCAGCAACAAAGATAACAACTGAATCTACAAAACCAATCACATCAGAAATATCAACTACAGTAATTATAACTGAATCGACAACACAAATCACATCAGAGATACCAACAACAGCAGCTACAACTGAATCTACAACACCAATCACATCAGAGATACCAACAACAGCAGCTACAACTGAATCGACAACACCAATCACATCAGAGATACCAACAACAGCAGCTACAACTGAATCTACAACACCAATCACATCAGAGATACCAACAATAGCAGCTACAACTGAATCGACAACACCAATCACATCAGAGATACAAACAACAGCAGCTACAACTGAATATACAACACCAATCACACCAGAGATACCAACTACAGAAGTAACAACTGAATCGACAACACCAATCACATCAAAGACACAAACTACGGAATTTACAACTGAATCTACTGCACCAATCACATCAAAGATACCTACGGCAGAAATTGCAACTGAATCTACAACTCAAATCACTTCAGAGATACCAACTACGGAAGTTACAACTGAATCTACAGCACCAATCACATCAAAGATACCAGCTGCAGAAGTAACAACTGAATTGACAACACCAATCACATCAAAGATACCAACTACAATAGTTACATCTGAATCTACAACACCAATTACGACAACGATACCAACTATGGAAGTAACAACTGAATCTAAAACACTAATTACAACTTTGAAACCAACACAGGACAGTCCAACAAAAGAACAGACGACAGAAGCAACCACTAAAGATTCAACAACTGAAAGTACAACATTGTCATCATCAAATGAAGGTGCCATAGGCACAAAAGCTACTCGTAAGTATTTTTTCTGCTTTCTGTATGACTATAGATACTTTTGTTTTGCAAGGGTTGTCTGTAGTAATTGTCTTCTGTCGCAGATTATCTTGGATAACTTGCAGTGAAAAAAACTGATAAAAACAACAGTTTAAAGGCTATACTAGAGATTTAAAATGTATCCTTCTTACAGTTATATTCAAAATTAAGCTTCAACAGTTTGGATGAATAAATGATATTGTTAAATCTTCAATCATTAAATTCGAATCTTTTTTTTTAGTGTGAATGATAATTCTTAATATTCATTAAACTGGAATATAAAAAAAATATTTCATCTAAATATATCTATGCTCCTCCCATCCTGTGTTTTCTTTCAAAATTCTCATAAATTTGATAAAAGCTTTTACGTGATATAATGACAAACTACGGAAATTATTTAGAATTTTTATTTCAATTGCGGTAATGTTCAAATACCAGAAAATGTTTTTAAATTTGTTTTCAAATACCAAAACATAATTTAAAGGCTAGATAAAAAAGAAAATAAGCAATGCTTGCATCTTTGTGTTGTGTATATGTTTTGCACTATGCAATAAGGGATTGATATGAATTTGTCTTTTCCCATATTCTGTAACACGAATGAAATGTGTCTTTGATTTTTATTTAAATTATGTTCAGTGTGTTTTTAGCATTTTATATCATGTTTTCTTCTTGCACTGTTTATGGTGTTGCTTGATGATATCTCATTGAACGAACAGCCTATTTTACTACAAGCTTTTTTTTAACTCGATGATATGTGAATTTAAACATTTTTTTTAGTATCTCCATTATATTCCTGTATGGTGCAATTAAGTATTGTTGTTCACAGATACCTTGGTATATATGTATACTATACCGGTAGCATAATGGAATAAAGGGCTGTTATTCAACAGATTTAGTAAGATTTTAATTGCAGTTTCTTTCATTGTAACATCGAAATGGTAAATTAAATATGTGAAGTCAGAAAACCTCGCAATGGCTGTCTTTATTTAAATGTTTGTTTACAAAAGAATATAGGTTGGTTGAAAGTAGATCTTTTTTGAAATTTAACCTACAAATCTTCCTTAAGAAAAAACCAGAACGGGTTTTTTAAAGGAAGACAACCCAGATAAGTTAGTTATAAATGACGAATGTACTGAATATTTGTCTATTTGATAATGAACAAGCACACCTGAAGACCGTGGTCTCCCTTTTTTTGTATTGTTTTAGTGTTGTTGTTGTCTCATTGACGTACACCAAACATATATGTTTAGTAAAAGGAAATATTCAGACTGTCATATAAAATCAATGTAAGTAATTGATTTTTATCAACTGATTGAAGAAAATATTACTGTTAATAATAAAAGTTAAAATAATTATGTAAAATTCTAATGATTAGCTCCAGATGGAACTGTATCACGTTGTAGAATCCTAGCTGGTAGTGTAATTTCTGCTTTTTCAGTTTAAATTACACATTTTGAAGTTCTATGCAACTTAAGTATAGTTTTTTACACTTTTAAATTTATGAATTATGGTGATTTAAATTATAGTTATTAATTTCTGAAATTTTGATATTTTTTCAAGTTAACAACATCAATACTCCGATAATAGCCGGTAGTATCGGAGCTGTAGTTGCAGTTCTCTCCCTCATTGGAGCAATATATGCAACATATGCAGCAAAACAGAGCATTAACAAGTATGTATGAACTTTATCCTTTAAATATAATACGAGATATAGTTCTAAACATGGCAAAAAGTAAAATTCTAAACAAGACAAACACGCCTTTTGAAAAGTATATAAATATATATAAGAATATAAAGATTTCCTTCAAATTCAAGAGCATTCACAACAGAAAAAAGTAAAATCACAAAAATACTGAAGTCCGAGGAAAATTCAATCGGAAAGTCCCTAATCACATGGCAAAATCAAATGACAAAACACATCAAACGAATGGACAACAACTGTCATATTCCTGACTTGGTACAGGCATTTTCAAATGTAGAAAATGGTTGATTGAACCTGGTTTTATAGCGCTAAACCTCTCACTTGTACGACAGTCTTATCAAATTCCGTTATATTTACAACGATGCGTGAACAAAACAGACATTATAAATAAAATAGTCAAAATATGGGTACAGCAGTCATCATTGTGTTACAATATCAAAACAAACAATTATTTACAAAAAAAGCACAAAAGCATCTATCAAATTAAAAACCACATTCATTGCTTCGCGTGTCTGACGTCAGAAAATGTTAACGTCACATAAGAAAAAAGTTTGTCATTCAATGTTTATTCAAAACAATTTTATAATTTCACATGGGGAATGTTGGTATACAGGGTTAAAAAATCAAAAGTTATGTTAGAATTAATTTCAGAAATAGACCGAGATTTAAAATTGTCCAGAAGTTCTTAAGAATTTTTAAGAATCCACATATGGTAAATACCACTACGCGAGTAAAATAAATTTGTCGTTTGTCGTTCAAAGTATTTTCAAATTTATAATAGAACAATAACATAATGACATATAATAGAACAATAACATAATGACGGGATCTTTTAAAGTACACAAGCGAAGACTTTTGCTAATGCAATTCGTTTGTAAATGTATGATTAGATTATATTGGCTAACACTCCTTCTTAACTTCACTTATTGCCATTACTTAGGCCTACATGTAAGGGGACACACATATTTCTTTACATTCAGATGTTTTGTACAGTGTTTCAAGTCATCACCAACTCTTTACCATTGAAATGCATGATATCTGATACCTTAAAGAGATGTTTAACGTTAGTTGGTGCATTCGAAAAAAGATATTTGTTATCTATGTTGTGATAAAAAAGTTAAGGTTCCCGGCAAGATCGATTTTCATTTATAATACTGAGGAAGCATGTTCCTAAATTGATTGAAAAAGGACACTTTGACATTACGTGCAATAACTTGAAAACTTTTCAACCTTTTGCAAGTTTTAATCAACTGTGTGTTATGACAAAATGGATATCAAGTTAATTATTGACGGTTTTCACTTAAATTGTTCCAGATTGACGTCTACTGAATGATTGAAAAGTTACACTTCTTGTCGTTTCCTTGAAGTAAAAAAAGTTCATCAAATGATTTGTTTTATATGTTGTTATTACTATTAAATGATAGCCAATGACAAATCCATTATTGATGACGTTCCTTTTTACAAGTTCAGATGTTGTAATCCTTGATTGATTGGAATATAATATTCACTGATTAAGTTGGGAACCATTCAAACATTATTTGTATTAAATTTTTGTGTTTTAATTTCTTGTTTTTAATAACAAAATAGAGGTCAAGTTTGATATTAACGACTTTCACTTTTGCCGTTCTGTAGTAGCAGCTCTTAATTGCTTTAACAACGACACAAATATATGTTATGATAAAAAGAGCATAAGAAAGCATCATTATAAACGTCTTAAACTTGCAGTGAGATGAGAGTGTGCATTAAGTGAAACTATTTTATGAGAAAAAGAGCATAACAAGATATCATCGTAAACGTCTTAATATTGCAGTGAGGTGAGAGTATGCATTAACTGAATATATTTTATGAGAAAAAGAGCATAAAAATACACCATCGTAAACGTCTTAATATTACAGAGAGGTGAGAGTATGCATTAACTGAATATATTTTATGAAAAAGAGCATAAAAACACACCATCGTAAACGTCTTAATCTTGCAGTGAGGTGAGAGTGTGTGATCTTTTAAATCATGGATGAATACCCAAGAGCCTTTTCCATCATCTTGTTATTGTTTCTTATGTTGCGATAAAACAAAACGTTTCACCCCAGGAAATCTGTATCAACTAGATACATATTATTTATCTTCCGAGTTTATTTGGCATTGAGATAGTGCTTAATTTAAAACATTATCGTGTCGTCTTAATTTATCTAATTTGTCCATGATGTTATACATTGAGTAATGTAGTAACATATTTAAGATATTATAAAGATAACTAGTAAGAGATAAAACTGGTAAGAATACCAAATATTAGTTTCTAAATGTATTGTAAGTTGGTTAACGTTATAGTGTACTCATGGTGTCCTAATATAAATAGGCTTTCTTTCTTCTATTTTAGACCCGATATACAAAAGCAGCAAACATCAGAATTCTCCGACGTGTATGACAGTAGACAATTTCCTGCTGTTACCCCAAGATATGGTAGTCGGATAAGTTGGTATTAAGGTGACATCGTTGATTATGAGATAAAGCCAACCATATACTTTTTAACAAAGAAAATGAGATAAATTATAAACAGATTTTCGCAGATAATTAAAGTTAAAACACCATTTACAATGTATAAATATAAATTCTGCATTATTCTAGATGAAGAAAATTTTACAATGAATTGAATGAATATTACTTATGAATTATAATAATATTAAATGGCTGATATATCAGTATCGTTTGATATTGGAAATAATTAACCACGACAACTGTGGTCAACCGTCTCTTTGCATCAATTCAATCATAGTATACATGCATTTATGGTACCTCTAGATTTAATTGTATATCTTCATCTTTATGAAGCTGTTTTGATTTTCATTATGTATGCTAACTTTGTATTGTTGTCTTTCACATTATTCTTTTTTTTATTCAAAAAGGGGACATTCGATAGATTTTCAGTGGAGAAAACTTTTACTCTGCAACTAAAGTTGAATGTGACGTTGTGACGTTGTGTTTTGATCATGATGACGTCATTATAACGGAAAGGGATCATGTATTTATGTTAAGAACTTGTATTTGCAATATTTTCTATGCTTGTTTTGAAATGCAAAACAATCCGACTGGGTTCTTTGGTGACATACATCATTACCAGGATTTGAAATTTACGTTTGTGCAACAACAATATATACGCCTTTTGAAAAAAAATAAATGATATACATATCACTTTTGTGATCTTGTGCATTTGTATTTTCTATATCAATCTCTAAATATATCAACATATATTTTTTTTATATGAATATTTGTTTAAGCAATCTTATATTTATTTTCTTATTTTTTTATTTTATACATATTGTAATTTGAAAATGGAAATATTTTAATAAAGAGTTTATGTTCTTTGATTTGATTTCAAGTTATTTTACAGCGGTGAATAACAACATATGCTTATGTCCCAAGTTTGCATTAGTAGAGGTCTAAAAGTGATAAAATCAATTTTTCGATTTGCTTACGTATAACACAATAATCAAATAGAAAACATGACAAAAATGTGTTCTATTAGGTGTTATACCACCATTGATTTTCCCCTATCAATTTTTGTTAAATTTGCACTTGTCAAAAAATTGTGCAGAATTTATCTTTGCTTCAAACAAAGAAATACCTGGCACAAGTACAGTTTTATCCTGTCCAGTACTATAGAAAAAATTTCACATTACATTTCATTGCATACAAGACAATAACCATCACTGGAAGTTAACCAATCAAATTTCCCACCTTATTTAACCTGTGTACAAGCTTTAGTAACCATGTAACCTCAAGTTTCCAAAATATTCTAAAGAAACCCCAAATAAAAGAATAATGGTGCTTTGAAATACCCGAGATATATGTTTATGACCAAGAAATGTTTTACTGCAATGAAATGTAGGATCAATTACCTACAACTGTCAAATTCAAGGGAATATTTTTTTCGACCTATTTTCGTATACAACCGGATGTGACGTACCATGATTTGGTGGTACCGTAAATTGTGTTATTTTGGTTGTAGTTTTATTTTGGTTTATTTGGTGCCTCCAATGAAAGTGCAAAAATTAAACACACGAAAATAAAGCAAACACAAAAAATAGAAAAGCCAAAATCGCGTACCGGTACAACAATATCATAATGTTATTTGTTGGGGAAGATATTTTTTGTTATTGTGTCTTCCGTATATTTCCTACAATTCTATACATAGCCAAATCTGAAAATATATACCTGGTATAATTTGACAACAAAACTATATATTTTTTACTTAATTGTCAATTTTCTGAAATTGTTAATGAATTTTTATTCACACATGTCATATATATGCCAGGCTGTTGCTGATAAGACGCCGTTATTGGTAATTAGTATATAAAAACTCCTTGTAATCATTTATCTTCATTTTAATTAACTAACATATACTGCCAGAGGCATAAGGATTAAAAAAATCCTTGATCGTCAATAGATTAACATGTACTGCAATAGATATGATTAAAATTTATTTCATATGAAATTTGTAAGAAATAAATAATATATTTAAAAAGTGATTTTAATGTTTTAAGATCTTATTTCATATTTTCTTTCAGCTTTGAACCACTATATACAGAATTATTAACAATTGTATCTGTATCCGATTCCTTCATTAAGTTAACTTTGTCGTGTTTCTAGTTTGAGAAATTCAATGATATTTTGTCAATAAACGGGTAAATAAAGGCAAATATGAATGCGCTTGCTCACTACTGTTGTTCAAAAATTAAACATTTCAATTGGACGAAGCACCAAAATTACACACACCAAAATAAAACACATGCCTTTCAAGAGAAAACGACCAAAATATCCCGACGCCAAAATTTCCCACAAGTCATTCTTGATTTGATTGACGTTCGAGTTTTATTTTTTAACTCGATAATTGCGCAACAATTGGTACATTTACATTTATTGTGCTTAATGATAAACTTAACGCTAAGTTTATCTCCTCCTTATTCATGCCATTAGTATGCTTAAGTCCTTTGTGCATCACGTACATATTCAATATTTATCACCTGCGTGCATCAATCAATCTACTTATTAACATTGTGGTCAAACATCCTCCGAAATCCTATGAATTACAAAAACAAACAATGCTACAATGTGTTCCAACCTATACTTAAAATTGTCTTATCTCGTTTTAAGTTAGTTCAAATCTAGTGTTCACTGTCTCTGAAAAAGACGACATTGTTCCTGTTAGTTATTAAGATTGTGGAAATAATAGAATCGATGATCTTAGGTCATATAATAAATGCAATATATTTATGAACAATTGCATTATTGTCCTGAATTTTCAAGTATTATTCGAATTGTACTATTTGAGATAGTTTCGTGAATATCAATCTGTGATTAACACTGTGACAGTTGCTTGTGTTGAATATCCGACTAAATTCTACAAATTGGAGTAGTATTTAAGTGATTCTAATCGAGGAGGGCACAGTGGTTCAGCATGTGGTCTACATATTTACTAATAGTTAAAAAAAACCAATAAAGTGGATGACACGTCGCCCAGGATAAAACAGATGTCAAACGGATGTTGTCATGAAAACAACAACTCCTAATGTAATATGTGATTCTAGTAGCACTTTAAAAGATGTCAGGGGAACAACCTTTGATTATTCTTCAGATTCCTTACCGAAAAACAAACATTCAGACAAGTACATCATATCTGGTTCTGTCTGTAGGGTACAACTGCCATATATATTACATTGAAACAACTTGCAGCATTGTTTCAGTCTAAAACTTTCACCAGCTTGAAAATTCCAGAAAAGTGTATCCTTCAACGCAGGACCCTGTATTGAGTATACTGTGGATTCATTATTATTCGTTGGATACCAATTTTCGTGGATTTCGTGGGTACAAGTGAACCACGAAATTAAATGTTCAACGAATGACTCGTTTTGTATAGGCTTGTACGCAGACTTTCGGTCAAACCACGAAATTAAATATCCACGAACATGCAAATTTTCACTAATCCACGAAAATTGGTACCCACGAAAATAAATGAATCCACAGTACTGTATTATATTACCAAGAGAAGATTTCTGGATTCGAGAACAGCTATTAATGAACACAATTGATGATGTAGTTATTTTGTCTTGTCCCCGGTTGTTCGACCCAAAAAAGGTCACGCGCATTAGAAATATCCAGGACAGTTCAAACAGTGTCTGGATGGTTTTTTGTTCTATGTTTTAAAATCTTTCAAACTAGACTGTTTTCATACCTTTGCCACAGCTAAATTCACTATTTAAAGAGTAAAAGCAATGTTCAGCAAAGTAAGATATACAAATAAGTCAACATTACCAAAATGATCAATTGACCCCATAAGAAGTTGTTGCCCTTTAAAGTAAATTTTTAACAATTGTTGTAGAAAAGTCTAACCCTCTGAAACAACTTTAACCAAACTTGGCCACCATTTTAGTTTAAAATTGTGTCCGATGACCCAGCCTGCCAACCAACATGGCAGAAATGGCTAAAAATAGAAGATAGGGATATAATGCAGTTTTTGGCTTATAACTAAACCAAAGGTATAACGGTTGCATTAATTTATGCATCAATAAAATAAAAATAATAGGTGAGCGACACAGGCTACTTGGAGCCTCTTATTTCCCCTTGCAATGTACCGAATACTTCAAAGAGGGGCGAAAGATACCAGAGAGACAGTCAAACTCATAGATCGAAAATAAACTGACAATGCCATGTCTAAAAAAATATAAAGACAAACAACCAAATAATAGTACACAAGACACAACATAGAAAATGAAAGACTAAGCAACACGAACCCCACCAAAACTGGGGTGATCTCAGGTGCTCCGGAAGGTAAGCAGATCCTGCTCCACATGTGGCATCCATCGTGTTGCTCATGTTATTACAAACCCGATAAATAGTATAATTCGGTAGGTCACATTCGTGGTGAAAAGGGGTCAATTGACGACAAAAGGAACATATCCGATATCATCTGTGAAACGGTTATTCCATAACGGTCAACCAACTCGTGATGGCGTCCGTAAAATTTACGAAGGGATGATTTCAACTTCACCATTTGGAATTCTTGGTTTAATAGTTTCCTTGTGAGCAGCAACCCTCTATCAAGAAAATCATGTTAGGAATACAAGCCCTGGAATATCGTATCAATTGGGAAATATATACTCCGTATGCAGGCGCTGCTGGAATGTTGCTACATAGAAAAGGAAAGTTCACAATGGGAAGCTGAAATTACCCCTTTTGTTGTAAAGTTTTGTTTTCAACCGACCCTCATTGTCAATTTCTAGATGTAAGTCATGATATGAGGCAGACTTAACTGTATATGTTGTATTTTTTATCAAAATGTATTCACTATAAAGATACGAAGATGTGGTATGATTGTCAATGAGACAACTCTCCATAAGAGACCAATTGACACAGAAGTTAACATATATATAGGTCACCGTACGCCCTTCAACAATGAGTAAAAGCCATACCACATAGTCAGCTCGTAAAGTCCCCGAAATGACAAATGTAAAACAATTCAAACCAAAAATCTAACTGCCTGATTTAACGTACCCAATAGTGAACTAAAACAAATGTGATATACAGAAACAAACGACAACCACTGAATTACAGGATCCCGACTTGGAACAGGCACATGCAGAATTTGTTTTTCCCAAACAGTTGTTGGTCACAGATCCTAATGGCATGATCTTGTCCAATAGACATTTATGTCATGGTAGTAAATACTAATGATATATAACTCGGCTTCAAGTCAATAATGGTTGAGTATGAAAAGAAATGAAAATTAAGGCCTGAATGTGAAAGAATGATCTTGTATCCATATTACTGACCTGAAAAACTGCCCATGCCATTGACTGAAAGGTGTTTCTCCATCTGTTGTTTCCGTATTTAAATCAATGTTATCAACACCTTCTTGAACAAGACCCCCACCCCATCCGAGAAACATATGGGACGTGCACAGCATCTTGAATTCGCACAATTTTATGGTTGACAATACTTGAAATTAGAGTCGCACTTCACTGTACAAATCACAAAATCCATTGGTATTTTTACTGTTTCAACAATGTGTGTTTGAACCAAACTCATGATACATTTGTAAATCTTGAATGTAAAGCAGTATATCTGTTTGGTCACAGTGACAATTGACTCAACAATTTCCAAGCATTTACCAATTTCTCTGGTTTCATTTCCTGATTATAGACTTTTCTGTATGCTGTATTATGCAATAAGACGAAGGTATAGAATGAATTGAAGAAGGAAGAGACAATTCATGAGAATTTGGGTATTCTTCTGTCGAGTTTCGATGTTTTTTCTAAGTTTACACGAAATGTATATATGATCCTTATTTGTGTCTATTACTGCTGAAATAAAGGCCTGCATCTCAGAGATTTTGAGGTTAGCATTTAATTAGCTAGCAGTTGACATGGTATCCCTAATAGTTTTGTTTCTACTGAATATAATGTTAGATTCTCTTTGACCTTGTTGTGGTTGTATGAAAACTGTGTTTCTACGTAGTTTCCAAATAGAATATTTTAACTTACAGTAGGAAAGACATATCTTTATATATTAAGTAACGTTGTCACGAGGAATGCCTTTTTTCACAATAAAATCGTTGTTAATAGCCAATATAAGATTAGTAAAAGCAGTATCGTGATCTGTGATTTCTGCTTCTAGGGATTCAGATTTTTGTTTTGTTTTCGTTTCTAGCCAATATGCTCTAATGCAACCAGAAAGACATAGCGCTTGAAGTTTAAAAGATGGGTGATAAACTATTTCTACTCTTAAATTATCGTAATTGCTTGTTGCCACGGATTAAACATTCTCAATAAGTCCATCTGATTCAAACTTGCAGAGACTCAAATATTTCTTAAACATTTTGTTGCAACAAATTATACCAGAACTCAAGTCGAATCACAGACTTGTAGAATGCGTATAAACACCCGAATCTTGGAGACAACAGTCCGATGATTGTCTGTCGTCAGCTTAGAATCTTCCTCACGCAGAAAGGGAGAACAATTCTGAATACTGTTGTAACTTTTGTAGCATGAACGATGGTATACTGCCTGCATTTCTCCAAAGTCACAGCTATCAAATGAAACAAATTCATCTATAACCTTGATGTACAACTCATCCACTCGTTTGTGCATTGCAGAAACAAAAGTCGACTTCCCTTTCTTGATTAATGCACTCAAACTTTCAGTTGATTTTATGAGGCATATTATGCAATGCATGAAATTAACCACTAACTTACATCCTTTCTTGGGACTTGAAAGAAAAAAATCAACGGACTTGACGAATTGTACATGTCGCAGAATTTTAAACTGAAACTATCCGCCAATTATTTTTGATTTTATATAAATAAACTTTTCTGATCAAGTGTTTCTGACGGATAATGGTAAAAAAAAAAATATGAGCATATATATACAAAATTTTTACATATATAAGTGCACTTAATTGAAAATAGTTGTATATAATAGCGAATACGGTAGTAATTTCATATATCAATTGAGTTAAATAATAGTACAAAATGTGATGAAAGGGAAATGATTAAGTTCCGTGGTGAAATTGCAGTTTTTACTTTATACTTTTTCCGTTGAAATCTTCAGGCTTTTTTATAACTAGGTTCTGAAATTTTTATCAGTAAAAGTTTTATGAAGTACTATATGCTTAAACTATTATGGGATAGTTTTTACTACTACTACATTGTATGAAAAAGAAACTAAAGTTTGTGTTTGAATTTGCATTAAAAATGACTTCAATTTTAAACAGTTAGAACTTAACTAATTTTATAGATTAGAATAGAATAGAATACCGAATAAAACTTTTTGACATATGATAATGGCTAGGGAAAAAAATATATTATTCAAATGTTAGCAAATATTTCCAAAATTTCATTTTGAACAAGGGGAGTTGCAAACTTTCCAATATATTACTAGTCATTAAAACGATTTTTAGAAAATTATGACCATACGAAATTCTTACAACAGGGTGTAAAATAAAGAACACATATTTGTCTTTAAGTTAAGACAATTTTTAGCCGCGTGTTTTTGGGGAGATTAAACTCGAAATCTAGACGATTTTTTACACTTCTGTCACCGCACTATTTGGTTACTGATTGATGTTGTTCGAGAAAATGTAAACTAACAATTACAAAACAAAAGCAAAAAACAATCGCAAAGGAAATCCCACATATATATCTACATCATTCAAGAAGGATGGAATTTAGAAAATCACAATCCGTCCTTCTCTCTTTTGGTATTTACATAAAAAAGGATGTTGGATTTCTCCCGTCTTTATACTGGAAACCCTATTCCTTTACTTTGTTGATATAATCGATATCGATTTTGTTGGTGTATAACGCGTTAAATTCATAAAGATAACCGTTTGAGCTGTCAACAAAAACGAGTATATCAAAATCAAGTTTTGAGTTATCGAACTATATTGTAATCAGTAACGATGATTATTAAAATGAATTTAAATCACACGTTACAGTTATAGTCAACATATTTATACATGGTAATCATCGATTTGTCGCGAAAAATGACATATTGTTGACGTGGAACGATTACTTTGAAAATATAAATGAACTTTCAAAAGTGAAGTCAATTGTTTGAATAAAGTATGGCAAGTCAATAAGATCAAAACATTTTTAATTGATATAGATAAGACAGGACAACTGGAAAACCAATTGAAGAGAAAAGGTGAAAGATCAAACATGTCTGCAACCGTTGTTGTTTTTTATTTGGAAAACGAGTTATGTGTTCCATCGAAAGAAGTTCTAATTATCATACAGTATGTTTTTACTTTCTAGCATTCTTTATTTAAAAAAAGCAACTGCAATACAACATTTTGAGAAATTATTTTTGTACAAAACATACTACTTTGGTTTCTTACTTGCTGTAGAAAAATACAATTGTTGGATACATGAGCATTGCGCATTGTTAATGTTTCTCGTGCACATTTCAAAAATATGATAAAAACAAACGCGTAGAATTGGACCATATGAGGTATAATTATATCGTCATGACCATATGGTCCAAATACTCATATAATCCTGAACATATATATAACAAGTTATGCATACATCGAATAATGCCTGTTATTACTGTTAAACCCTGAAATTATAGTAGGTTTTTTTACTTTTTCTTTCTGTGACAGTTCCCATTCAAGCAGTGAACACAGCAGGTGCTGTGGATGGGGTTGTTGAATCAACAGCTTTTTTACGCACAACATTTATTTTCCACCTGATGAACACAATAACAGCACCTAAGAGTAAGATACCTGCTACAAATCCTCCTATGATAACTGGCTTATTGTCGCTGGCTGAAAAAATCCAATATCTAAGAATGGAAAGCTGTAAAGTTATATTTCAGTTAAATTATCATAGTACATGCTTTGCATTAATAATTAGTATTCATAGGATGCTCAATGTTGTGGATTTATTGAGTTTTAATGAAAAGATATACAATTAAGCAAATAACAAATTTCCTGTAAACTTGCATTCATAAAAAAAACGAATACAGTTTTATTCAACAAGCGAACATTGGTCACCATGACATTGTTTGATTGCAGAGTATAATTGTTTTGTAACCTTTCTTATCATTAATGTATTACGATTAAAAATATAGTACAGATTTGGAATATGAACTGATAGCGGGAATCGAGTAAATTATCGAGATTAAAGAAAACAAATTACCGTTTACTAGATAAAAGATACCAAGCGAACAACTTCTTTTGCTTGTCGAATGTTTCTTACATAAAAGAGTTCACTTAACAGTCTTAATCAAAATCAAACTCCAATATCCTTATTTTCATGAGCAGTAGGTACTTCATGGAATTTTGTTATTGTGTATTTTTGCTAATGTATTTTATCGATATGCTTTTTTGTATTTCTTTGTTGGCATATTCGTTTTTTATAGTGTTAAATATTGTAACACAATGTTGACTGCTGTACCACATTTTTTACATTTTGATTTTGTGCTATATTTTCTGTTCACACAGTGTTGTGAATATAATGGAATTTAATGCAACTGTCTTACAGGAATATGGCAAATGGTTTCGGATTTTAGTTTTGCCATTTGATAAAAGACTTGAATTTTCATTTGAGATCGGTATTTTTGTTAATTTATTGTTTGAAAGCATTGGACACCGAACGTTTTAAATCTGACTAAGACTTTGTATGTCACATTTTATAACTGAAACAATCAATTTACTCCGCGTGAACAGCGGTATACTACTGTTGCCTTCATTTAAACTCTCGATGCTCAAACAATAGAGACTACGTTTTGTTTAATTTTAATTTGTTGAGTTTATTCAAACAACCAATTATTACTTACTTAAAAACGATAAGTCATTTCCTCTTGCTGAAGTTGTAGGCTGAGTAGATAATGTCGTCCAATCAGAGATTGTTGCTGTTTCTGTTATAAGTTTATCTGACGTTGTTGCTGTTAAAAAATTTGCTGCTTTGCTAGTTGATGTTGGTTCCGTGAATGATGTGGGTTTTGATGCTGAGTTGGTTGTTGTCGAAACATACTTTCGATTGCTTGTATTTTTCGACTGTGTTGTTGGAACTGTTGTTCGCTTTTCTGTTGATTCAAGATATATGTTCAATTTTTGTTATTTGAAAACAGATGGTTACTTCAAGGAAATATTCAACAAAAGAAATTGAAATAGTAATTAATTCATATTTTGCCTTGTTCAGATAGGCCAACATAGTTAGTTAGTGCAGTTAGTCGCACAATTACTAACACAATTCTATATTAATATTCTTGGAATTGTTATAAAATACATTAAAAAGCATTTTGACGAACTAAATCTCGATTTATATCTACTTTTTAGAAATTTACCGTCGACGCCACTTTTTGTGGCACTGTGAAAAAGTAAAATCACAAAACTACTGAACTCCGAGGGAAATTCAAAAAGGAAAGTCCCTAATCAAATGGCAAACTCAAAAGCTCAAAAACATCAAACGAATGGATAACAACTGTCATTTTCCTGTCTTGATACAGGCATTTTCTTATGTAGAAAATGTTGGATTGACCAGGTTTTATAGCTAGCTAAACCTCTCACTTGTATGACAGTCGTATCAAATTTAATTGTATTAAAACGATATCGATGAGTGAACAAAATAAAACAGACACATGATGGTATGCATAAGTACAGAGTCACGTCAAATATATATCACCAAAAAAAAGACTAAACAGTAATAGTAATATTAATAAAGACAAATACAAGAATACTATCGAACGTTATTAAGATGATAAACAGCGTCAGTACGCAGAATCTATACTTCAAGACACACAGTTCGTAATTCTATTATGTTGTTTTTGTGTACTGTACTTAATTGATTTTAGGTCATCGTTTTTATTCTGTGGTTAAAATGTCGAAATGTACTTTAATATTACTTATTTATTTCTCTGTCCTGAGTGTTAATGCAACTGTCTTACAGGATTATGGCAAAAGTTTTCAGATTATAGTTTCGCCATTTGATAAAAGACTTGAATTTTTCTTTTGAGATCGGTATTTTTGTTAATTTATTGTTTGTAAGCATTGGAAACCGAACGTTTTAGATCTGACTAAGACTTTGTAGGTCACATTTTATAACTGAAACAATCAATTTACTCAGCGTGAACAGCGGTATACTAATGTTGCCTTCATTTAAACTCTCGATGTTCAAACAATAGAGACAACGTTTTGTTTAATTTTAATGTGTTGAGTATAATCAAACAACCAATAATAACTACCTAAAAAAGATAAGTCACTTCCTCTTGATGAAGTTGTAGGCTGAGTAGATAATGTCGTCCACTCCAAGATTGTTGCTGTTTCTGTTGAAAGTTTATCTGACGTTGTGACTGTTACAAGCTGTGCTGCTTTGCTTGTTGATGTCGGTTCTGTGAATGATGTGGGTAACGATGCTGAGTTGGTTGCTGTCCAAACATACTTTCGATCGCTTGTATTTTTCGACTGTGTTGTTGGAACTGTTGTTCGCTCTTCTGTTGATTAAAAATATATGTTCAATATTTGTTATTTGAAAACAGATGGGTACTTAAAGCAAATAGTCAACAAAAGAAATTGAAATAATAATTATTCAAACTACTCTCATCAGTGACACAAAAACGGAATTATATTGTCAGACTGGTCAATCAGGGTTAAAATATCCGAAATTGGGAGATTGTATACTCCCGCGCAGGAGCAGACCGGTTAGCTCAAAACGGGAGGGTTGGCAGGTAAGCAGTGCAAAGCCACGTCATATGTATCAAAGATACACAAAAAGTCATATAGAAAAAGCACATTAGCAAAAAATGAAAGATGAGAATAAAAATATTATAGAACAATAACATAATGACGGGATGCATAAGTACAGAGTCACGTCAAATAAATATCACAAAAAACAGACTTAACAGTAAAATTAATATTAATAAAGACAAATACAAGAATACTATCGAACGTTATTAAGATGATAAACAACGTCAGAACGCAGAATCTATACTTCAAGACACACAGTTCGTAATTCTATTATGTTGTTTTTGAGTACTGTACTAAATTGATTTTTAGGTCTTCGTTTTTATTCTGTGGTTAAAATGTCGAAATGTACTTTAATATTACTTATTTATTTCTCTGTCCTGAGTGTTCTTGCATTTATTTGTACTGTATTCCTGTCATGTAATGTTATCATTTAACGGTATATTGAGCATTGTCATAAAGCGCTAGGTTTGGCTAGCTTCAACCAGGTTAAACCAATCATTTATTTCTTTAAATGTCATGTAACAGGTACCAAGTGAAGAATATGGCAGTTGTTTTCTAAAAGTTTGTTTCTATGTGTGATGTATTGTCGTTTTTTTGCACTTCAGTGTTTTTGTTGTTTCGTTGTTTTCCTATTATAGTTTATGGATTCCCTCGGTTTTAGTTGGTTACCCGGATTGGTTTTCTCTCAATCAATTTATGACATTTGAACAGCGGTATACTAATGTTGCCTTTATTTTTGAGAACATTATTAATCCCTTATATGAGCATGTTTCTAGGTAATGAAATAAACCAGGAAAACAAAAAGCAATAACCAAATGACGGGTCGCAAATTATTTAAATAACAACAATTGAGGTTTAAACGAATGAATATAACAGCTGAGTATGAAAAGAGGGAAAGAAAAATTGTAGGTTGTTTTTATATATGACTTTGTCAAAACTCACGTGTTATTGGATTGTGTGATGTACCATAAAATGTTAGAGACCAGGAAACCAGCGTTACTGCAAAATAAATATGCAGTATAATTAATATATACCAATTAATGTAGTGCTCATCTAATGTTATGCAATAACTGTCTTTTGATGAGGTAAATGTGTGATTTTATTGACTTTTGAATATCAGTATTTCAAAAGTCAATTATATATACCTCATACTAACCAAAAAAATGCGTACATCAAACGGTTTTAAAATTTTAGTTATGCACGTAGAAACGCGCCCTTTTGTCCGCTGAACATACGTTTTGCTTATTTCTTCAAAATCAAATTCTGAAAGACATACTCAAGTTCTAACAATACGGAATAAACAAAATGATAGCTAATTGATATTTGTAGAACTATCAATTAATTAAAAACAGAGTATTTCGAAACCATACAACATGGGAATTAACATCCTCAAATTAATTTTAAAGAAAAAGAAACCAATAATTTAATTATCATTATCAATAAATGAACATCTGAAGAATTCGAAGCAGATTGATTATCACAAAGATAAACCGATTTCACCTGCTGATTAAGCTTTACTGAGACCGCCTTGTGTAAGAGGTCATGAAAGCTATAAGATGAATAATTATATGAGTATCATTAAAACTATTATCTAGATAAGAGATAAAAGATATATACGGTGTTAAACTTACCAATAGAATATCCTTTATAAGAACCAACTTTAAGTCGCCAGGTACCAACAGGGTTTTCCCACCAGAAATGAACTGACATGAACGTCCATTTCAACCATCCTTTTCTTTTGTGTTTTCCGGCATCGTCATGCCGGTAATGAAGTAAATTACTTTCAGTTCCGCTTGGAGAAACAAGATATAGTTCTGTTTCACCACGATATCGACTGTAGGAGAACTTTATTTGAACTGTAACGTGTTCTAAGTAACGAATGAAAATATTACTCCTGGAAAAGTGCATTGTGTCTGACGACCACAAACTAGTAGAACTAAAATGAAAGAAGAAATTTATAACTTATTTGCACAATTTCCAATTTGACCTCAGTACAAATAAACTCATTATAACTACTAGGCTTTACGTTTTTTACGCGAAAGGCCCGTTTTGTCTACAGAAGAATCACAAGTGACGCTAGAATAAAAAAAAATTAAGGACAAATAAAGTATGAAATTGAATAGCATTAAGGACCAAAAATTCCAAACAGTTTTCAAGTGTTTCCCAATCTCTTCTAAGGTTATTTTTTTTTGGTGTTAAAAATCCTTTGAAGTATTTCGAAAATTCGAAGTTTTGTAAACAATTATTCATAATTATGACCATATCTATAATAATTCATGTCAACACCAAAAAAATGCCGACTAATTGGCTTGTACGAAATATTGTTTTATTATGTCATATGCCACAGAAATAGTTTAGATATCATGTGCAACATTTATATTTCAAAATATGGACAATATGACATGTTAAATTTGATTAAGAATTTCAAATTATAAGTAGTTGCTTATTTTAAAATAATAGTAAATGTTGAACTTCCACAACTATCGAGTATTTTTTCATGTCAAGAAGTGAAGTTATGTAGAAATTATATGATTAAATCTTAGATATCATACAGATACGATTAAGAATGAAAATCTGTTTAGTTGTTGATATATATTGAAAAGTCTAATTACATGAACGAAAAACGAGACAACGGATACATACATAAACGGAAACCTAGTAAGCGTTGTAAAGCTGTGTTGTACTGGAACAGTAACCCATGTTTTAGCTTTATTGACCATGGCTTTGGCATCCATTAGACCATACCCGAGGACTTGGCTAACTGCAAAAATATATTAAGGAGTTTGGAATATTTACAATAATTGTATTTTTTTAAATGAAAAAAAAACTATAAGTCAAAACTAAAGAGAGCATAATTAAACAAATTAAAGAATATAGTAGTTGTCTAGTTAAATGCCTCGATCTTTGTTTTTTACTAGTTCTATCTCTAGATATTTGCATGACACTCTCTTGTGGTCTAGAATTACATGAGCAACATTATAAGTAACCATAGACGAATAATCTGTTTCCCTCCCGGTTAACCTGCGATCAATATCGATTTCATTGTGGGGTTTGTGTTGCTTAGTTGTTATTTTTTTATGTTGTATTTTATGTTATGTTGTTTGTCTTTTTGTCGTCTTCCGTTTTTTGCCAAACGGCCTAAAGACAAACAACAGTTTACAAAACACAGCATATAAAACTAAAGACTATGAAACACGAATACAAACAAAATCTGTGGTTTATTACAGATGCATGGGATCTGTATGCATGTTCGGCTCTATATATGGCACCCGTCGTGTAACTCTTGAAAGTACGAATCCCCAAGTCTAATTTGATATCTCACATTCGCGAAAAGAACGAAGGAATTGTATTAACGACATTTGGAAATATCCGTCAGCATCTGTTAAACAGATTTTCTGTAACAGCCAACCAATTTGCGCTATCGTGATGACGTCCTGTTGAATCAGTCTTTCATAACAAGGTCGACGGAATAGATACGTTCAACACATTCACCAAATTTGTATAATTTAGCGAGAAGACACCATCTATTTACCGAAACTTGAAGTTAAGTGATAATGCCAGCTGTTTTACACTCATCTGGAAAGGTATTGGATGTAATATGCCTCATATGAATAAGAGATAAGTCGGCAAGAAGGAGAGTACAGTTGTGTCCTATGGAAATGCTGATTATTTAATTAAAAAGCACCTCCTCAAAACGTGACTAATATGTTGTCAATCATGACATTAAGAAATTTGATAATGCTAGATTCTTAGATTTTTCTGTTTGAATCTGAGCAGTTTTTTAATATCATATAAAAGATACATTTTAAAAACAATCGGAAAAACAGGTTGTAGACATAATTCGTACAACTTATTTCAGAATAAAAAAAGAAAATTGAAATGATGGGTTGACGAATATGTCAACCTATATGCCGTCCAACCAGTGTATAAACCATATAAGCAGAGTTTTACCAAGAATGAAATGATCCTATTAATTTTAAAAGAAGGGCGAAAGATACCAGAGGAACATTCAAACTCATAGATCGAAAACAAACTGACAACGCCATGACCAAAAAAGAAAAAAGACAAACAGATAAACAATAGTAAACATGACACAACATAGAAAACGGAAGACTAAGCAACACGAATCCCACCAAAAACTGGGGGTGAATATACTTAATAATATAAAACAAATTATTGATGTAAAAAGAGATTATGTACAACAACTTACATTCCTTGTTTGCTCCGTTTACTGACCAGTCAGAATATGTGTCATTAAATCCTTTCCTTGATGATGTAAGGACTATCAAATGTTGCACGTCTCTCCATGTGAGATAAGGACTGTGAAGGAAAAAACGACATAAATATCATTTCATAATGTAATTATCATTTGTTAAAAATCTCTGTGTAGTGATATTGGACATGTTTCTTTTTTTAACACGTGACTGAGCTTTACTATTTGTGTTGTTTTGGAAAGTAGAGGAACATAGAATTAATGATTAAAATCTATGGAGCTATCAAATGTGTTCAAAGTATTAAATTTTCAAAGAAAGTATTGTCTTAAAAAAGGAATTTTTTAACACGAGGAGCCGTATCACGAAAGGGTGTTCCGGGTATGCTAATTTACGGAAAAGTAATCTCACTTTGTACCCCGAAAATTTAACCACATATGTGAAAATGTCTGAGCTTCGAAAAGAGCCATCATACATATCTTAATTTACGATATGGACTGAGCTACAGGAAAAAAACGCTACCATTACCGCCTTTGGAATATCAATTAAAGATACTGACCCAATTTACAAGAAAATTGTTTGAAGTTGTCCGACTGATTTATTCATGATTGCACCTTGTACACCATGCAGAAAAAATTGTGAAAATGAAGGTTAGTTGTCTTTTATATATACATATTTATCACAGCTGGTTCTAGATACACATTATCTAAAAACAATTTTTTCGCTTTTGAAATGCATTACTGGCGGGGAGCTGAGAACTTGTTTTAGGCACAATCAAAACTCTGTTTACCCGAGAGGGGCCGAGATCACTTTTTATTGACTTGAAAAAGGCAATATTAAGCTACCACTTATTGCTCCTCATACAAAAAGTTTAAATGAAGATTGATAAGCCTCAAGGGGAAAGCATCTCTATTTTTTTATGATAAAACTTTCAAGAATTGGATTTTTTCTTTCTCAAAAATACTTATGTACTTAAATCAAAATGACAACACAACCTGAGTAAATTTTTTGTCTTATTCAGTTTCAGACAAATCATTACTATTCAACCTGAGACGGCAAAATAGAGGTTTAAAAAGTTCTTAATAACTGCAAAAAAGAAGATCTGGTATCATTGCCAATGAGACAACTCTCCACAAGAGACCAAATGACACAGAAATTAACTTCTAAAGGTCACCGTACGGCCTTCAACAATGCGCGAAGCCCATACCACAAAGTCAGTTATAAAAGGCCCCAAAATGACTAATGTACAACTATTCAAACAAGAAAACTAACGGCCTTATTTATGTAAAAAAAAAACTGAACGAAAAACAAATATGTAACACATCAACAAACGACAACCACTGAATTAGAGACTCCTGACTTGGGGCAAGCACATACATACAGAATGTGGCGCGATTCAACATGTAAGCGGTATCTCAACCCTCCCCTATCCTGGAATAGTGGTGTAACAGTACAACATGAGAACGAACTTTAAAAACTGGTAAGAATTGTGTTTTATAAGGCAAGCTCTAAATTGTTTATTTATGGTTTTTATGCATTTGAGATTACAGTCAATATGTTGACAATAGGCTGATATGAAAACTGTTGTTATGGTATTGATATTATATAAAAATGCTTAGTTACTGATCTTTTCGACTCGACATTCGACATTTAGAGTTATACTCTGAGGCAACTGTTCGTCTTGTAACGCTGCAAACTGTACTTAGCAATATTTTAATCGGTAATTATTTAATGACATTATAAGACGAGTAATGTTACAATGTTTCCTTATAAACCTCATGTGCATTTCTCAATGATAAAGGGTTTAGACTGAAATACAATTCAAAAAACCTTTTTTCAAATAGAATTATGTGAAATGACCAGTTTCGAAAATTTGCACTTCATTGCACTTTAATCATATGATAACAATAACAGTAGTTTAGACTGGTTTCTATAGTTGAATATACCAGATTTCCAGTAGTAAAACTAATTACGTTTTTTTCTTTTTATTATATCTACATTTTTGCATAATTTATCAGTAAAAATGCACTATTAGGCACCAGAAAATGTTATTAAATGCTTTACAGGGTCTGTGTATTGTAATTAAAGGTTATCATCAGATGTTATGTCCATATTAAGACTAGTGAAGGTAAACTGTAAGAAATTAATTATGCGTACACATTGTATTCAGAATGAATAAATATAGCGTTAAAAGGGTCATTGCCTTATGGTGCTGAAACAACTTTTTTTTCCAGAAATGGACAAAAATACACAGATTTATTCAGAAGGTCATACAGATGAAGATCACACAAGAGTATTTGAAAACATCAGAACTATGGATTTCAATATTGGTCAATATCCCTAATGCGCCTCAAATTGAGGAACACAAAAGTTGTGTGTAAACAAGTAATTGAACTTAACCATTTATGTTTATTTGGAAAGAAGAGGAACATAGAATAAATTTGTAAAATCTATAGAGCTATAAAATGTGTTCATAGTATTAAATTTTTTAAGAACTTATTGTGTTACAAAAGGGATTTTTTACCACGAGGAGCCGCATTACGAAAGGATTTTCGGGATATAGATATAAGAAGATGTGGTATGAGTGCCAATGAAACAACTCTCCATCCAAGTAACAATTTATAAAAGTAAACCATTTTAGGTCAAGGTACGGCCTTCAACACGGAGCCTTGGCTCACACCGAACAGCAAGCTATAAAGCGACCCAAAATAACTAGTGTAAAACCATTCAAACGGAAAAACAACAGGTCTAATCTATATAAAAACGAGAAACGAGAAACACTTATGAACCATATGAACAGAAGACAACTACTGAACATCAGATTCCTGACTTAGGAGGACAGGTGCAAACAATTGCAGCGGGATTAAACGTTTAATGGTACAAAACCTTCTCCCTTTTCTGAAACAATAGTAGAACCTCACAACATATTTAGAAAGACACACTATAAAATATCAATTGGAAGGCTTAACTCAATCAAAAACGTAGTTACACAAATTAACACACAATGAACGAATAAATGTGATCTGTGATACAATGCAAATACATAGTTGATAAAAATAATATGTTAATTTCGCCAAAAATGTAAAAATAAATTTGCATAACAGTGAAAAGTCAGGAAAAAAAGTATATATATACATAGCGTTCACAAGGTGATGTTTTGCTACCAATTGGTGAAAATAAAGCAAAGTCCATAACTCATGTTAAACGTTTCAATGTAAGTTGTGGTGAAGTTAGCAATTAGAAGAATGTATCAGTATCATTAAAATGGACATACATGGTAAAAATGCCGTAGCAAATGTCTAATTAATATGGCGGTACCCGTACAGCATGGACATCTAAAAACTGATGACAAATAATTTGTCCAAACAATTTGTTTTTTTCGGTCAAATAAACCTATAGGCGTATCGATCAGAAGATATAAAAGGCATCAGTGATACGAGGTTCAATAAATCGGATGAAAAATAGCAAATCAATATGGTGAACAAAGTGTTCAGACGTTGATAATCAATCTCACTATGTGCTTCGCAGTAAAAGAGGGGCGAAAGATACAAGAGAGACATTCAAACTCATAGATCGAAAATAAACTGACAACGCCATGATTTAAAAAGGAAAAAAGACAAACAGACAAACAATAATACAATAATACACAATACACAACAAAGAAAAATGAACACTAAGTAAAACAACCCCGACCAAAACCTGGGGATTATCTCAGGTGCTTCGGAATGTAATCAGATCCTGCTCCACATGTGGAACCCGTCTTGTTACTCATGTTATTACAAACCCGGTAAAAAGTCTAATTCGGTAGGTCCCATTCGTGAAAAGGGAGCGGGATTTAAGTTACGACATTCCGAACATATCCGGTATCATCTGTGCAACGGATATTCCGTAACAGTCAACCAACTCGTTATGGCGACCGTAAAATTTACGAAGGGACAACCTCAACATATGAAACTCTTGATTTAATAGCTTCCTTATGAGCAATAAATGTCATTGAGATGATTTAACATCGTGTTATTCCCCCACCATTATAATTAGTACATCAAGTGAACTCAACATAAGAACGTGAAGCAGACTAACAAAAAAGGCAACAGTAGTAAACCGCTGTTTAACAGTCATAAATCGAGTAAGCCGAGATACAAACTAAACCCGAGTGAACCACATGATTATAAGAGAAAAAAAAACGGCATAACAGAAACACTTAACTGCAACAGAAACAAACGCTAAATTACTTAGAAACAATTATTTGATAACAACTGCTATATTCCTGACTCAGTACAGGATATTTTAAAGAAAATTATTGTGGGTTGTATTGAACCTGATTTTATGGTTTTTTTCATCAGTGACATTCATTTCAAAAAGTTGAAAAAACCTCAATCACTGTACGAAGTTAAAGAATATTGAGTACCCAAAATTCCGAAAGTTATGCTATGCTTTGGTAAAATAGACAAACCAGAACATTACTTTCAAAATGGTTAGGGCACCACATTCTTAATAAGCAATGAATCTTCAAATATTTTGGCCTTGAGCATCACTGAAGAGACAATGATTGTCGAAATGTCCATCTGGTGCAGAAAAAATGATACCGTTTATGTTATCACTACCACTGGGTCGCTGCCTCTGATTGTTGACTGATAGTACGCGAGGGTATCACCATCACATTAGCCAGTACCGGCATATACATACGGATTGTGTGTTACTAAAATTTGCTGTTACAAAATTTGTGTTATTACTTAAAATTAAAGAATGTATCTCCCTCATGCAAGGCTCTGATTCCTTTCCCGGTGTTGGCTATACTTTTATTGTCCTTTTTTGTTTTTAGCTCTTTATCCTTTTGATAAGCTTTGGATTTTCAAACATTTTGGCCTCGAGCATCACTGAAGAGACATTGATTGTCGAAATACGCATATAGTGCAGAAAAAATGGTACCGTTTATATTATCAATGTTTCGATAGAAATGCACTAAAATTTGACTTATTACGGATGTGTACTTGTATTAGTACTGCAACTGACCTCGAAAAAGACGCTTAGTTAACGAGTTTAATGTTCCGGAATAACACACGACTGCAAATGGTTTTAAATGATAGAATAATATCTATACTTTAATTTCCGTCTGGTCGTAAAAAGTTTCTTTGGTCTCATTTTTGTATTTTAACCCTTTAATGGGGTACCCCTTAATTTACGGTTTTGGGTAGTTACCTTAAAATCCCAAAACAAAATTATTTTGTTAAATTTCCGGCTCTTTTCGTAAATATTTTTGATGCACATATCATCAAGGATCATCGGAATGATGAAGACATAAATATATCACCATCCCCGAGTAAAACTCTCAAACTTAAAGTTTGCAGTTTTTTAGATTGAAATTTAACGCATTTTTCTTTGAAAACGAGAAAACATATGATTCAAAAACAGTATTTGACATTTGAGAGGACAAAATATATCATTGCGATACTGCATGCAAATTTTGTGGGGCAAATTCCAAACAATTTTGTCAAAAACTCAAAAATAAAAACATCATTTATACCTTTTATTATTACGGCAATTTCATATCCGTCAATCAGCTCCATCATTTATTTTTTCCTTCACATTGAATTTGATAGTTTCAATGTGATTATGTTCATTTTCTTGGATAAGTTAAATAATTCTAAGTTTTTTGAAGTGTGATTTGATTATATATAGTAGTTCTTTCGTGTATTTTGTGTTAATAAGTTATATTTTTGTTGATAAAATTTTGACTTTTTATAAAATTTAACCAAATCCTTCAGATAAGATGTTTTTCCGTATAATGACTAGTTGTGGAAGTCCTACTAGTCCCAAAAGGAGAAGGCTTGATATTGTGTGGAACAAATACATTGTATGTCAATGTTCAACCTCAAAGCAATTAATATGCAAGCGGTCGGGGAAAAAAGTACAATTGATGTTTCGCACAAATTTTGTGTGTGACAAGGTGATGCTACAACTAACATCTCTTGATATTCTGCTTTCCTTGGACGAAAGATTTGTGAATCATCAGTGATGTTATTAGTCCTTCACCAGAAGGCAAAATTGTAGCGTTTATAAATTAGAAACAACAGAAAGCCAAATATGTGATCAATCTGATGCACATGTATCCTCACAACCTGACACTTTTATACGATCTCGCGCTCAGTTTCCTCCTTGTAGTTTGGATATCAAAACATATTTTTTGTGTAAAAGCAAAACCTTTAAAAAGAACAGAAAACTACACAAAATTGAGTCGCCTGAACGTGTTGACATTCTTTTGAGGTGTGATAATGTGAGTAATCATTTATTCATGGTAAAAATCGCGAGTACAGATTTATTTTCAAATGCAGTCTACTTTTCAGCATGCATTACCAAGTACTTATTGAAGTCAACACTTGTGCAATCAGGTAAAGCAGTTACTGAAGAATTAGAATATAAACTTGCTTTCAATTAATTGAAAACGATTGTTAATGATGATATGTTCGTCCATAAAAAGGCCTTTCTCATGTAGCACATCCTCGACATATACCGATCACTTTCACCCAAGAATGTCTCTGATGCTTACCCAACTGCCAAACTCCAGAACAAACTAACTAGTTATTATGACACCTTACAATTCAGACACAGCGGGGACAAGGGATGTCAATAATAGAGTTTAGCTCTGAGCTCACTATAGGGGATGCCATATCAGAAGGAGAATTGAAGTCTATGTTTTGTCTTTCAGAATTACACCAAGGTGTGTTTGAAGATATCAAGGATACATTAAATGAAGAACAATTACTTCACTCTGCCGTTAGCGCTCTTAGAAGCTCTGTCCTCGTTGGGTGCTTCTATGGAAAAGATGTCCGCATCGCTTTTTAAGTCCATTTGTTAGTTAATTGGTGAAAAATCAAACAAAGTCGCTTCTGAACCGTATATTGACCCTAAAGATAAAAAATTCGCAAATGTATGGCTATTACAAAATCAATCGTTTCTGTAGCAAAATCAACATTCGCCCATTACATTTGGGATTGGCCGTGCAGTTATATAACGAATATTGGGATATGGGTCATGAACATTGATATAAACTTTTTACTCACATGGCTTTTGTGTTTCCTATGCAGAGGCAAGACTATACCTGACAAGCATTGCCATGCACGAGTTTGACCGAATCGAGACGGTATAAACGCTCCAGATGGCATTGTTTCAAAACACCAAGGGGGGTGTTTGATACAAAAAGGTACAGACGATATAGTCATCAACAAGGAGACAATTGATAGTAAGGAACGTTTCATTCCATGGACCAAGAAGACCGGGAAGACAAAAATGGATAAACCCCAACATTTTTCAAGGGATAACTGTCATCAGATTACTTACAAGATTGACTTTGTACCTGCAAAGGTAAATCTTTGTGCTCAAAAGCTGAGTTTGCTCTGAACAAACTCTGTCCTTCACCGAACTTGCTTGTGTCATGAAAGGGATGTGTGTTGTAATGCAAATACGCGTACCGAATCCGCATACGATGACGAAGAGATTGATCCATATCCCTATTTAATGAAGACTAGAGCTATTGCATGTAGCTTTTAAAATACAAGTTATATAAGGGTCTTGGCCGATTTTAAATTACAGCATTAGCAAATTGGCATTATATTGTATTTTCCATTACTTCCCTAAAAAATTGATGAGTTTACAGTTTGTTTTACATTCAATCAACTGCTAAATCAATGCAAGTAACACTTATGATTTTTTTTAAACCTCGCATTCGCCTCGGTTGACTATGATATTTTTTGTGTTATAACTGATCTGTCCGGACTTTGCAAATACACAATATTTATTTATCTATAACTAGATACTAATTTTCCCAAAATACATAACCTTTTAGATGCTAAATTAAAAACACTGTTTCAGCGCTTGAATTTTGTTTTTTTTCAGAGATAGAAAAAATATTGAAATAATTTGATAAACTGGTGTTTTATAGTTTAGATAATAATTCTGTAATATACTGTAGTGAAAAATTATAAGAAATATGAAAGTTAATGGATGTAAAAAGGTCAAGGCCACTTCTACTTTTGCTATGTCATAAATGGAAAAAAATCAGAAGGTTAAAAATCAACGCCATTTTGTAATAGCAGCTCTTCATATGAATAGTCAAATTTATAGTTTTAACATCCTTTGCAGCATATGCTTATGATTGAATCGTTTTTGTAGCATTCTAATGAATAAATATCAGAAATTTTCTGCTTTTTGTCCTTGTGGTTGAAATATTGATATCTTTAGGCCTGACCTTTGACCCCAATTTCACAAAAATGTGACCACTCTGGAATTTTACGACCAAACTTTTCTTATTGTAAACGTTTTTCTCTTTCCATCGATATATAATTTAGGTGTGTGTTCTTCCGGTACATTAAAGTTTAAAAAAATTAGCTCTGGTTGCAGTACTAATAAGCAACAAAAAGGGTGCCACACAAGGAACAGAGAACAGCTAATCATTCAAATGCACCAGAATTCATCCACGATATGTAAGGTGTGTGATGTTCAATTATTGGTTTTCTTTGTCCTTTTCGCTGTTTTTATCTTCAGCCATGTGTCATATGTTCTCATTGGACTTTTTCATTGTCACCCAGAATAAATATTTTCTATTTGAACATTACTGATCATTACTTTAACGTAGTTTTTTTCCTGCACAAACATATTATTCTAAAATTTTATTTTGAAGTGACACAAATATAATCAACGAATATTTAATCGATTGGCATTTTGAATAACAGAAGACGATACAATGAATTATTCTCTATGACCTTGTTATGCAGATATTCTGTACACTTACTTTGCTTGCAGAGCAAGAGCAATTATCCCAGATGCTATTGGTACTGAGAATGATGTTCCCTGGTTACCATTGGTGTTACACTCATCGGGAGTTGAAGTAGTAGTCTGTGAAAAACACATATGAGGATAACAATTTTGATGGAAATCAAAGACACAGATACAGTGTATACATTATTGTTCATCAATATGTTTGCTGTGAAATGTGTAATACTGTATTGAGTTTAAATTGTGTCACTAAATTAGAATATATAAAGTAATTCGTTTATAAAAAAAAGTCTTAAATTTGACCGGGAATACTGAACATGTTATTTAATATATATATATATGTATTTATATGTGGTCGGAATTATATGATGTAGTACTTTGATACTAACTAAATATCTATCTTCCTTGCTTCCACCATATGTTGCAGCCAAAGCAGGAGCACAAACTTCGGAGTAATACGCATTTTGTCCAAGTTGTACGCTAGTTACAGCCACAGTATAAATACTATTGACGTATCCATCAGCATTACAGTTGTCGTTTGTACCTCCATTACCTGCAGCCCATATATAAATAGCTCCTTTACCATTTCTACCCTTGAAAGTTTTGAAAATATTAAAATTTACCTCAAGTGATTAAATATGTAATTGTTTTCATGAATTGTTTCCTTTATTTTCTCTTAGTGTCAGTAGTTTTACTTAATTTAATAACAATTCAATTATGCTAATTTTGCCGTTTTTTTAAATGCCGACCTGGTTTTTGTCATGCTTTTTCCCGATGCAAATATAAATATGACGCCTTTACCATTCCTACCCTGCTCCGAAAATAAATTTAATTATAGAAAGCAGACTTGAAGCAGATTTTAGGTTGATTAATTTGTCCAAATGAAAATATTGTTATTCATTTCATTTGTGAAATCGTTCGTGCAAGTTGTCTTATTTTTCGACTTTTAAAGGACATTGATGTTTTGAGTTGATAGTTTCATTCATACTTATTACACATATTTTTGAAAACAAAATGACAGACCTGTACCGAATAGAATATACAAAGTACATTTTGATTTTATGGAGAATGATATTTTTTGAAAAAAAGTATTTAGAAACATAATATAACATGTATAAAGCACACTATACCTAATCAGAGAATTAAATTTATAAGTATCAACGATTGATATCAACTTAATTTTTTACTATTTTAAGAATTGAACGAACACGAGTCAATTATTTATGCATGCAATAGTTGATGTGTTGTGCCACACTGTTCATTATTATTGATAATATATATTATGTAGGGTTTGTTTACCTTACAAACGAACAGTTTTCAAACATTTTAGAGAACAAAGCACTATATAATACACTATACATTTACTCAAAGTGAGAACTACACCTAAAGAGTAAACAACCATTGCCTACACTTACATTTTGAACTCCTGCTTTAAGAGCTTCTTTTGTTAGAGTTCCAGGTCCAAAAAATCCGTACCCCTCTGGAGGGCCCCAGCTATTAGAGTATATGTCTATTTTATTTATATGATGATTGAGAGCTTGTGCTTCCTCTGAATCTGTTAATCCATGGCTGCCAAGTAAACGTACGCCTAAAATAGCGGATACACATCACTTTACGTTTGGTTTAAGACAGTTGTCATACAAAACAATGATTCATAGATCAAGGCTTTCTTCAACAGTATCACTTTCAAATAAAAAATCAAGGGGAGTAAAACATTCATGTTTCCGAATGTGCATATTTTGCCAAAACATGTTTGTGTTAACACAGACAGTTTTATTGTAATCAATCGTCGAACATTCTCGTTCAGTTGGTAAAGCGTAAGACAGAAATCGACCTCATGCAAATGAATATTAAATACACTCATCACAGATACCAGGATACAATTTTGTATTTACGCCAGACGCGCGTTTCGTCTACAAAAGACTCATCAGTGACGCTTGAATCCAAAAAAGTTAAAAAGCCCAATTAAAGTACGAAGTTGAAGAACATTGAGGACCAAAATTCCTAAAAATTTTGCCAAATGCATCCTATTTTTGTTTGAAAAAAAATCAATAGTGAATATGTAGCTATTTAAAATTTATTTGATGTAAAACCCTACAAAGAGACTAAAATTCATATTTAATTTTGTATTTTGTATTTGAATGTTTAAAATTCGATAGATCATATATATCAGTCATATATATATGTAAAATTGAGAATGGAAATGAGGAATATGTCAAAGAGTACAAAGTTAAACAGTTGCATTGGGTAGACTTCTATATGATGCAGCTTATATAACGTTGATTTACTGAAAACCAAAAGAAAAAAAAACCAATGATGACATATTTTAACGAACATAATCAATACATCACTGGTAAATTATAAAGTCAGGAATTTTGTTACCATAAATTACTTAAAACTTTTACTAAATTCGTTCATAGATACAAAGATTTGATTAGTAAATTTGACTGTACCTGTAAACCTGTGACTGTAGAAAACTTTACGGTTATATTGTACTTAAAGCGCAGAAATCACTTTATGTGATCCGTATTAACTCATCGAACCTTTAAACAAACTTATTAGTAAATTTTATCTTACCAATGTTGTAATTAGATCTTTAAATATAGTTTACATTGGCACAAATATCGATTTTGTCATCAGCAAATTAAAACATAACTAGATTTGTATTCTTTTCAAACGGAATGCATGTCGACAAATCCACGTTTATTATTTCTAGAAAGATGTTAACTTCTAACTATCATACTGCCTGTCGATACATTTATTTTTGGCATTGCACTAGTCATGTCTTCTGTGACTGTCCATGACGTTAAAATACTACATCCCTAGTATTTGTTTTTGTTGATTTCAGTCTCTGATGCATGATTTTTTTTATTAAGTCGCCAAAACGGAGTTTCGGGGACTTTATGTTTTTGTCCCGTTTCTTATAAAGTCGCCAAAACAGAGTTTTGGGGACTTTATGTTTTTATCCCTGGGGTCATTTTTCGAATGGAAACAACAAAAATGCGAAAAATCTAGATTTGGTCCAATCTTTATGAAACTTGACAGTAATGTGACCTGTCATGTGTAGATGTGCCAGTCGACTTTTGAATTTTCAAAATGGCTGCCGTTACCATGGAAACTGCAAAAATGTCAAAAAATTTAAAATGCTTCAAACTTAATGATACTTTACACAAATGTTGACTGTCTTATGCAGATGTGGCATTTGACTTTGGAATTTCCAAAATGGCCACCGTAACAATGGAAAAACGAATGCCTTACTTTGAAAATTGGTCCAATTTATATGAAACTTGTAAGTTATGTGACCTGTCACGTGTAGATGTGATATCCGACTTTGAAATTTCAAAATGGCTGCCGTTACCATGGAAACAGCAGAACAATGGTTGGGGGCCGTTTTGGCGACTTTTGTGTTAGCATCCTAAAACAGGATTACTTGTTATTAAGTCGCCAAAACGGAGTTTTGGGGACTTTATGTTTTTGTCCCGTTTCTTATTATTATTATTATTATTATTATTATTATTATTATTATTATTATTCTTAACCCTAATTTGTCCGAACATTTTCTTCCAAGCCTTAAATGATGGAAACTTTATATTTGGTATGATGATGGGGTAGTATCCCTAGGTGTGCATTCAGTATTTTTTATTTCAAATGGGGGTCAACTTGGCATTTTTTGGGGGCCGGAACATGGGTGGGGTAATTTTGCGACTATTGATTCGCTACTGGTAGAACCTTTAAGTTTTGTGTAATACAAGAGACCGATGTCCAGGTGTCCATTCCACATTTTTTATTTCGGCCGGGGGTCATCTTGGCAATATTTTAGGGGGTCAATTTTCATGAAACATTCTAGAACAACAGTCATGTGATTAGTCATGTGATAGTGTTGAATTATTCCTATGTACTTTTTATGTTATATAATGATAGATTATTACAGGTAGCATCATATCTAGCTGTAATTCGACTTTGGAATTTTTAAAATGGCCTCCGTTACCATGGAAACTGCAAAAATGTGAAAGTTTTTTAAAATGCTTCAAATTTAATGAAATTTTACAGAGATGTTAACGAGTGTATGTTGATTTCGAATTTGACTTTGGAATTTCCAAAATGGCCATCGTTGCCATGGAAACAACAAAAATGCGAAAAATGTAGATTTGGTCCAATCTTTATGAAACTTGACAATAATGTGACCTGTCATGTGTAGATGTGCCATCCGACTTTGGAATTTTCAAAATGGCTGCCGTAACCATGGAAACTGCAAAAATGTCAAAAAATTCAAAATTCTTCAAACGTAATGAAACTTTACACAAATGTTGACTGTCTTATGTAGATGTGGCATTTGACTTTGGAATTTCCAAAATGGCCACCGTAACCATGGAAACAGGAATACCTAAATTTGAAAATTGGTCCAATTTTTATGAAACTTGTAAGTAATGTGACCTGTCACGTGTAGATGTGATATCCGACTTTGAAATTTCAAAATGGCTGCCGTTACCGATGAAACAGCAGAACAATGGTTGGGGGCCGTTTTGGCGACTTTTGTGTTAGCATTCTTACACAGGATTACTTGTTATTATTATTATTATTATTATTATTCTTAACCCTAATTTGTCCGACCATTTTCTTCCAAGCCTTAAATGATGGAAACTTTATATTTGGTATGATGTTGGGGTAGTATCCCTAGGGATGCATTCGCTAGTTTTTATTTCAAATGGGGGTCAACTTGGCACTTTTTGGGGGCCGGAACATGGGTGGGGTCATTTTTCGAATATTGATTCGCTACTGGTAGAACCTTTAAGTTTTGTGTAATACAAGAGACCGATGTCCAGGTGTCCATTCCACATTTTTTATTTCAGCCCGGGGTCCTCTTGGCATTATTTCAGGGGGTCAATTTCATGGAACATTCTAGAACAACAGTCATGTGATTAGTCATGTGATAGTGTTGAATTATTCCTATGTACTTTATATGTTATATAATGATAGATTATTACAGGTAGCACCATATGTAACTGTAATTCGACTTTGGAATTTTCAAAATGGCCGCCGTTACCATGGAAACTGCAAACATGTGAATATTTTTTTAAAATTCTTCAAATTTAATGAAATTTTACAGAGATGTTAACGAGTGTATGTAGATTAGGAATTTGACTTTGGAATTTCCAAAATGGCCGCCGTTGCCATGGAAACAACAAAAATTCGAAAAATCTAGATTTAGTCCAATCTTTATGAAACTTGATAGTAATGTGACCTGTCATGTGTAGATGTGCCATCCGACTTTGGAATTTTCAAAATGGCTGCCGTTACCATGAAAACTGCAAAAATGTCAAAAAATTTAAAATCCTTCAAACTTAATGATACTTTACACAAATGTTGACTGTCTTACGTAGATGTGGCATTTGACTTTGGAATTTCCAAAATAGCCACCGTAACCATGGAAACACGAATGCCTAACTTTGAAAATTGGTCCATTTTTTATGAAACTTGTAAGTAATGGGACCTGTCACGTGTAGATGTGATATCCGACTTTGAAATTTCAAAATGGCTGCCGTTACCATGGAAACGGCAGAACAATGGTTGGGGCCGTTTTAGCATCCTAACACAGGATTACTTGTTATTGCTGGTTATGGCTTTTAACTAGCTGTCAGTAACTGCGAGTAATCTCAAATCGTACTTTCTTGTTTATATGACCTGTTGATACTATTTGTAATGCTTTTTTTTGGTTATTTAATGTTTACTTATTCAGGGTAATATGTCTTCATTATACCAGCTTTGATAAGTCTTTGGTATGACTATAATTTGTCACTTCTTCGTACTATAAACAACAAAATTATTTATTTTGTAAAAACGTTTTCCTTTCTCCATTTTAATGGTAGACCTTACAACAAAATAAATTTCCCTTACCTTTGTATATTTTTGTATTTATGGCTTTTTAATCAATGTTATCATTCTTTTTTTTTATTGTTTAATATCTCACACCGATATACTACTGTTACCTTTATTTTTTCACTCCTTATTTTACATTGTACACAAATGTTGTATCACAGATCAAATATTTTCGTTTAGTATATGTTCATTTGTGTTAATATGTCTGTTGATTGAGTTATGCCATTTCAACTGATATTTTATAGTGTGTCGTTCTATTTTAAGATGTTGCACTATCGTTTCAGATTAGAGTGAAGGTCGGTACCTTTTGAAACGTTTAAACCCGCTGCATTAGTTTACACCTGTTCTAAGTCAGGAATCTGATGTTCAGTAGTTGTCGTTGGTTGATGTGGTTCATAAGTGTTTCTCGTTTCTCGTTTTTTATATAGATTAGACCGTTAGTTTTCCCGTTTAAATGGTTTTACACTAGTAATTTTTCGAGCCCTTTATAGCTTGCTGTTCGGTGTTTGCCAAGTCTCCGTGTTAAAGACCGTTCTTTGACTTATAATGGTTTATTTTTACAAATTGTGACTTGGATGGAGAGTTGTCTCATTGGCACTCATACCACATTTTCCTATATCTACAAACAGATATTGTTGAATATTGCAAAACATTTGGATTTCCTTGATTTGTGTGCCACTGATGAGTTTTATTTGTATACGAAACGCATGTCTGATGTTTCAAATTACATGTGTACGGCTTATACCTTTTATTGTAGAACTTTGACATCAAGTATTATTTCAAATATCGTATATAAAAATAAGGAGATGTGGTATGATTGTCAATGAGGCAACTATCCAACAAAGTTCAGATTAATTGGATGTAAGCAATCATAAGCGACATTACGACCGTCAACAACGAGAATTCCATATACCGTAAAATCAACTGTACAAAAAAAATCAGACATGAACATTTTGAATAATTAAGATTCTTTTAAAAACTTGGGCAATCGTAGATATATGTCATGATAAAAAGTATTGAATGCCCTTAACCTAGACAATATTATTTCACTCAACCTTGCTCAGCTGAGTTGCTACCTATCGTGAAAACGATGGATATTTGTTAACTTATGATATTCAAATATCACTACTTTTACACACAATTCCTATATTGAGTCTCTTACATGAAACAATATCCGAAAACTTTGTTTTGCCTGTTAGATATTCAGAAATACTTGAAATCCGTGCAGTGTATTATTTGAAATAAGATACAAACATGACTAAGGGGAGACTAAACTTACCAACTATAGAAGAATGATGTGCTACACCAACAATACACTCGTTATTGTCTTTTTCTGCTGCTATGAGTCCTGCAACTTTTGTTCCATGACTAAAAATATATAATTAAATCTATGATAAAATTAACAATGGAAATGGAAATATGTTTCAGAGAAAATACCCCGACCAACGTTCAGATAATAGCCGAAGGCCAACAACGGGCCTTCAACAGAGGGAGAAAATCCGTCAGCTGGCCGCTAAATAAAAATGTGGACTAGTTCAGAGAAAATAAACGTCATACTTAACTCTAAATCATATAAATGCACTACAAAAGAAAAACATGTTAAACATCGTACATGTATTGTCCAAAACAAATAAAAAAAAACAAACTAAAAACTCAAAAATGAAGCAATTGTGTTATAAATATCACCAGAACTGACATTTAATTAATGTTTTGCTGTGGTATATGAAATGAGATTCATCATCAGTGTCGTGTGAACTACATATAAACTATGCATACTAATAAATATTCACCTGCTTCCATAGGGAGGCATAGGATTGTTATCATCATCTATGTAGTCATAATCGTTTACTGTGTCCTGAAAAAGTTAGATGTACAAATGTTTTTTTTGTCAATCTTAAATGTCAGTAATAATGACTTTTACAATCAATTCATATATAATTTTAAGACATGTGCCACACTTTATAGTTCTCAGTTAACCTGCATCAAACATCGGTTGTCAAAATTGTTGATTTACACTATATGATGACTTGCACTGTACTTCCTTATTGGCCGAGTAAATATGAAATACATATGAGTAACTTACTACATTTGAAACAAGATCTAGATGATCAGTCTGTAAACCATCGTCGAGGATAGCAATCTTTATACCACGTCCGGTGTAACCAGAATTCCAAGCTTCATTTATCTGCATTGAAGGTGAGATTTCACCATTCTGAAAAAGATTACGTGCTTTATTTTGTATTCATAAACAAGTCCATGACACACCTGTATATATATTAGGAGATAAAAAAAGAATATGAAACATACACTTTGAAATTTTTTTTTCTGGATTTATCTTTATCAAAAACGCAGGATTTACAGATATTGAGTATGTCTTTGTGACATATTTACTTGTATTTGTAGTGATTAAACTCATAACACAATGTTGACTGCTGTAGCCCTATTTTTGACATTTTTACCTATTATGTCTGTTTGAATTGTTGACACATAGTTGTCAATATAATTAATGCGAGTGATATACAAGTGGGAGGTTTAACTAGCTATAAAGCCAGGTGTAATCCACCATATTTTACCAAGTCAGGAAAATGGCCATTGTTATATTATAGTTCATTTCTGTGTGTATTACATTTTAATGTTGTGTTTTTTGTTGTGTCGTTGTTCTCCTCTTATATTTGATGCGTTTCCCTCAGTTTTAGTTTGTAACCCGGATTTGTTTTTATCTCTATCGATTTATGAGTTTTCGAACAGCGGTGTACTACTGTTGCCTTTATTTACAGACGAAAATGCCTATACAAAGTCAGGAATATGAAAGTTTTTTTGTTTTCTTTTTAACGATAACAAATATTTTATTCAATCATTTCCTGATATATAAATACCTAAGTAACCCAGGTCGCATAATTAGGGACCCCTGTATTTTAACAGCCTCACTTGACCAGGGAAAAAATCAAATGAGTTTATACAATAGTTTTACATACATAATTATATCTAAATAACCAATACAATTGATTTTCACCTGATATGCATCACTGTATAAAATCACTATCGTATATCCGGTTCACTGAACAAACATGTGTTGATTTAAACTGGAAAAACTATATATTTGATTGCGAAAAATAAGTTATAGTTTGAATTGGAAATTATTGATGTGAGTGAACAAAAAATTAAATTATTCTGTAATAAGCATATGGATTATAAAAAAGGATAAAGCACATGTGGTGAGTACTAATGTTTTAAGAAGCATGATATACGTGGTAATTTACTAATGTACCTAATATGGATAGACATAGATTCAAATATTGATTACAATAAAAATATTGGTTTTATTTCTGTAAAAATAACATATTGTTCACTACTTTATTCCCAAGATACAATAAGATTAATTTATATGGAATCGAACACACCTTTCGTTTAGAGCAGTAGAACTAAGTACATCTTCCTATATTTTTTCGATAAAGAGTTTAATATTCGTTCTGCATATATACTTTATATCCGAGCGTAGCAAGAGTACTATTAATTCGTTTTTCATGTGCAGTTTTAGCAAAGCCTGTATAGACTGCATATTCAGTTTAATTTTATCGAATTTGTATTTATTATGTATTTTCCAAATATCCCATTTAAAATAAAGTATTATTGCATTAACAATGGTATTATGCGATTTTTCTGTACAAATTCCTAATAAGATATCTTTTTCAACGAGAACCTCGTCATTGATAAGGTTACAAAGTTGTAAATTTCTAACAACCGTTTCTATCAATGGTTTAACATTATTACATTGATAAAATAAATGCTCAAGAGTTTCAATATTATTGATTTCATCACATAAGTGACATTTTCCATTTGACATATGCATTATTTGCAGTCTGTTTTCTGTATATATAATCCTGTGTATACATTTCCATTCAAATTCTTTAACTTTTCTATTAATATCCATTTTAATTAGATTTAGCCAAATTTTTTCCCAATTTATATACTCGCTATACAAATTTTCCCATTTTGTTTGACACTTAGGGGTCTCAGTTATGTTAATGTTTAATTGAAGATATTTTAATGTCAAATCCTTGATTTGAATGATTTTATTATCTGGATTTAGAAATTCAAGGTTTTCAGAAATTTTGATTTTGTGGCTTTTTAAAGCAGGGTGATCATCGTTAATTTTTAGAATCTGCATCATTGTTTGTGGTATGGAACTTTTAACTCGTGAATATTCCGAAATACAATTACGTTTATCTACTAATTGTCAATATATTGCATTGCACGATTTAGAATCTTTGGTATTATTGTCCCATATATCACCAATAGTTTTTATCTGACTTTTTGAAAAGAAAGAATAAAATAAAGATTTGCCCTGAAATAAAATATTTGAGTTTCCAAATAATCGCTGTTTATTTACTTCCATTTCGTTAAATATACCCTGTGTGATCTTTGTCAATTTTGACCACGATTGTAAAGCGCTTTTGTAATAATTTGGTATGTTTTTTATCTCAAGACCTGAAAGGTCAGAACATTTACACAGAAAAAGTTCATTCGCAAATTTCTTATCACATTTTTTTAACCAAAATTTACCTATTGCATTCCAACTAGATAATGGCTTATGTAATATCGAATATAACGATTTGATATATTTACTTTCTATCCAACTATCTAAATTTACCATCCCCATGCCCCCTTTTTAACATCTGAACAACAAACCTTCCGGTCTACTTGATTCACTTTCCCATCCCAAATAAAATCCCATATTATCTTATTCAATTCTTTTTTGTATTTTTCAGGTATGCCTCTTATTTCTAACTCATAACCACACACTGGTATAATTAAATTTTTAACAATAAGGACTTTTCCAGAGTAAGTCAACTTTCTACTTTTCCAGATGTGTACCCAATTATGTACTTTTTCTAATATTGATTTCCAAATTTTGTCATTATCAATGTTATAACCATGGTGAATACCTAATGTTTTTATGCTATCTGTTGTCCAGTTTATCTTTTTAAAAGTAGGACGTCTGCGTTTATTTGCGCCAACCAAAATTTGTCTAACCAAAATTTACCTATTGCATTCCAACTAGATAATGGCTTATGTAATATCGAATATAACGATTTGATATATTTACTTTCTATCCAACTATCTAAATTTACCATCCCCATGCCCCCTTAGTAACATCTGAACAACAAACCTTCCGGTCTACTTGATTCACTTTCCCATCCCAAATAAAATCCCATATTATCTTATTCAATTCTTTTTTGTATTTTTCAGGTATGCCTCTTATTTCTAACTCATAACCACACACTGGTATAATTAAATTTTTAACAATAAGGACTTTTCCAGAGTAAGTCAACTTTCTACTTTTCCAGATGTGTACCCAATTTTGTACTTTTTCTAATATTGATTTCCAAATTTTGTCATTATCAATGTTATAACCATGGTGAATACCTAATGTTTTTATGCTATCTGTTGTCCAGTTTATCTTTTTAAAAGTAGGACGTCTGCTTTTATTTGCGCCAATATTTATTCCCTTAGTCTTTTCGTAATTAATTTTAGAACCCGAGGCCTTTTTATATTTGTCTAATATTTCAAAAGATTTTTTAACAGAACTTTCATTTTTATTAAATAATTGCGTGTCGTCTGCAAACATATTCAATTTAGTTTCTATTAGCTCCCCATTTTCTTCCCCAGGCAATATAATGCCTTGAATGTCTTTTTCTGCCCTTATTGCACAGGCCAAGGGCTCTGCCTGTAATATATATAAAAAAGGGGCTATAGGACACCCCTGCCTGGCTGATCTAGAAATTGAAAAATATTTTGAGACGTAGCCATTTGTTTTAATACACGTCTTTGCACGTTTTAATAGCATTTGAACCCAACCACGAAAATTGTCCCCAAAATTAAATTCCTTCATAACGAAGTCTAGCCATCCCCATTCCATCCTATCAAAGGCCTCTTGTTGGTCTAAAAAGACAATTATACCCTCTTCATCTTCATCATCAATATATTTTATGATATCCTGTATCATTCTATTCGCTTCCGTTATATGTCTGCCTTTTACAAATCCTTTTTGGTCGGGATGAATAAGCTTAGGAAGGTCTATTTTTAATCTTTCTGCTAGTATTTTAGCTATAATTTTATAATCGCAATTCAGTAGTGTAAGAGGGCGCCAGTTTCGTATACTTTCTCGTTCCCCGCCTTTAAATAATAATGTTAGAACTCCTTTATATTGCGAGTTCGACAATGTTTTTTCTTTAAATATTTCTTGCAATAACGTACAAAATTCTTCTGGGGATTTATTTGTTTTTATAATTTTCAGAACTTTCACTATTTCCTCCGCGGTAATATCACGGTCTAGTAATGTTTTGTCGTCATCGTTTAGTTTGTTTTCGATGTGACTTGTTAAATCTTTAGCACTTGCTAAATGCCATCCCTCGGAGCTAAATAAATTTGAGTAAAAGTTAACTTGTTCATTTAGTATTTCGTCTTTATTGTATTTATAATGCCCATTATTTGTTTTCGTTCGACTCCATAATTTATATTTTCCGTTTTGCTTTTCGAGATTGAAAAAGTAGCTTGACGATTTTTCCCCTTCTTCCGCCCATTTTACACGCGCCCTTATTTTTGACGCCTCAGATTTGTTCTCATAGTAATTTTTAATTAGTGATTAATTTTCTGATAATTTTTTTCAACCTCCCCAGACGTAGTACTATTTAATTTGAGTTTTTCTAATTTCTTTTCAAGGTTTAAAATATAACTTTTTTGAGAATGTTTTAGGTTTTACTTACTTCCATCGTTAACTTTTTTATTTGTGATTTTGTTACATCCCAGCAATCTTGAATTTTTTCGAACCTATTTTTTTCATTTTTCCAGGTTTCCCACCAAATTTTAAATGCATTCCTAAATTCTTCACTTTTGATTGTATTTATATTCATTATCCATATACCCGGACCTCTTTGTATTTTATCAAGTTTTAATTTGAAAGACACAAGATCATGATCGCTAAAAGGACATTGCGCGATACCAACATTGTAAACTGTATTTGAAAGATGTTTATCACAAAAGATATAGTCGATTCTAGACTTAGAATTTCCTCTTTGAAACGTATACCGTTTATCTTTTGGATATCTGTCCCTCCAAATATCTGTTAGATCATATTGTGACAATAAAAAAGTAATTCCTTTGTACCAATGTCATCACGAGTATGAGATGGATTACTATCATTTGTTTTGTCAAGAGTACAGTTCAAATCCCCAACCAAAATATTGTAATGGTCTACACTATCGTCTGTAAAATTACCAAAAAAATTATGCAATGATTCAAAAAGCCGTTTCCTCTCGATGCCACTATTGTTGGCATATATATTTGAAATATGATAAATCGCACTTTCCGTTTTGATGCTACATTTTATTATTCGACCGTTTTGCGGGTTACTATTATCAAACACGACTTCGCCGGGACAATTTTTAGTTTGTAAAATAACGACACCACGAGAATCACTGGTTCCGCAATTCCAAACACTTTTATTGCCCTCTTTTATCTTCCATTCATTTTGCCATTGTGTTATATCATTTACTGTGCAATGTGTTTCTTGTAGACAAATTAAATCATATTTTTTATTAGCTAACCAATTGAAAACTAAATTACGTTTCTTTTTATCACGTAAGCCGTTTACATTCAAAGTTATGAATTGGATCGACATTCTTTAGTAGTTTTTTTTGAAAAGTACACGATTTGATTTACATTTTAACACCGCTATGCCTCGTTGATTTATTTGAAAGTTCACGATCAACGCCACCGTTTTAAGTTTACGAGTCATTGACCAATTATAACAATACACTTTTAGTGAACACATTTCAAATTGTCTACCTAAAATAATAACAATACAGATACATCGATACAGTTTGAAGTACAATAGATAGAAAAATAATCTATAATAATGATTCAAAAGCTGCAAATCAGTAAAATAAAATATATGTACAAATAACATTTTTATATTTATTTGTTTTTATTGTTTTACATAAAAAGTAGCAAATACGATAGTAATTTCGGTTTGTTTATTATCACTCATATTCATCTGAGGAACCTGGTTTATTTTGTTTACTGTCTTTCTCTGCAGACATTGGCGTCAGCGATATGTCACTAAGTTTGCGCTTGGTGTCACCAGGACGAGGAGTGTTCTGGATTGGTGACATCTTAGGGTGAAGAAATTCACGTAGTTTGACACGAATTGTTTGGGCCCCTTCAACTGTGATATGAACTCCACTAGCATCTGTTTTTACGTAAAGTGCCTTAACCAAGTTACTATTTTTTGCGAAGATATTTTCTACACAATATAGGTCAGCATCTTTGAGACACAATTTTTCCAAAAATTTATTAACATGTGTAGCTGTTTCATTAACTGTGTGAATATGGTGACTATTTCCTTTTCCCGGAATATACCACACACACCAATATCCGCATTCGGAAATGCTAGTTTAGCTTTGACAAGTGCCTGTGTTGCATAAACATTCACCTGATCACTGCCATTTTTTTTTTACTCAAGTCATTAGTACCTTACCTTATGACGACCTTGCCTACATTTGAGCCATTGCTTTTCACACGATGATTTTCAAAAACCGCACACAAACACTGATCTATTTTTTCTAGAGTGGCACCATTTATAGAGGCATTGATTAAATTGTCCTCAAATCGACCAACTCTCAAACAATTTGAAGCTCCTAACATTACATTTGTTCCCTTTGATTTGGTGTGGTATGTGTCAGGTGTTTGTAGATGGTTTGTTGCCACTTGTAAGGGGTCGATGGACTGACTTTCATTTTTGTCGTTTTCTTGAGCTTCTCTGTAATTGAGAATTTCGCTAGCATAATTACCATAAGACTTAATCAAAGTATGGTGTTTAAAGTCAGCGCAGTCATTACGGACATGACCGTTCTTTTTGCAGAAGGAACATTTGGATTCGTTAAGACAGTTTCGTGCAAAATGCCCAATTTCTGAACAGTTATAGCAGCGCTTACTATGATCTGTTTTTCTTTGCAAGCATAGGAAGGGTGGTTTCTTTGTTTACAATGAATACATTCTGTACGACCATTGTCGGCAAACATTCGGACATCATATCTACTAAATGTTGTTTTGTTTGGTATTGTCGGAGCACAATTAATGATTTGAATGTATCTTGAACCATTTTCTATATTTTTTCCTCGAATATATCCCCGCTTTACTGAACCCGGGACGACTTTGCCATACTGAAGCATTTGTGTAACTAGATAGCAGTCATTTAGTTCATAAGGAAGGTCTTTGATTGTTATGTTTGTTATTGTGTTTTCTACCAAAATAAATTTGACGCTTCTGTTTTTTCTTGTTAAATCACACTGTACTAACCTTTCTTTGGCATCTATGTCTTTTAAAGTTACAACACAGCTTTTTTCGGTCAATTGGATGGATTTAACACTCTCTAATTTTATTTGTTTTTCAAGTTCCTTTATTATTTGATCGTGTATTATTCGCTTAATACCACGAGTATAAAAATGAACCGATAGTGTTCTTTGTATATTGGCCATTTTGAAAAAAAAAACTAGTGAGTTGAATTCAGATGTCGCACAGATAAAATGTCAATAGAATTTCACTATCTCCTGTCTGAAAAAGTCTATAAACACAAGAAACACATAGCAAAATCCTCTATGCATACAAAAATAATTTGACTCCAAGACTGTTTTACAACAGAAAATCGATGATTTATCGGAGCTCAAAAACACACTCACTCTAAAAGCAAGGGACACAACACCTATTATGAATATAAAAGTTGTTTTCAACTCATTAGATGTGTTTGAGCTTTTGATTTTGCCATTTGCTAAGTGAGTTTCCGTTAAGAAATATTTCCTTGAGTTTAGTATCTTTGTTATTTTACTTCTTTCTTTTTTTTTTAAGAATAGCACTTAACATGTTTAAAAATTCACACAATTTTACCTTTGTTCCTTTTAAATGTATTTTTTTAATGGAGAATTTATAAAAAGCATAACATCAATTTATATTATTTGTACATTATTTAAATTGAGCTATTGGCAATCTATTTAGCTTTGGACATAACGTGTTGTTTTCGTGTTTTTCAGCACCAAGTCGATACCTATCATGTTGAACTATCAGTTCCCGAGGGTAACATCAGTTGTCAGTACTTCGGTGCTGACAGGATTTATAACAATCTTTTCTTAAATTTTTGCATTTATAGATTTTGAAAATATAAAGAAATTAGGTTTCAACTCCCTCAGGCAAAGTTGACCTTAGATGGATTTAGCTATATTTTTATGATCTTTTTGGTCATATCGCTCTTCAAATGTTTCGGTTCTTGTAAATCATTGGCCTTCAAATATTTGACTTTGAGCGTTCCTACTGAAGGTAAATCCAGAAAAGCGTGTCGAACGTTTGTAATTATATAACGCGTTGTTTTCATTTTTTACAGCATTGGGTCAATACCTCTGCTGGTAAACTATCAGTCCCCGAGGGTATCATTAGCTGATTAGTCAGTACTCCGGTGCTGACATATGGTTTATAACTATCCTTCTAAAATTTTCCGTTGATATATTTTGAAATTATAAAGAAACTAAGGTTTCAACTCCCTCAGGCAAAGTTGACCAAATATAGATTTGACTATGTTTTAATTTCTTTGTGGTCATGCTATAGCTTTTCAATGGTTTCGGATTTGTAAATCCTTGGCCATCGAATATTTAGCTGTGATCGTTCCTGAAGAAGGTAAAACCAGAAAAGCGATTCGGACGCCTTAAATTATATAACGTGTCGTTTTCATTTTTAATAATTTTACTTTAAGAAGTATGAAAATTCACAATAACTCAGGACCCTCGTTTTCCAGTACCTTATTTCCATTATCATGATTATATTCTTTGAAACCTAAAGTTTCGATTGCTAATTTTTCAAAACATACATGAACATGTGTTGTTAGATAAATGATTCAGATAATTCAAATTTCAAGTTTGAAGCAAAAGACTTACGAATATCTACGATATAAGACGAGAGGCATTTAAAAAAAGTATATAACGAATAGTACCTTCCTAAGCTCTAAATGCTGGCTTGGTTGAAATAACATTAACTTAAACGGGATACAAAATGGTCTTATTGTTTTGCTTGTTTTGTACAAAGAAAATGACTTACCAAGTGCCATAGTTTATACCATTCTGGATCGGCAGTTTTCAGAACTCTCGGTTGACGTACTTCCTGCTGGACAAACTCTACCTACCATGATATAGATACACAATGAAACAAAAACAACTAAATTATTTACATAGAGGTATGTTATATCAATGCAGCAATAAATGTCGTTGATTAATCTTCTATCTCCGAAATACCACAACACATTCTATATTATAATGAGTTAAGAACATACACTTGATCGGGGTTTTCCAATTGTATCAACAACACACTATTATTTCTAACTTCAGGTATGCTTAAAACAAGCACATCTAAATTAAATTAATGCATTATTGCAAAAACAATCTGTTTACCAAGTCTTTATTGTAGTATGATTAGTGTAGTGAACATCTCGTAGTAAAATTGATATAAAAGAGAGTAGAAAGACACAAAAAAAAAAAACTGACTATGCCATGATAAAAAACATAAAAGGACCAAAAGAAAGTCAACAGATAGAAAATTAAAGACGGAGTAACATAAACCCGATCAAATACCGGCTGTCAGGTATTCTGGAAAGGAACCTGAATAATGTTCACATGTGCATGATGTGGCAACCGTCGTGTGCGAAATTGTTTACGTATATAATTTCTGTCTATACTATACATAATAAGTTTGTTATTTCTACAATAAAGTTGAGATGACATGCTATAAAACACCGGGGATTTGATCTTTTGAAATGATCTTATCGTGCTGATGCTTGATAAAGGGAAAGCACACGACAAACAAATTCACATACAACATGCATTTGTAAACCAAAACTGAAAGTGATTATATTGTATCTGAAGCTCTTAACTGCATTCAACCCGAAAGTTTGAATGCGGAAAATGTGGTCATCACAGCATTAAACCAGGAGGTTTGAAATAAGAATGGAAATGTGCCCATCCCGGGTTATATCAAGTCTCATATTCACGCAACAGCATGCTATGAAAAAGGCGTCCGTTTGTGTGTGCAGAGTACATAAAAAGTGCAGCTCACGGTCACTTTACATTGCATTGACTGGTTGGGCATGAAATATATTGCCAAAGCTATGTCCTTCCCAAATTGCAAGGGGGACAACAAACTTTACGTCATATAGACGACTATGAACGAGATATCCAAAAAATTATTGGAACAACAAAATACATTTGTTGAGTACTTCTGTATAATTTTATAAAAAATAATATGGAATAAATAAATGATTGATTAAACAATACATTAACAAATAGTTGAAAAAATATATCACCTCGGTATCAAGTCGTATCTTCCTAATACCTGTGTCTTCTACTTGCTTGTTTACTTTTCTAGACAATCTATCGATATCAAATATATAGTAGAAGTTGTCACCAATCTGAAACTACAGTGCGACTGTGAAAGTTAAAACACAGTTTACATCTCAAATGCTCATAATATGTAAAATAATATTTTAACAATGTTATATCATTACAAGTACACACGACTAGCAGATTCTATAATTCCTATTGAGAATTTATCTAAGAACTAGTAAATTAAAAAGAGATCGTTTTTGGTAATCTTATAGTGTTAAGTGTCTAAAAATATGATAAAAATAAATAGAGATAAAATTGAGAATGGAAATGGGAAATATGTCAAAAAGACAAGAGACGAGATATTAACCCAGAACCAAAAACATAAATAGGATGTAAAGCTATGTACAAAGCCAGATACAACATATCTATAATTACGACTAAACTTAAGAAGTCCAAAACACACCCCAAAACAATAATATAAAACATCCAAACCAAAACTTATATCTGGTTACATATATGAACGTCAAGATTTTTAAATTAAATTAACTGCTTCACATCGACTTTAGTGCAACATAAACTGAATATATTGTTTTATATCAGGCTGAATTTTAATCCAATTACACTTTATAATTTTATCATATATTTATTATTATAATTGTAATGCTTAAAAAGACACCAACCTCTAAAATAAAGACAACTTCCCATACTTGTAAAGTAAAATAGGCCGCAAACCTCTAAAATAAAGACAACTTCCAATCCTTGTAATGTAAAACAGGCCGCATTTAGTCTTGAAAATATATTCATTATTCCCATTGAGTACATAATATATACACGATTCAACGCTATGTCGTTAAACAAACTGGGTAACACACATTAAGCTGTTTTAAAAAGGCAGGAAGAAAAATGATAAAGTTTTTCAAAAGGTAAAGATGCATTGTTGTTCCTCACCTATAACGATATCAAAGTTTCAGATTATTTCTGTTTTTTTTTTTAAATAAATGAAGATTATTTCTTAAATTGTATACAGTCCCTTTGTAGTGAATGGATGCATAACTAAAATAATTTCAAAATTATATTGATGAATGAATATGACATGAATGATTAACATATATTTTCGAAGTACTAAACTTGTGAATAAAACAACATGAGTGTTAGGCATAAACTCTGTGGTAAGTTGTTGATGTTTATTATTATTTTCTATCGTTCTATGTTAACTAAGATCATGTGTATTGTTCTTATCATTCGAAATATTTTTTATTAAATTTTAAAAACTGCCCTGTACTCTTATTTGAGGTATAACCCGTATCAACAATATTGTAAATGTGTATGGATACTATCGAGAATCCATCAAATAATTATAATAAATTATAAGTTGTTGACAAGTTAAAGAAAATGAAAAAACCTGAAAAATCCAAAGGGACTAAACGGACAATAAAACGTAAAATAAATATTTCAAGCATCCAAACATACCCGTCGGCGAAATAAATATCCGGTATATTCCAAACAGAACCGTTCAACAAAACCCTCTGTTCTCGTGGTGTTCACTATAATACGACCGGTGTACTCTACGTCACGGATAAACTTTAACTGATCGATTTGTTCTGTACGGAGACTGGAAGAGTTAATTTGTTTTGTGTATTCTTGTTCGTGTACCAATGCACATAGAATCATGTCGTAAAACTGTAAACATATTATAAATGCATATAATTTCATTTCACGTCCTTTTTGTTCAAATGATAAAATTACTTGTACCGTCAATTTAAATGATGATGATGAACCAATCCTGACTATTTTGTATTATTTTGAAATATATCTAATGAAAATAGTTTTTAAATATCTCAATTCTTCATCTATATTTCGTAACCGCAATGGAAGTTTGTAGCAACGTAAAACTTTACAAAATAAATCAGGAAGTCATGAAAGTAAAAAAACATTTAACATTTTCAAGGATAAAAACAGCACGGTGACCTTTGACAAACGAACTAAAGAAATTTGTAAACAAAAATGAAAAAGTCTGAAATCATAATCAGAACAAACAAAAAATTAATACATAAATAGATCTTCAGCAATGCTATATAAATTTAGTAGCTGTATATGGTATGATTGCCAATGAGACAACTAAGTAAAATATAAAATATAGATTGTAATCAATTAAGGTCGACTTAGAAATGTTATAACGAATACGATCGTATGATAATATGTTATGGCTTGGAATAGCAAAAGCTGAACAATTCAACAAAATTCATCATAGATACCAGGCTTGCGATATTTTACGCCAGTTGTTTGTTTTGTCTACAAAAGATTCATCGAAAACGCCCGAATAAAAAAAGGTACGAAGTTGAAGAGCAAACATAAAAACTAAAAGTCTGAATAAACATGATAAAGTAAAAAACTTTGAATAAATTTGTTACTTTGTAGTCGTCAACCAATCGACTACATGCTCCTGTTTTAGGACAGGAAAATAAGTGGATGGATTGAACATGTTTGTCAGCTCTCACTTCCTCCTTACCTAAGACAGTTGCTCAACAACGCATAATTATTTTAATATAACTTCTGCATTAAACGCCAAGTTATAGCACGGTGTTGACTTTCATTAACACATGAATACATTTTGGTTACTAGAGTATACTAATACGACTGGGTATAATTTGTGTTTTGAATCAAGTAAAATTTTTTAAACATACCAACTTGCAAGGACGAAAGTATACACATGAAAAAGCACCAACCACCAGCTAAACATTCGTACAATTTGGATTTACTTTTCTTAACTGCAAAATATTGTAGTGTAACAAAACAAGATATCAAAGAGGGGCGAAAGATACCAGAGGGACAGTCAAATATTTAGTTGTCAATTTGAACTAAATAATTATTAATGATTCAAATTGTAATGTCTCATTAAAAGGTTCATCTTTTTGAAAAGACTTCCTGTTCAACCATTCTTGGTGTATGAAATTCTTATTCCGTTAATTTAGTTCAAAACAAAAGTGCGGTAATAATATAATCATGATAATTGTATCACGAAAATATCTAAAATCTGGTGCTGATTTTCATAAAGATTATACATAATGATCATGATAGAGTTATTCTTTATTGCAAATGTAATTGCCAAAAAAATTATAAGCATTAATTCAGGCTTTTCTGGAGAACGACATCCGTGAAAAACCATTTCGAAACAAGGTCATTGTACCCGTATACCTTTTAGTGTGCAGTGACTTGGAATAGTGTAAACAAACAAACCTTAGTTAATAGTACACATTACGTTTTATGTGTTAAAATCAGAAACAGATATATAGGGCGTTTATCAAATTTGTAAATAATCACCTGTGGAAAACCACTTCCCTATAAGAGTTTCACAATACTTTGAATAATTTGCACATACAAGTATGGGTAAAGATTTAAAAATATAGACATTATGCACCCATTTATACGTAAAGATTTTAAATGTCCACAGCTTTCTATTCTACATAGCTTGAAGGTGTGTTTGTTTTTCATCCAAAATAAGATTAAGGTTCATATTTGATATTATGCTCTTTGTACATTTATTTCATATATAAATTATCTGTTTTTATTTATAAGTAAGAAAATCCGATTAACAATGCAATATACTTAAATGATTGTATGTCTCGTGGACATTATAAAGAATATAATAACTTTACACGTTTCGTTTAGTAGAAAGTAATGACAAGATAGCATATTATGCAATAAAAAATCGAAAAATACCAGAGGGAAATTCAAAAGTCGAAAATAACAGACAGACAAACAAAAGTACACAAAACACAACATAGGAAACTACACACTGAGCAACACGAACCCCAACAAAAACTATGGGTGATCTCAGGTGCTCTGTAAGGGTAAGCTGATCCTGCTCCACATGTAGCACCCGTCGTGTTACTCATATTATTAAACCCGCGGGTAATACATCTTATTGGGTAGGTAATATTCGGGTAAGGGGACAGAATTACAGTTATGACATTACGAACATATTCGTTATCATTTGTGAAACTGATAATCAATAACGGTCAAACAACCCGTGATGACGTACGTTAGACTTACGAAGAGATGATTTAAACTTCACCATTTGGAACTCTTACTAAAAGAGTTAAATGTGAATACAGTTGTTTTTGTTTATACTAGAGGCGTGAATTATCACAGGAAATAGGAGAATAAGCATCGCCAAAATTGATATGCCCTTTGACCCGGATACAATGAAATTTCTCATGCGGACTCCTTTTACGGCTAAAACTGTAACACTTTAACTATGAAGTTTTAAAAATAAAATGAATCCTAGAAAGGTAAGTTCATATGCACTACTCCTTTAAGGGCTGTGTGGCATAGTTTTGACATTTATATGCCCCGAACTTCTAAGAGCTAAAACTTATATTAAAATTCTGTACCACCCCTACCTTCACTTTAAATGTTTTGCTATCAATTATTTTCATTTAAAAGTAATACGGTTAATTGCCATCATGGATAAGAATCATAACTAGGTGCGCCAGCCGCGTATATTCTCCTGAAGTAACCCTTCACTCAAATCAGTAGCAAGGCAAAACAATGTGTTTATGCTTGGTCAAAGTCAGAAGTCGGGAGTTCTATGGTTGTTGTTTGTTGATGTATATTACTTTTTTAAAATATTGTTTTGTTTAGGTCTCTGATGGAGAGTTGTTAAGATGGCATTCATACTACATCTTCTTAATTATCTTAATCTATTATCCAAATTTGAATCGGCAAATACACTAAGTGAACAGTTTGTATGTTTAAAACGAGTCGTATTATGTTTTCAATCTTAAACAAGGCGTATTTAATGTTTTTTAATGAATATAACATATTATTAATAATATCATGAATATGGGTAACTAGATATTTTTATATAAAACTAATTACAAGAAAACAAAAAAACAGTACACATTACGTTAACAACAGAAACACTGAAGTGCAACAAAAAACCAAAACGACAATTCAACACACACAGAAACGAACTATAAGATAACAACTGCCTTTTTCCTGACTTGGTACAGGACATTTTAATAAAAAATGGTTGGTTGAACCTAGTTTTACGGCTAGCCAAACCTCCCGCTTTTATGACATTGTTAAATATAACACTAAAATGATAACATTACATGACAGGACTACAATACAAATAAATGCAAGAACATTACGGACAGAGAAATACACAAATATCATGAGTGTTTCTCGTTTCTCGTTTTTTATATAGATTAGACCGTCGGTTTTCCCGTTTGAATGGTTTTACACTAGTATTATTTTGGGGCCCTTTATAGCTTGCTGTTCGGTGTGAGCCAAGGCTACGTGTTGAAGACCGTACCTTGACCTATAATGGTTAACTTTAATAAATTGTGACTTGGATGGAGACCTGTCTCATTGGCAATCATACCACATCTTCCGATATCTATGTTCAAACCTGAAATAAACACTTTTTAAAGAAATTGATTGATATTATGTTTCTTGTATTGTTGTATTTTATTTGATATATAATGTATTTTTATACTCAAGAACGTTAACATATCGAACATTCCCTTCTTGAATTAGAAATAATAACAACCAAAATCAGACAAGTTCACTCAAATATGAAAAAAAACATGAACAAACAATATGTGTTACATATTTTTTGGTTTGTTAATTTTATTATACATAAATTAAGCCGTTAGTTTTCTCGTTTGAAATGTATTACATTTGTCATTTCATGGCCTTTTATATCTGACTATGCGGTATAGGCTTTGCATATTGTTTAGGGTCGTACGGTGACCTATAGTTGTTCATTTCTGTGTCATTTGGTCTCTTGTAAAGAGTTGTCTCGTTGACAATCATACCACATCTTCTGTTGTATGAATACATAAATGTATTTCATTAATTACGGAAGCTAATTATAATTCTTATGGAGATAAATATTCAGTTTTTTGTCATATTTTGACAGTTCTTACTATGTGAATTATTTTCTTTCAGAACAAAAGATAATTCTTTTGTAGAAATCACTCGGAGGATGCCAAGTTTCAATGGAATGTTCTTCAAGGCATAAAAAAACGACCTCTGTGTCAGGTAATTATTTTCCCTGGTGAGAACATGCAGAAGTCAAGCGGTAATTCTAAAACACATAACTCATTTGATAGATGCTATGTATTGCTTCCAAATTTACAATTCAAATTTCCACCTACAATTGTTTCAGATTTAAGAAAATCACTACTCCGTTTTCTAGACTGAAATAGCAGAAAACCTCCAATGGACGCCCGTAATATTCATGTTACATGTCCAGTACAATGTTGTGCTCACTTCAAGCCATTTTTTGAAAAAATTTAAACATACATTTTATTCCATAAAATGACAAAATAATGTCATTTTCCATAGAGGAACAGCAACGATAGTTAAGACACAGGAAGAGAGGATGAGATATAATGATATTTAATCTCCATTCTCATGTTTTTAAGAAATGTTATTACTGAGGAATGAAAGAGAAAAAAAAAGTTATTCTGAGAAAAATCGATAATCATTTTTGGGAAATACTTTTATAATGTGCTTTTCCGTGGTGAAAATGTCACAGAACCATAGAAAAAAACATACAATCCCATTTTAAATAGTTAATATAATAAATTATTATTTATTATGCCTGAATAGAGATTTTGATAACTTATATCTAGGTAGTGAGTTTTATTTCACATTAACAATGAGCCGTACATTTTGCCGTACGGCGTATTTAAAACTAAACGCATAAGGACAGAAAATCCCTTTCTAATGTGATTGTTTCATTAGGATATGCAAATATTGAAAGAAGATAATACTATTTTGCTGTATTTTTTATAGATAATGCATATTTTAAGTTGTATCCTGTGGTATAACAAACCAAGGGGTGTCAAAATTGGTCAAATGAAATAACTACCGTAAGAATGTCTTTATTTTGGGCAATCCTGACACCATGAGGCAACTTTCCACAATAAACCAGATAGTGTTAAACTAGTTTGGTGGGCACTTACTAGGACAGTGGTTGAACAGTACAACATAATAACTAACTTAAAAATCAGTTGAAAAGGGCATCATTCATCGGTCGGATACATAGCAGAAAAAAATCTCACACAGAGAACACTTGTACGTGGTAGGGGAATTAAATATCTCAAAAAAAAAGGCACAGATATGAGGGCACTCACAGTTACTGACAGCTAGTTCAAAGCTAATAACAACTATGAACAAAAAGTATGAATCTAAGACTACAATTTCATTCAGTACACATCCAACATCCAATGTATTCAGTAAATGACGTCTTTAACAACAGAGGAAAACTTGACTCTGTGCTATGCCGATACAAGTTTTGACATATTGTAGAGACATGGATGTGCATATGTATATATAAACATAATATCAAGTTTGTCATTTTAAGAGTATAATTTAAATGATGATTAGTGTCAGCACTCGTAGTATCACTGAAGACTGTACTGAAAATACGCGCAATATTCATATGGCACTCGTGAGAGGATACAAGATCATCAGTGTTAAAAGTTCAAAGTTAAGTCATATGTTATCTTAATTCAGTTACAAACTGATTCGTGTATCTTTAAAAATAATCTACAGTAAGAATAGTAGACTGACGTCAGAGAAATGGATTACGCGTACAGTGGTTCAATTGTTCGATTTATTGGACGAATCACGTATGAATATCTGACATACAAATTGGTCGTAGTTTTTGAAAGCGTCTATGGTGCATTCGTTTGAAGTATAATTTGTTTAATAGTAATTAACTCGTGATACCTTCTGTATGTTATTATTTTAAAGAAATGATACGTTTAAATTATAGATGTACAGCTCACTCATTGTGTATTGCTTCATAATTATGAGTCACAACATTCGGTGAGAAGAAAACATACTCAGTCATTGGCTTCATTATTTAAGACATATACGACATTAATATCTATCTGGAATTTATATTTCGGTACGTTTCAGTTTCGTCTCTAAATACTAACCCTAATACGAATATTTGAAAGTTAGTATCCAATGATGATAGATATGGTCTTTGTTTGTTTAGTTTTTTTTAAGACATTTGTCTGCCGAATATCAGTTTTCATATCATTGTTTTGGTTTAATATATTGAGACTTCAAACTTTATTATTTTGTGCAAAACAAAAAACATGTTAACATATATACCCTTTCAAATCTTGTCATTGATAATAGATATGAGCAACATCTTTCCCTTACCCGTACATTTATTTTATTTCTGAGATTTTATTTTTACAAAGACACTAATGTGATTTAAATATATTGTTATGTAAATCTGTGGCTCATTGATATTTCCTCAAAAATACTGTGGTTGAAATATGTAAATTATATACAATATTGAATACATCTTTTGACTTTATAGGGCAATCGAAATTGAAACTATTATTATCATTATTTTGCTTTTTAGGGACAAAATAATAGCTCTTATCTCATAACTTTTTCTAATTGACTTGTTTTGTAACTTATATATATAATTAATTTCATATGATCATCTGACATTAAATGCCGCATGTGGAATTTGTACGTTTTATGAACATAACTAGACAGGAAATACAAGAAATATGCAACAGTGTATCCCGCAGTCATAAAAGATGGGCGAAAAATACCAGAGGGACATTCAACTCATAAATCTAAAATAAACTGACAATGCGATGACTGAAAAAATGATAAAGACAAACAGACAAACAATAGTACAAAAAAAATCCAACATAAAAAAATAAAGACTAAGCAACACGAACCCCACCAAACAAATGGGGTGACATCATGTGCTCCGGAAGGATAAGCATATCCTGCTCCACATGTGACACTCGTTGCTCATGTAAGTACAAAACTGGCTATAAGTCTTATTCAGTAGGTCATATTAGTTAAAAGGGAACGGGGTTGTGGTGACATCAAGAACATATCCGATATCATCTGTGAAAGGGATATTCCATAACGGTCAACGCACTCGTGACGGCGTCCGTAAAATTTACGAAGGGATGATTTCAATTACACCATTTGTAACTCTTGGTTTAATAGCTTCCTTGTGAGCAGCAACCCTCTATCAACGAAATCATGATAGGTAATACAAGCCCGTGAATATCGTATCATCGCGGAGATATATGCTCCGTTTGCAGGCGCTGCTGAAATGTTGCTACATAGAAATGGAACGTTCATAATGTGGAGTCTGAATTCATCTATTTTGTCTTTAAGTTTTGTTTTCAACCTACCCGTATTGTCAATTTATATATGTAAGCCAAGACATAAGACAGCATTAATTGTATATGATGTATCCGTTATCTCTAGTTCAATGGAAAGAAGCGTTCAACATAGTCACCATAATTTTGAATTATCTAGTGAGAGGACATCATCTTTAAAGCGGAAAGTGAGGTAAAAGGATACTGCTAACTTCATTTCTTTCTTCGTGAAAAGTTCCTGCATGACGTCAGCCTTATAAGAATAAAGGAACAAGTAGGCAGGAAGAGGGGCACTGCTGGTTCTATTGGGAATGTATTCTTATCTTCGTTAAATATGTGTGTGATATTCAATATTTTATAAAACCAGTTCAAAAGTAGGATTATTGAAATGCATGTATCATGTTAATTTTTACCGATTTAAACACGAAAGAATCGCGTGTTCCTCTTTATTTCTTGTATCAAACTGATAAACAAGTAGTTTTTGGATCTTTATTGTGCCTTTTAAGTTTGATTTTTGAGCCATGTGAAACTGCTAGATTGTATAGAACATTTTAGATAACGTTTTTTGAGCTTTAATACATATGTATTAATTATAAATTGAGAAGTCGGTTCCTGTATATCATTGTATATTTAATCAGGAACTGGACTATTTTACTTCTGTATTTTTTTTGGTAAAATGCCTGTACCAAGTCAAGAATATGACAGTTATCCATTCGTTCGATGTGTTTGTGCTTTTGATTCTTGCCATTTGATTACGACTTCTATCTAGATATTGACTATGAGGGTCGGTTGAAAACAAAACTTTTCGACAAAAGAGATGATTTCGGCTTCCAAATTTTCATTTTAAGACCAAGAGTTCCAAATGGTGAAGTTGAAATCATCTCTTTGTAAATTTTACGGACACCATCACGGGTTGGTTGACCGTTGTGGAATATCTGTTCCACAGATGATATCAGATATGATCCTTATGTCGTAACTACAAGACAAGTCATAAATCGATTAAGAGAAAACAAATCCATGTTACAAACTATGCCGAGGGACATTAATCAACTATAAGAAGAAAAAAACGAACCAACAGAAATACTGAAATGCAACAAAAACAAACGCCAACATACATAGAAACGGACTATTTGATAGCATCTGCCATATTCCTCACTTGGTACATAACATTTTTAAGACAAAATGTTGGGTTGAACCTGCTTTTATGGCTGGCAAAACCGGAAAATAATGACAAGCTATGTGACCAAAAAGGACATAAAAGTAATATTGAAATGTAAAGAAAGCCAACAGGGTCGAAATTCTTAATTCGTAACTTGTCTATTTGTAACTTGTATCTTTGAAATTTCAAAACTCTTAATGCGTGAATTGTCAATTTGTAACTTGTATCTTTGTAATTTCAAAATTCTTAATTTGTATATTGTCAATTTTTAACTTGTAACTGTGTGATTTCAAAATCCTTTATTGTTAAATAAACTCATCATAGATACCAGGATTGAAATTTTCAATTTGTATGTTGATGTTTTGTAACATGTCGGTTCGTGAAATGTCGATGTGTGTAATGTCGATGTGTTAAGGGTGATCGTTGTATTATGCTTACGATCATTATGACGACAAATGGCGATCGGTTTCGTCTTCGGTGTATAAGCCTCTTGTTAGTAGGAGCATCTCCATATGGAATATATACCCAGTAATTTAAATCAATAATATACAGCAAATGCATCTAAAAGAAAGCAAAACCAAAAATTGCATGTTTACAGGATCCCAGTTTTATTTTGGTTACTGAAGACGACAGGTGGCGTTTCGTTCGAGAACGGAAACAATATAAAAATACATCCCGAATAGTTCAGTCCCTTCATGAAATCGATCTCTCTTAATTGCGAAATAGTCGTTGGTTAGCGGAAATAACGACTGAATTATTCAGGTAAATACAATAGGGATATATGGTATTAAACCGTATGATTGCCAATGAGACAACTATCCACTAAAGTTCAAATAAAGTCGATATAAGCAAGTATAGGCAACTTACGGTTTTCAACAATGAGAAAACTCGATGACATATAGTCGGCTATAAAAGGCTACACCATTACTGGAAAAACCGGGTACTAGTAATAAACGATTTCTATTAATCCTAAAATGCTATTATCGGACCATTTTATTCTGACAGGAGGGAAAAGGGCTGCCGACAGATATACATACTCCGAAATGCCGCTACCTGATTTTTCGTTATATAAAAATTTACAACCAAAAAGACCAAAATATTCCCAATTCCCTCTCAATTGCTGCTTAACACCCAGTACTCCTTGTATGACCCCCACTCGCTGCCATCCCTCATAATAGTCCGGCAAACTGATCAAATCTAATGTTTCGTCGATCGGATCGTTAATTAACCGAGTTGATTCCCGATGGTAATCAATAAAGCTATTTTTTTTGAAATTTGCATTTCTTATGAAATTAATTATTACTTGCAATGAATGCGTAAAAGTATGAATATTTCCCGCCATATGTCAAGAAATGACGCTATCCCACGATACATCATCCAAATATTCAATTGACGAAACCATGTTGTATTCCGCCTGGTTTTTCTGTCGAGCAGTGAGCCAAGATCCCAGGCTACCATTTTACTCTCCAAAATTATCCAAGACCCTCCCCCCCCCCCCCCCCAAAAAAAAAAAAAAATTATGTGCAAAGATTTTCATGGAGAAATAAAATAAGGGTAAGCATATTGGAGATTATATCTTCTGTGATGCAAATGGCGAGATCTACTCTCTGACAAGCCAAAGGGGTAGGGTGTCACTTTGGTTAAAATCGGATATAGGTGACGTGTGTAGTAAAAAAGAAACAGTTTCATAGTTTTACGATCATGGTCATTGACAAAATATCCAGAGTGGTCACATCCAAGTACATTTTGATCAATAATCATGATAATTTCATATCTGTATCTGTAGAAAAACCTTGTGGGTACCAATACTGGCTATAATTCAATGGTAGAGAGCCCGATGTATTGACGGTACACGAGAGCAGTTTCTGAACGGCTGTCAACGCTCAGTATGTGCACTACAGTGGTTTTAAGGTGGTTCTACTCGATTACTATTTTTACGAATAATGAGTAAGAATATTGTGGTATTTTGCTCGTTGAGATCTCAAAACACTTTGTGTAGTTCTTGACCTGTTTTTTTCACAAACTTTCTTGACTGATAATTGTTCTTTTTGGACGACCTTTTTTTTATATATCAGAAACCAGCCCCTCAACCACCTCGTACAGAAATATTAGCTTCTGGATTGAGTGTTTTGTCTGTATGTCTTGTAGTATCAGTTTGGTGAGCGTGTTTGAGACGCAACCATCTTCTCTGAATTTTTAGTCTCCTGTTACAAATCTCGCAGGTTGTCGCTGTATTCTTTCAAGCTTGTTGGTGTTCGTAGATATGTAGTTGTCCCATACTATTGACCATACCCCATTATTGGGCTGACCAATGAAATAAGTGCGGTTTTCTTGCATTGTGATGGACAATTGCTCAAATTTCTTATCAGGAATCCTTGTATTGAGTTTGCTTTCTTGGTAACGTTAGAAATATGGGTAGTCCATTTAAGGTCCTCGTTAAGTTTTCAGGTTCCTTTAGATTTTATTACAAAATATTGAATATTCAATACAGTTCTAATATATAGTATACATTAACTAAGTGACTCATTTAAAATAATACTTCATTCAATCTGTTTTGCAAAGTCCAAATATGATATAAAACATTTTTTAACTTCATTACTCAAGAGCCAAATATATTAAGATTGTTCGTCCATTTGCTTCTTGAATTTAAAAATATCATTGAATACTAATAATTAATTCTTTTCTAAAATTTTAATATTGAGATTATAATATTAAGGAATAATACATTTAATCCAAGATTTGCGGCCCAGAACATTATAAGTATGAATTTTCCAGCTCCATCTTATATTTTAGGTATTTAGTCTAATTTTGACCCGGACAAATCTTAAGAAGACATTTCCTGCCAAGTGACAGTAATTTATTTCGAAATTGATAAGGAAGCCCATTCCAGCGACACATCTGTATATATATTAATACAGGAAGTGACATACCCCTCCCAGGTTTGGTGACCAGTACAGTAAACATACATGTTTATTCGAGGTCATCTCTATATAAAACCGAGTCCCTGGTACACATGCCATATAAAACAAACAATGTATTTGTTTTCTTTTATATGTATGTGCTTTACATAATTGATTTAAATCACTTAGGTATATATTCTATATGGAGGTGCTCCTACTTACAAGAAGAAGAAACCGAGCGCCATCTGTCGTTAGCATAATACAACGATGACATTTAACACATCGACATTTCACACATCGACATTTCACGAATCGACATGTTATAAATTACAAAACATCAATATACAAATTGACAATTTAACAATAAAGGATTTTGAAATCACACAGTTACAAGTTACAAATTGATAATATATAAATTTTGAATTTTGAAATTACAAAGATACAAGTTACAAATTGACAATTTACGAATTAGGAATTTTGAAATTACAAAGATACAAGTTACAAATTGGCATTTAACAAATTAAGAATTTTGACCCCGTTGTCTTTCCATAAAATCGATCTCAGGTCAACTTTGTGAAAATACAATTGTACTCATAGTTAATCCAAGGCAGACCTGTCCACGTATTTGATCCGGAACACATTTACCCTCGGAACTGTTAAAAAAACAGACCGGTTCACTATTATGATATAAAGCAAATACGTCAACAAATATGAGCTGTCCTTAAACAAGATACTTTTAAGCGCATGTAACCCCCAAGTAGACTTTTTTTATGGCAATAATTCTTTAATATAAGGATTTGTTGACAATTTGAGTATTGAACCCATGTGCATGTCTTTTTTAAAAGAAATTGTTTATCTTTTGAAAATTCTATTTGTCTATCATTGTTTCTGTAAAACAAACTAACAAAAATGGTCAACATCATCTTATAAGTCATAAATAGTTCTAACTCCTATATTCTTGTTGAAATCACACATTGTTGTCAATATAATAGCATTTTTGCAACTGACATACAAATGAGGAGTTTAGCTAGCTATAAAACTAAGTTCACCTTTTTCTACTTAAGGGAATTTGACAGTTGTTACTCATTCGATTGATGTGTGTGAGCTTCTGATTTTGTTATTCGATAAAGGAATATCCGTTTTGAATTTTCATTTACCGTTACTTATATTGGACGAATTTGATCAGTTGACTTATTTGAACTCCAACTCCTACAAAGGTTTAATTGACAATTATGGTAAAATTCAATTATTTCTATGTCCTAATTTGATGAAAATGTTTGTCAGTGCAAGTTTGTGTCTGTCAAACCAAACAAGTAGACATTTCATAAAACATATTATTTCAGGGGCAAGTTCAGCTATGTCAAAAACTCCACTTTACTCTTATGTTCTTTTTTTGGTCAAAAAGGCCAGGCTAGTTGACTGATATGAAAGAAATAAATGTTTTTAACCAGATACAATCAGGATGATACGGCCCAAGTTTGGTTGAAGATGATTCAAAAGTTTCAGAGGTGCAGATCTTTGAACATTATAACGATGACAGCGTCGAAAGTGGCCAAATGATGACTACAGCTCACATGGCACTAATGATTAGACTAAGGTCTTGTCTGCCACAAAAACACAATACCTTGCATATTAACTATCAGAGCCGTCAGAATTTCTGCTCCAAGATAGTTTTTGTTCAACTTCTTCTGTTTATTTACATTTTTGAACAACTTTTTCTGTTTATTAATCTCTCATAAAACAAGTTTTTCTATTTATGAACACGATTTATTATTTTAAAAATTTCAGGTTAAGGCATAACTTTGAAATATATCCCCTTTTGTCAATATCTAAATAATTTATTAGATAATAATTTCGGATGTTACATACCTTCGCTAAAAGATGCAAGCAGTATCAGCAAAATATACAAAAGTACCATTTTTCAGTGTGTTCGAGAAGTGATCTTCTCTAGAATCAATTTCCTTTTATATGCAATATTTACAATCTTTAGTGGTAACATATTGTTTTTTATTTATGCTAAGTATATAAATTTATAACAAAAATAGGACAAGGAAATATACGAAACTGAAAAAGAAGCATGTATTACTCTAGCTTTTTTAAAGATACTATTTCAACATGTTCGAAAAGTAGAATTCAAGGGATGGTTTATGTTAAAATTTCTGGATTATGATTTGACATTATGATCATAAGTTAACAAGACTAATGTCAGGATGTTAAAAGTTAATAAATAAATGATTTGACAAGTTTATAAGAAGCACGACAATATTAATTTCGAATACATGTTAAATACAGCCATTTGAAATATTCAAAATGGCAAATTTTCCTAGTTAAGTACCTTCTATATAGAATATCGTATTCGTTGTTTTATACATTTTGTATATAATATTTTTGTAAAATGGTTTAAGTTTTAACATATCAATTTGTATACAAAAGTCCGGACGGTACCTAAGACCTACCACATTCATTTGTTATATTAGAAAATCCCTCAACATGTTAAATCTACATACATATTATAGAAAACTTATAAACCATCGATATATATTTCCCAGCTATCAACTGAAAAGGAACTATTATAATCAATACACTTACAACCTTGAGAGTACCATTTGGAACCTGATAATTGCGTTTATCTTAACCAATGGAATCGGGAGCCAACCAACACCATTTTTAAATATGAAAGTTCACATCTGAATACTTTTGATTTTCGCCAAAGCGTCATAAAGACAAGTTTTGACAACAATAATAAGATTTTTAGTAGGTTTGAACTTTGTGCATGATCAGTGAAATTTAAGCCCTGTTTGAATAGATGACATAGAAAATAAGAATACCCATATTTATCATGTTTATTGGAATTTGAAATTTGAAGTGACAACACAGACACTTCTGTGGATTTTTTTAATATAATAAAAAAAACAACGTGTAAGTGCCGCTTTAAGAATCTACCAAATGAGGGTGTTTATTTTATTTATATTTTTTGAAGCCACTAGTGGGAGATTGATTCTTTCATTCATACTTTACACTAACGAATATATACAGTCCGCCAAAAGGTAAGCACCACCTAATATAAATATAACTGGCAATATTTGTTTAACTATTGCGAAAAAAATATTTATGTTTGGTGTTATGAAATGCCTATAACATACACTAAGAAAATTCATTACGACAAAAAAAAAGTAAACTCCGATCAACACGCCAAGCAATTTTTTATTAAAGATCATCTGCACTTTTCGAATACACTGTTTCGATGCCTTTAAATCATCTTCCTACTGCCCCGCGTACAGGTGAAATTTGACCTTCACAAAGTCACTGTGAAATATGTCAAGGGGTAAGTTATTTGTGACTGAACCTTGACAAATGTCAAATGCCGGTAGGAGCACTAGTTGCATAGGTAACCATTTCAATGTTAAACACACCGTCATTGTCAGATTTTTACAACGTCATGTTGACACAGGAACTGTAAATGATAGACCAAGGTCCGGAAGACCCCGTTTAACTACCGATCGTGATGACGGACTCCTTATTAGTTGCGCTAAAGCCAACCCATTTACTCCTGCCCCACAACTTAGACAGCACTAGCGTCAAGGTGGTCATTTTAGTGCTCGAACATAGGTCCGTCGACTTCATAGAGGCTACCTAAGAGCACGTCGTGTTGTCAAGAGACCTGCCCTAACAGCCAGGCACCGTATAATTAGGTTTCAAAGGGCTAATGACCATCGACCCTGGAACTTGAGAAGCTGGCAAAATGTTCATTGGTCAAATGAGAGTCAGTTACTGTTACGACCAAAAGACGGCAGAATACGAGTTTGCCGTGGAAATAAAACTGCTAATGACCAATACAACATTTGCCCAACGACTGCATACGTTGCTGGTGGTGTTACAGTATGGGGTTTCTCCTCATACTGTTGTAAGGTGGGTATGCATATTCTTCAGGGTAACATAAACGGACAGACATAAAGGGATTTGGTGCGTAGAAACATTGAAGTCCCTCATTTGATAATCCTCCTCTTGCTTCAAGACCCTTGTGCATGTACGACAATGCTAGACCACACAGGGCAAGGATTGTAACCGAGTACAAAGAGCACAAAGACAAGAAGCCATTGACACTATATTTTGGCCTTCCATGTCTCCAGACATGAACCCTATCGAACATGTCTGGGATGCCATTGGCAGAAATCTCAATCGCAGAGATCCACCTTTGCAAAATTTAGCGATTTAAGAAGCGCAATTGTTGCTGAATGGAATAAATTTGCTCAACTAAAGTTCAGAAGGCTTGTACAGAGTATGAGACTTCGTGTTATGGAACTGTACCGGAAGAGAGGGTGTTACACACCTATTGACTCAAATATTGACATTAAATTTGCCGAACATACCAAAGATTAATTGTAGAGACTTTTAATGATAATGGGTGATTAATTGTTGTAAAAAAATAAAATCACAGTGAAACTTAAATTCCGTTTCTGATTTGTGTAATTTTCACTATTTCTATGAACGCAAATTTCAAATGCATAGAACCTGCATACGTGAACAAACTTAAGTCTACGGTTTGTTTATGGTATATGTAAGCAAAATTGCAATATGAATATTTTCTCTTTTTCGAGGATTAACTGATTTTTTTAAATGAAGAAAAGATCGATGCAATAAAAATAGGTGGTGCTTAACTTTTGGCGGACTGTATAGTTTAGAGTTTATACTTTTAATGGGTTATAATGCTCTTCAACTTAGTACTTTATTTGGCCTTTTTAACTTTTTTCGATTCGAGCGTCACTGATGAGTCTTTTGTAGACGAAACACGCGTCTGGCGTTAATACAAAATTTAATCCTGGTATCTATGATGAGTTTATTTATGGACCAATTTCGAAGCATAAAATTACATGAAACTTCTTGCTGTTTTGTAATATCATATGCAAAGTAGAGTCTTCGATTATAATTATCAAATGATTTATAAAAAACAAAGAAAAGGCAGTAACGTGTAAGCATCGGTAAGACACACTGAACGTACATCTGGTTACTTACAACTTATATGTTTGTGTGCTTTTTAATTTTTTATTCTTTTGCATGTGCATGTATCTTAAGCATCTCATATTTCCGCTGTGTTATGTAATCTAAGTACACAACCTTTATTCAGATGCGTAAGCTAAACTAATTTGACTTAAACTGTTTGGTATATTTATCATAAACACGATATAAACTTAAACTGTTTGAGAAGAATTTGTAGTAAAAATTAAAAAAATCAACACAATCAAATGAGAAAGAAATCAATAGTATGCACAAAAGAAAAACTGAAATTTATCAGAACTGTGTCAAGTACTTCTTTTAACTTTCCTTAAAAGTAATTTTTGGAATTATGCATTGTGAGCAAACATATATCATGGTTATAAAGAAGTATTATATTTCTGGTATTTAATTCAGTTTTCAACACTTATCCACTTAATTTCTTTAAATAATGGGCTACATGATATTTATCTTAAATTAATCTTGCTGTCCTATTTTGAGTTTTCCCTTAATGTCTACATTCTTTGCTAATGATAAAGCAGTAGTCTATAAGGGACGGAATATACCAATTGTATTATATGTTCTTATCACTTATATAATTAAACTTCTTTAATCTAGGAATATTTCGCTACTCTTCAACTCTGTTTCAATCTTTTAAAACAGCATCATTATAAAAAAGAAGATGTGGTAGGAGTGCCAATGAGACATCTCTCAGTCCAATTAACCATGTTTAAAAAGGTCAACATTATAGACCGAAGTACGGCCTTCAACAAAGAGCCTTGACTCACACCGAACAGCAGACTATAAGAGACCCCAAAATGACTAGTGTAAATAGTTATCAAAGGTAGTAGGCTTATAATTTAATACACCAGACTCATCAGATCAAAATAATAATAAATAACCCTAACCCAAACAAGTACAAAATAAACAATAAGTCAAAAAGGAAAACTTAAGGTTTAACCTATATAAAAAGAGAGAAATGGATAACATCTATGAACCACTCCAACAAAGTGACTTATACTTAACAAAAGACTCCTGTTTCAAAATGCAGCGGTTTTAAACTAGTTAGATGGCGCCAGAACAACAACACATAACAATATTACGCTATACAAAAAAATAAACGAAAAACAAATAAAATAAAAAGCAACAAACAGCCATTGCTCGATACATTCTCCTGATTTGGGACAGGCACTGATTCAACGTGACGCGGTTTATGTATATATTTTTTATCTTCACCTAATTCACCCATGACTTCAAATAGCTAACAACAGCCGCACTGAATCTATGAATTTCAAGCTTTTTAAAAAGAATGTCAGATCAAAAAGCGTTTTCAAAGTCTAACAAATTTGCTAGGTTAAAGTTATCACTGTACATTAAGACCTAACTGATGTGGCCTGAAAACAAATTCTGCAGAATGTAGAAGTTTATATTTGTACATGCTATTAAAAATATGTCGTTCTATTAATTAGAGTCAAGTTGAAAACAGAAATAGACTTGTTATGTGTTGTCAAAAGCTTGTAATTTACTGAAATCTACTTGTGTATATATATTTGGTTTGAATCAAATGACTGTTGCTGTCCCTCTGGTATCTTTCGCCCCTCTTTTAGTAAATGTGTCGAAGCTGTTAGGACAATAATCGTCTTGATATAATATACATCATCTAACTAGGATTTTACGGTTTCATTTTGTTCTGCAAGTACGTTGACATATATAATTCATTGTGTTAGATTGCATGGATCATTAAACTATCTTCTGGTTCGACGATTCAAACATAATTGCAGGAAGGATTTATAAATGTGAACGCAAGACATGCATATCAGTCTTATAAAAATTATCAGCAGATTACAAATGCATTAAATGTTGTATTCTTTACGTTTTTATTTTTATGTAAGTTGAATACTATTATGATAGTTCTATGATTTCTTCTACCATTTTAGTTTGCTAGTTTTGTTAACAGATCCCTTTGTTCATTTGATACTTTGTTAGTATACTGACCGACTTTAGAAACGCAACACTAGATTATTCTTTTTAAATTTTTGAATGAATGTGGCACCGTCAAAAGCAATGACTGCCTGTAACAAACGCCAAAATGATTGTCAGAAAGATCAACCAATTCTGTTCCACATGTTTTGGGTTCTGTTTTACACCTTCTGAATATGCGTTTATTCCACCCATTACAATGGGTTTTGGCAATTATGCGGTGGAAACTTCACGGCTTTAAATGTTTTTCTTCAGTCGATTCTTTGGCAGTTCAGTTTATGGGAAACGTTTATGGCATGAATCTGTGCGCAATGGCATTCAGCAGTTTGATAAGCAGTTGACGTTACGGCCGTAAACATGTCTCGCAAATGACATTGCGTAATCAAATTCTATTGACGTTGCATTGTCACTACATGTTGATCTGGTCATTGGTGGTCAGTAACAAATCCCGTCTACCTGTATCGTTGTCGGAAGGACAGTAAGACGAGTTTCTGAAGTCAAACTGTATGGTTGCAGCACGTTCACGTTTTCCTGTTTGCAGTATTCTTATGGGCTGATTCAGTTTTTTATTCAACAGTCTTGGCAATTTGGAGATGCAACATTTTTTAACTGATTTAAGTGTGGCCAAGGATTTAAAGAACTGTTTAACGAAGCAAAACAAACTGAAACAATCTTTTATGGGTTCCAAATTTCGCTTTAAGAAATTCGTGCGACTTCAAAAACCCGGTATGTTCAATAACCACAGGTAAGTCAGATGTTGATTTTTTCTTAAGAGAAAGAAGTATGGTAAGTATTAATAGTAATTGTATGAGAATCAAACATGATGTGGAAAAAAAATCAACAAAATGAGTGTTGCGTTTTTAAAGTCAGTCAGTATATCATAGTAACTGGTTTTTTTATAATTGACTATGTTTTGTTATATTTGGAGTTATGTCTGTTCACTCCTAGTTGTTACAAATACAAATGTTAACTGTATGACAACATAAGTATGAAAATTGAAGAAAAGTAGAGTAGCATGAAAAGGTATGGAAATAGCAATCTGTCTCATTATGACGAAAAGGGTGACTTTTATAAACATGTTTGCTAGTATAACTTTATTCTACTGCTCGGTATATCAAGACAAAAAAAAACCACCGTGAAAGAATCAGTAACGGTGGTAAAATATTGCAATATGATTATGAAATTTCTGATATTAGATCGTGCATGAAATCTTATCAAGAAATCAAAAGCATTTGTTTCCAACTGTCTATAGTCAGGAAACTGTTGTTCAGTGGGTGTCACTTGTAGATGTGGTTCATAAGTGGTTTTTTTTCGTTTCTCGTTTTTAACAAGATTAGACAAATGGTTTTCATGATTGAATGGTTTTACACAGGGCCCTTCATAGCTTGCTGTTCGATGTGATCAATGGTTCCGTGTTGAAGACCTATAACGGATTTTTTTTTACAAATAGTGACTTGGGCGCAGAGTTGTTTCATTGGCACTCTTATCACATCTTATTATATCTAATAAATATACATCTTAGTTGATTTAACGTATTTCTGGTTAATTTCTTTAAACATTATATTTAAAAGTACAAAATATATTTATCATGTTTCTAAATTAAACTGCATAATTTATCTTAATACGCTTAAAAACATGTTTTAGTAATACAGACTTAACTTTATTTACCGATTTTATAGATTTCCGCCTTAACAATATGCATTAATTTTAGTTGCATTATTTTAACAACCTATTGGACTTTCCTTCGACGAACTTGATTCTGTCTTAAACTTGTTTTTCCCCATTGTTATTTGGAATATTGTATCTTCCTTGCGTTAGATTGAAAATACGTGCAAGATTTTTAAAACATTTTGCTATAAATTACCTGCATATTGAATATTGGTGCATGCATATTCCATAATGTTAAAATAAGTGTCATTAATTGACAAAAGATAGACAAACTCGAAATATATTCTTGCTAATGAAAGTTAAAAGAAAATTATATTACCTGTTATTCTTATGTTCAGGCTTGCATTTAAAGCATGCATGCATCTAAAAACTTAATCAATATGTTGTAAATGATTTGAAGAAGTCATTCAGTGTTACTTTTTTTTCAAACGGACGAGCATCTTTATTTCAATTTGATTGATCCGTTATAAACATCTACACTGAGCAAAAAATGTTTAGCATCAAAATTATGAAATTTCATTTTATTACAAAAACTTCACAACATATGATTTTCATTAAAAACAAATCGAATTATAAGAAGTCAGAAGCATCATGAATGTTTATCACTCACATTGACTAGGAATTTCTTTGTATGGAGCGCAGTAGGGTCAAAATGTTGAAATGTGTAAAGTGTTATTAAAAGTCAGTATCTCGTCCATACTGCAGTTGCATCAATGACGGATTGGTAGCGTTTTCGTATTCCATTGAGTATCTTTCGAATGTTGTTGAATCGCATTACATTCCCTAATCAGTTTATTTTTAGGTTCTTGTAAATTTTGGAAATCACCGTGATTTTTACGGATGCGTCGATTCAACAGATCCCAAACATGTTCGATCGGATTGAGGTCTGGTGATCGACTTGGCAAATCAAGAACGTTAATTGTGGAACAGATTCATCGTCAGGCGAGTAGTATGTGGTCTTGCATTGTCACGTTGAAAATTGAATCCATTATGATTCCGCTGGACAAAGAAGGGGAGATCAACGGGTGTCAAGATGCTATCACACTATCTCCTGGCATTCAATGTCCCACTAACGATCACTAAATTTGTTTTACCACCATAATGAATTCCTCCCCAAACCATTTAACTGCCGTCATCGAACCGATCCTATTGCGTCACAGTGCTTGCATGGTATCGTTCATTGTTCCAACGACATACCCGTTTGCGACAATCAGCGAACTTCAATGTAAAGCGGGATTCATCTGTGAAATTACTGTTCTTCAGTCCCTGTAATGCCAGCGTAAATGGCGGTTTGTCCAGACTAGCCTTTGAAGTTAATGGTTGGGTGTTAGCCCCATCCCTTTATGTGGTCTTCGTGTATGTATCGCTAGTTTGTGAAGGCGACTTCTAACCGGCTGAGCCGAAACAAGCACCCTATTTTAGACTTTGTGAAATATTTTTGTAGGCGTGGAACAAACAACTTCACCCATTTCTGCAGATATAACTACACACTTAGATGTCACCACTAAAAACGTTTTAACAACAGAGATTTCAACGGAACCTATAACAGAAAGTACAACAATGATACAAGCAACAAAGATAACAACTGAATCTACAAAACCAATCACATCAGAAATATCAACTACAGTAATTATAACTGAATCGACTACACCAATCACATCAGAGATACCAACAACAGCAGCTACAACTGAATCTACAACACCAATCACATCAGAGATACCAACAACAGCAGCTACAACTGAATCGACAACACCAATCACATCAGAGATACCAACAACAGCAGCTACAACTGAATCTACAACACCAATCACATCAGAGATACCAACAACAGCAGCTACAACTGAATCGACAACACAAATCACATCAGAGATACCAACAACAGCAGCTACAACTGAATCTACAACACCAATCACATCAGAGATACCAACAACAGCAGCTACAACTGAATCGACAACACCAATCACATCAGAGATACCAACAACAGCAGCTACAACTGAATCTACAACACCAACCACATCAGAGATACCAACAACAGCAGCTACAACTGAATCGACAACACCAATCACATCAGAGATACCAACAACAGCAGCTACAACTGAATCTACAACACCAATCACACCAGAGATACCAACTACAGAAGTAACAACTGAATCGACAACACCAATCACATCAAAGACACAAACTACGGAATTTACAACTGAATCTACTGCACCAATCACATCAAAGATACCTACGGCAGAAATTGCAACTGAATCTACAACTCAAATCACTTCAGAGATACCAACTACGGAAGTTACAACTGAATCTACAGCACCAATCACATCAAAGATACCAGCAGCAGAAGTAACAACTGAATCGACAACACCAATCACATCAAAGATACCAACTACAATAGTTACATCTGAATCTACAACACCAATTACGACAACGATACCAACTATGGAAGATACAACTGAATCTACAACACTAATTACAACTTTGAAACCAACACAGGACAGTCCAACAAAAGAACAGACGACAGAAGCAACCACTAAAGATTCAACAACTGAAAGTACAACATTGTCATCATCAAATGAAGGTGCCACAGGCACAAAAGCTACTCGTAAGTATTTTTTCTGCTTTCTGTATGACTATAGATACTTTTGTTTTGCAAGGGTTGTCTGTAGTAATTGTCTTCTGTCGCAGATTATCTTGGATAACTTGCAGTGAAAAAAACTGATAAAAACAACAGTTTAAAGGCTATACTAGAGATTTAAAATGTATCCTTCTTACAGTTATATTCAAAATTAAGCTTCAACAGTTTGGATGAATAAATGATATTGTTAAATCTTCAATCATTAAATTCGAATCTTTTTTTTTAGTGTGACTGATAATTCTTAATATTCATTAAACTGGAATATAAAAAAAAAATTTCATCTAAATATATCTATGCTCCTCCCATCCTGTGTTTTCTTTCAAAATTCTAATAAATTTGATAAAAGCTTTTACGTGATATAATGACAAACTACGGAAATTATTTAGAATTTTTATTTCAATTGCGGTAATGTTCAAATACCAGAAAATGTTTTTAAATTTGTTTTCAAATACCAAAACATAATATAAAGGCTAGATAAAAAAGAAAATAAGCAATGCTCGCTTCTTTGTGTTGTGTATATGTTTTGCACTATGCAATAAGGGATTGATATGAATTTGCCTTTTCCCATATTCTGTAACACGAATGAAATGTGTCTTTGATTTTCCATAATTTAAATTATGTTCAAGTGTGTTTTTAGCATTTTATATCATGTTTTCTTCTTGCACTGTTTATGGTGTTGCTTGATGATATCTCATTGAACGAACAGCCTATTTTACTACAAGCTTTTTTTTAACTCGATGTTATGTGAATTTAAACATTTTTTTTAGTATCTCCATCATATTCCTGTATGGTGCAATTAAGTATTGTTGTTCACAGATACCTTGGTATATATGTATACTATACCGGTAGTATAATGGAATAAGGGGCTGTTATTCAACAGATTTAGTAAGATTTTAATTGCAGTTTCTTTCATTGTAACCTCGAAATGGTAAATTAAATATGTGAAGTCAGAAAACCTCGCAATGGCTGTCTTTATTTAAATGTTTGGTTACAAAAGAATATAGGTTGGTTGAAGGTAGATCTTTTTTGAAATTTAACCTACAAATCTTCCTTAAGAAAAAACCAGAACGGGTTTTTTAAAGGAAGACAACCCAGATAAGTTAGTTATAAATGACGAATGTACTGAATATTTGTCTATTTGATATTGAACAAGCACACCTGAAAACCGTGGTCCCCCTTTTTTTGTATTGTTTTGGTGTTGTTGTTGTCTCATTGACGTACACCAAGCATATATGTTTAGTAAAAGGAAATATTCAGACTGTCATATAAAATCAATGTAAGTAATTGATTTTTATCCACTGATTGAAGAAAATATTACTGTTAATAATAAAAGTTAAAATAATTATGTAAAATTCTAATGATTAGCTCCAGATGGAACTGTATCACGTTGTAGAATCCTAGCTGGTAGTGTAATTTCTGCTTTTTCAGTTTAAATTACACAATTTGAAGTTCTATGCAACTTAAGTATAGTTTTTTACACTTTTAAATTTATGAATTATGGTGATTTAAATTATAGTTATTAATTTCTAAAATTGATTTTTTTCAAGTTAACAACATCAATACTCCGATAATTGCCGGTAGTATCGGAGCTGTAGTTGCAGTTCTCTCCCTCATTGGAGCAATATATGCAACATATGCAGCAAAACAGAGCATTAACAAGTATGTATGAACTCTATCCTTTAAATATAATACGAGATATAGTTCTAAACAAGGCGAAAAGTAAAATTCTAAACAAGACAAACACGCCTTTTGAAAAGTATATAAATATATATAAGAATATAAAGATTTCCGTCAAATTCAAGAGCATTCACAACAGTAAACAAGCAAAGACTTTTGCTAATGCAGTTCTTTTGTAAATGTATGATTAGATTATATTGGCTAACACTCCTTCTTAACTTCACTTATTGCCATTACTTAGGTCTACATGTAAGGGGACACACATATTTCTTTACATTCAGATGTTTTGTACAGTGTTTCAAGTCATCACCAACTCTTTACCATTGAAATGCATGATATTTGATACCTTAAAGAGATGTTTAACGTTGGTTGGTGCATTCGAAAAAAGATATTTGTTATCTATGTTGTGATAAAAAAGTTAAGGTTCCCGGCAAGATCGATTTTCATTTATAATACTGAGGAAGCATGTTCCTAAATTGATTGAAAAAGGACACTTTGACATTACGTGCAATAACTTGAAAAATTTTCAACCAATGTTTTGCAAGTTTTAATCAACTGTGTGTTATGACAAAATGGATATCAAGTTAATTATTGACGGTTTTCACTTAAATTGTTCCAGATTGACGTCTACTGAATGATTGAAAAGTTACACTTCTTGTCGTTTCCTTGAAGTAAAAAAAGTTCATCAAATGATTTGTTTTATATGTTGTTATTACTATTAAATGATAGTCAATAACAAATCCATTATTGACGACGTTCCTTTTTACAAGTTCAGATGTTTTAATCCTTGATTGATTGGAATATAATATTCACTGATTAAGTTGGGAACCATTCAAACATTATTTGTATCAAATTTTCGTGTTTTAATTTGTTGTTTTTAATAACAAAATAGAGGTCAAGTTTGATATTAACGACTTTCACTTTTGCCGTTCTGTAGTAGCAGCTCTTAATTGCTTTAACAACGACACAAATATATGTTATGATAAAAAGAGCATAAGAAAGCATCATTATAAACGTCTTAAACTTGCAGTGAGGTGAGAGTGTGCATTAAGTGAAACTATTTTATGAGAAAAAGAGCATAAAAAGATATCATCGTAAACGTCTTAATATTGCAGCGAGGTGAGAGTATGCATTAACTGAATATATTTTATGAGAAAAAGAGCATAAAAACACACCATCGTAAACGTCTTAATATTGCAGAAAGGTGAGAGTATGCATTAACTGAATATATTTTATGAGAAAAAGAGCATAAAAACACACCATCGTAAACGTCTTAATCTTGCAGTGAGGTGAGAGTGTGTGATCTTTTATATCATGGATGAATACCCAAGAGCCTTTTCCATCATCTTGTTATTGTTTCTTATGTTGCGATAAAACAAAACGTTTCACCCTAGGAAATCTGTATCAACTAGATTCATATTATTTATCTTCCGAGTTTATTTGGCATTGAGATAGTGCTTAATTTAAAACATTATCGTGTCGTCTTAATTTATCTAATTTGTCCATGATGTTATACATTGAGTAATGTAGTAACATATTGAAGATATTATAAAGATAACTAGTAAGAGATAAAACTGGTAAGAATACCAAATATTAGTTTCTAAATGTATTGTAAGTTGGTTAACGTTATAGTGTACTCATGGTGTCCTAATATAAATAGGCTTTCTTTCTTCTATTTTAGACCCGATATACAAAAGCAGCAAACATCAGAATTCTCCGACGTGTATGACAGTAGACAATTTCCTGCTGTTACCCCAAGATATGGTAGTCGGATAAGTTGGTATTAAGGTGACATCGTTGATTAAGAGATAAAGCCAACCATATACTTTTTAACAAAGAAAATGAGATAAATTATAAACAGATTTTCGCAGATAATTAAAGTTAAAACACCATTTACAATGTAGAAATATAAATTCTGCAGTATTCTAGATGAAGAAAATTTTACAATGAATTGAATGAATATTACTTATGAATTATAATAATATTAAATGGCTGATATATCAGTATCGTTTGATATTGGAAATAATTAACCACGACAACTGTGGTCAACCGTCTCTTTGCATCAATTCAATCATAGTATACATGCATTTATGGTACCTCTAGATTTAATTGTATATCTTCATCTTTATGAAGCTGTTTTGATTTTTATTATGTATGCTAACTTTGTATTGTTGTCTTTCACATTATTCTTTTTTTTATTTAAAAAGGGGACATTCGATAGATTTTCAGTGGAGAAAACTTTTACTCTGCAACTAAAGTTGAATGTGACGTTGTGACGTTGTGTTTTGATCATGATGACGTCATTATAACGGAAAGGGATCATGTATTTATGTTAAGAACTTGTATTTGCAATATTTTCTATGCTTGTTTTGAAATGCAAAACAATCCGACTGGGTTCTTTGGTCACATAAATCATTACCAGGATTTGAAATTTACGTTTGTGCAACAACAATATATACGCCTTTTGAAAAAAATAAATGATATACATATTACTTTTGTGATCTTGTGCATTTGTATTTTCTATATCAATCTCTAAATATATCAACATATATTTTTTTATATGAATATTTGTTTAAGCAATCTTATATTTATTTTCTTATTTTCTTATTTTATACATATTGTAATTTGAAAATTGAAATATTTTAATAAAGAGTTTATGTTCTTTGATTTGATTTCAAGTTATTTTACAGCGGTGAATAACAACATATGCTTATGTCTCAAGTTTGCATGAGTAGAGGTCTAAAAGTGATAAAACTAATTTTTCGATTTGCTTACGTATAACACAATAATCAATAGAAAACATGACAAAAATGTATTCTATTAGGTGTTATACCACCATTGATTTTCCCCTATCAGTTTTTGTTAAATTTGCACTTGTCAAAAAATTGTGCAGAATTTATCTTTGCTTCAAATAAAGAAATACCTGGCACAAGTACAGTTTTATCCTGTCCAGTACTATAGAAAAAATTTCACATTACATTTCATTGCATACAAGACAATAACCATCACTGGAAGTTAACCAATCAAATTTCCCACCTTATTTAACCTGTGTACAAGCTTTAGTAACCATGTAACCTCAAGTTTCCAAAATATTCTAAAGAAACCCCAAATAAAAGAATAATGGTGCTTTGAAATACCCGAGATATATGTTTATGACCAAGAAATGTTTTACTGCAATGAAATGTATGATCAATTACCTACAACTGTCAAATTCAAGGGAATATTTTTTTTCGACCTATTTTCGTATACAACCGGATGTGACGTACAATGATTTGGTGGTACCGTAAATTGTGTTATTTTGGTTGTAGTTTTATTTTGGTTTATTTGGTGCCTCCAATGAAAGTGCCAAAATTAAACACACGAAAATAAAGCAAACACAAAAAATAGAAAAGCCAAAATCGCGTAACGGTACAACAATATCATAATGTTATTTGTTGGGGAAGATATTTTATGTTATTGTGTCTTCCGTATATTTCCTACAATTCTATACATAGCCAAATCTGTAAATATATACCTGGTATAATTTGACAACAAAACTATATATTTTTTACTTAATTGTCAATTTTCTGAAATTGTTAAGAAAACACAACATGAATCTTTATTCACACATGTCATATATATGCCAGGCTATTGCTGATAAGACGCCGTTATTGATAATTAGTATATAAAAACTCCTTGTTATCATGTATCTCCAATTTAATTAATTAACATATACTGCCAGAGGCATAAGGATTAAAAAAATCCTTGATCGTCAATAGATTAACATGTACTGCAATAGATATGATTAAAATTTATTTCATATGAAATTTGTCAGAAATAAATAATATATTTAAAAAGTGATTTTAATGTTTTAAGATCTTATTTCATATTTTCTTTCAGCTTTGAACCACTATATCCTGAATTATTTACAATTGCATCTGTATTCGATTCCTTCATTAAGTTAACTTTGTCGTGTTTCTAGTTTGAGAAATTCAATGATATTTTGTCAATAAACGGGTAAATAAAGGCAAATATGAATGAGCTTGCTCACTACTGTTGTTCAAAAATTAATCATTTTAATTGGACGAAGCACCAAAATTACACCAAAATAAAACACATGCCTTTCAAGAGAAAACGACCCAAATGAAAATTTCCTAACTTACGGTATTACACCTAAAACGCTAGTGGACCAATATGTTTAGCTTTCTCTCCATTATTCGTTTCATTAATGAATTTTGCCTCACAAGTCATTTTTGATTTGATTGACGTTCGGGTTTTATTTTTTAACTCGATAATTTTGCATCAATTGGTACATTTACATTTATTGTGCTTAATGATAAACTTAACGCTAAGTTTATCTCCTCCTTATTCATGTCATTAGTATGCTCAAGTCCTTTGTACATCACGTACATATTCAATATTTATCACCTGCGTGCATCAATCAATCTACTTATTAACATTGTGGTCAAACATCCTCCGAAATCCTATGAATTACAAAAACAAACAATACTACAATGTGTTCCAACCTATACTTAAAATTGTCTTATCTCGTTTCAAGTTAGTTCAAATCTAGTGTTCACTGTCTCTGAAAAAGACGACATTGTTCTTGTAAGTTATTAAGATTGTGGAAATAATAGAATCGATGATCTAAGGTCATATAATAAATGCAATATATTTATGAACAATTGCATTATTGTCCTGAATTTTCAAGTATTTTTCGAATTGTACTATTTGAGATAGTTTCGTGAATATCAATCTGTGATTAACACTGTGACAGTTGCTTGTGTTGAATATCCGACTAAATTCTACAAATTGGAGTAGTATTTAAGTGATTCTAATCGAGGAGGGCACAGTGGTTCAGCATGTGGTCTACATATTTACTAATAGTTAAAAAAGAACCAATAAAGTGGATGACACGTCGCCCAGGATAACACAGATGTCAAACGGATGTTGTCATGAAAACAACAACTCCTAATGTAATATGTGATTCTAGTAGCACTTTAAAAGATGTCAGGGGAACAATATTGATTATTCTTCAGATTCCTTACCGAAAAACAAACATTCAGACAAGTACATTTATATCTGGTTCTGTCTGTAGGGTACAACTACCATATATATTACATTGAAACAACTTGCAGCATTGTTTCATTCTAAAACTTTCACCAGCTTGAAAATTCCAGAAAAGTGTATCCTTCAACGCAGGACCCTGTATTGAGTATAATGTATTATATTACCAAGAGAAGATTTCTGGATTCGAGAAAGCTATTAATAAACACAATTGATGATGTAGTTATTTTGTCTTGTCCCCGGTTGTTCGACCCAAAAAAGGTCACGCGCATTAGAAATATCCAGCACAGTTCAAACAGTGTCTGGATGGTTTTTTGTTCTATGTTGAAAAACCTTTCAAACTAGACTGTTTTTATACCTTTGCCACAGCTAAATTCACTATATAAAGAGTAAAAGCAATGTTCAGCAAAGTAAGATATACAAATAAGTCAACATTACCAAAATGGTCAATTGACCCCATAAGAAGTTGTTGCCCTTTACAGTAAATTTTTAACAATTGTTGTATAAAAGTCTAACCCTCTGAAACAACTTTAACCAAACTTGGCCACAATCTTAGTTAAAAATTGTGTCCGATGACCCAGCCTGCCAACCAACATGGCAGAAATGGTTAAAAATAGAAGATAGGGATATAATGCAGTTTTTGGCTTATAACTAAACCAAAGGTATAACGGTTGCATTAATTTATGCATCAATAAAATAAAAATATCAGTTGAGTGACACAGGCTACTTGGAGCCTCTTATTTCTCCTTGCAATGTACCGAATACTTCAAAAGAGGGGCGAAAGATACCAGAGAGACAGTCAAACTCATAGATCGAAAATAAACTGACAATGCCATGGCTAAAAAATATAAAGACAAACAACCAAATAATAGTACACAAGACACAACATAGAAAATGAAAGACTAAGCAACACGAACCCCACCAAAACTGGGGTGATCTCAGGTGCTCCGGAAGGTAAGCAGATCCTGCTCCACATGTGGCACCCATCGTGTTGCTCATTTTATTACAAACCCGATAAATAGTCTAATTCGGTAGGTCACATTCGTGGTGAAAAGGGGTCAATTGACGACAAAAGGAACATATCCGATATCATCTGTGAAATGGTTATTCCATAACGGTCAACCAACTCGTGATGGCGTCCATAAAATTTACGAAAAGGATGATTTCAACTTCACCATTTGGAATTCTTGGTTTAATAGTTTCCTTGTGAGCAGCAACCCTCTATCAAGAAAATCATGTTAGGAAATACAAGACCTGGAATATCGTATCAATTGGGAAATATATACTCCGTATGCAGGCGCTGCTGGAATGTTGCTACATAGAAAAGGAAAGTTCACAATGGGAAGCTGAAATTATCTCTTTTGTTGTAAAGTTTTGTTTTCAACCGACCCTCATTGTCAATTTCTAGATGTAAGTCATGATATGAGGCAGACTTAACTGTATATGTTATATCTTTTATCAAAATGTATTCACTATAAAGATACGAAGATGTGGTATGATTGTCAATGAGACAACTCTCCATAAGAGACCAATTGACACAGAAGTTAACATATATATATAGGTCACCGTACGCCCTTCAACAATGAGTAAAAGCCATACCACATAGTCGGCTCGTAAAGTCCCCGAAATGACAAATGTAAAACAATTCAAACCAAAAATCTAACTGCCTGATTTAACGTACCCAATAGTGAACTAAAACAAATGTGATATACAGAAACAAACGACAGCCACTGAATTACAGGGTCCCGACTTGGAACAGGCACATGCAGAATTTGTTTTTCCCAAACAGTTGTTGGTCAAAGATCCTAATGGCATGATCTTGTCCAATAGACATTTATGTCATGGTAGTAAATACTAATGATATATAACTCGGCTTCAAGTCAATAATGGTTGAGAAATGAAAAGAAATGAAAATTCAGGCCTGAATGTGAAAGAATGATCTTGTATCCATATTACTGACCTGAACAACTGCCCATCCCATTGACTGAAAGGTGTTTCTCTATCTGTTGTTTCCGTATTTAAATTAATGTTATCAACACCTTCTTGAACAAGACCCCCACCCCATCCAAGAAACACACGGGACGTGCACAGCATCTTGAATTCGCACAATTTTATGGTTGACAATACTTGAAATTAGAGTCGCACTTCACTGTACAATTCACAAAATCCATTGCCATTTTTACTGTTTCAACAATGTGTGTTTGAACCAAACTCATGATACATTTGTAAATCTTGAATGTAAAGCAGTATAACTGTTTGGTCACAGTGACAATTGACTCAACAATTTCTAAGTTTACATGCCGCGAAATGTATATATGATCCTTATTTGTGTCTTTTATTGTTGAAATAGAGGCCTGCATCTCAGAGATTTTGAGGTCAGCATTTAATTAGCTAGCAGTTGACATGGTATCCCTAGTAGTTGTGTTTCTACTGAATATAATGTTAGATTCTCTTTGACCTTGTTGTGGTTGTATGAAAACTGTGTTTCTACGTAGTTTCCAAATAGAATATTTTAACTTGCAGTAGGAAAGAAATATCTTTATATATTAAGTAACGTTGTCACGAGGAATGCTTTTTTTCACAATAAAATCGTTGTTAATAGCCAATATAAGATTAGTAAAAGCTGTATCGTGATCTGATCTGTGATTTCTGCTTCTAGGGATTCAGATGTTTGTTTTGTTTTCGTTTCTAGCCAATGTGCTCTAATGCAACCAGAAAGATATAGTGCTTGAAGTTTAAAAGATGGGTGATAAACTATTTCTACTCTCAAATTATCGTAATTGCTTGCTGCCACGGATTAAACATTCTCAATAAGTCCATCTGATCAAACTTGCAGAGATTCAAATATTTCTGAAACATTTTGTTGCAACAAATTGTACCAGAACTCAAGTCGAATCACAGACTTGTAGAATGCGTATAAACACCCGAATCTTGGAGACAACAGTCCGATGATTGTCTGTCGTCAGGTTAGAATCTTCCTCACTCAGAAAGGGAGAACAATTCTGAATACTGTTGTAACTTTTGTAGCATGAACGATGGTATACTGCCTGCATTTCTCCAAAGTCACAGCTATCAAATGAAACAAATTCATCTATAACCTTGATGTACAACTCATCCACTCGTTTGTGCATTGCAGAAACAAAAGTCGACTGCCCTTTCTTGGTTAATGTACTCAAACTTTCAGTTGATTTTATGGGGCATATTATGCAATGCATGAAATTAACCACTAACTTACATCCTTTCCTTGGACTTGAAAGAAAAAACATCAACGGACTTGACGAATTGTACATGTCGCAGAATTTTAACTGAAACTATCCGCCAATTATTTTTGATTTTATATAAATACACTTTTCTGATCAAGTGTTTCTGACGGATAATGGTAAAAAATAAAATATGAGCATATATATACAAACTTTTTACATATATTAGTGCACTTAATTGAAAATATTTGTATATAATAGCGAAAAAAGTAGTAATTTCATATATCAATTGAGTTAAATAATAGAACAAAATGTGATGAAAGGGAAGTGATTAAGTTCCGTAGTGAAATTGCAGTTTTTACTTTATACTTTTTCCGTTGAAATCTTCAGGCATTTTTATAACTAGGTTCTGAAATTTTTATCAGTAAAAGTTTTATGAAGTACTATATGCTTAAACTATTATGGGATAGTTTTTACTACTACTACATTGAAAGAAGAAGAAACTAAAGTTTGTGTTTGAATTTGCATTAAAAATGACTTCAATTTTAAACAGTCAGAACTTAACTTATTTTATAGATTAGGATAGAATAGAATACCGAATAAAACTTTTTGACATATTATAATGGCTAGGGAAAAAAATATATTATTCAAATGTTCGCAAATATTTCCAAAATTTCATTTTGAACAAGGGGAGTTGCAAACTTTCCAATATATTACTAGTCATTAAAACGATTTTTAGAAAATTATGACCATACGAAATTCTTACAACAGGATGTAAAATAAAGAACACATATTTGTCTTTAAGTTAAGACAATTTTTAGCCGCGTGTATTTGGGGAGATTTAACTCGAAATCTAGACGATTTTTTACACTTCTGTCACCGCACTATTTGGTTACTGATTGATGTTGTTCGAGAAAATGTAAACTAACAATTACAAAACAAAAGCAAAAAACTATCGCAAAGGAAATCCCACATATATATCTACATCATTCAAGAAGGATGGAATTTAGAAAATCACAATCCGTCCTTCTCTCTTTTGGTATTTACATAAAAAAGGATGTTGGATTTCTCCCGTCTTTATACTGGAAACCCTATTCCTTTACTTTCTTGATATAATCGATTTCGAAATTCACAAAGATAACCGTTTGAGCTGTCAACAAAAACGAGTATATCAAAATCAAGTTTTGAGTTATCGAACCATATTGTAATCAGTAACGATGATTATTAAAATGAATTTAAATCACACGTTACAGTTATAGTAAACATATTTATACATGGTAATCATCGATTTGTCGCGAAAAATGACATATTGTTGACGTGGAACGATTACTTTGAAAATATAAATGAACTTTCAAAAGTGAAGTCAATTGTTTGAATAAAGTATGGCAAGTCAATAAGATCAAAACATTTTTAATTGATATAGATAAGACAGGACAACTGGAAAACCAATTGAAGACAAAAGGTGAAAGATCAAACATGTCTGCAACCGTTGTCGTTTTTTATTTGGAAAACGAGTTATGTGTTCCATCGAAAGAAGTTCTAATTATCATACAGTATGTTTTTACTTTCTAGGATTCTTTATTTAAAAAAAGCAATTGCAATACAACATTTTGAGAAATTATTTTTGTACAAAACATACTACTTTGGTTTCTTACTTGCTGTAGAAAAATACAATTGTTGGATACATGAGCATTGCGCATTGTTAATGTTTCTCGTGCACATTTCAAAAATATGACAAAAACAAACGCGTAGAATTGGACCATACGAGGTATAATTATATCGTCATGACCATATGGTCCAAATACTCATATAGTCCTGAACATATATATAACAAGTTATGCATACATCGAATAATGCCAACGCATTGTATTACTGTTAAACCCTGAAATTATAGTAGGTTTTTTTACTTTTTCTTTCTGTGACAGTTCCCATTCAAGCAGTGAACACAGCAGGTGCTGTGGATGGGGTTGTTGAATCAACAGCTTTTTTACGCCCAACATTCATTTTCCACCTGATGAACAGAAGAACAGCACCTAAGAGTAAGATACCTGCTACAAATCCTCCTATGATAACTGGCTTATTGTCGCTGGCTGAAAAAATCCAATATCTAAGAATGGAAAGCTGTAAAGTTATATTTCAGTTAAATTATCATAATACATGCTTTGCATTAATAATTAGTATTCATAGGATGCTCAATGTTGTGTATTTATTGAGTTTTAATGAAAAGATATAAAATTAAGCAAATAACAAATTTCCTGTAAACTTGCATTCATAAAAAAAACGAATACAGTTTTATTCAACAAGCGAACATTGGTCACCATGACATTGTTTGATTGCAGAGTATAATTGTTTTGTAACCTTTCTTATCATTAATGTATTACGATTAAAAATATAGCACAGATTTGGAATATGAACTGATAGCGGGAATCGAGTAAATTATCGATATTAAAGAAAACAAATTACCGTTTACTAGATAAAAGATACCAAGCGAACAACTTCTTTTGCTTGTCGAATGTTTCTTACATAAAAGAGTTCACTTAACAGTCTTAATCAAAATCAAACTCCAATATCCTTATTTTCATGAGCAGTAGGTACTTCATGGAATTTTGTTATTGTGCTTTTGTTATTTTTTGTATTCTTGTCTCTCATTTTTGCTAATGTATTTTATCGATATGCTTTTTTGTATTTCTTTGTTGGCATATTCGTTTTTTATAGTGTTAAATATTGTAACACAATGTTGACTGCTGTACCACATTTTATACATTTTGATTTTGTGTTATATTTTCTGTTCACACAGTGTTGTGAATATAATGGAATTTAATGCAACTGTCTTACAGGAATATTGCAAATGGTTTCGGATTTTAGTTTTGCCATTTGATAAAAGATTTGAATTTTCATTTGAGATCGGTATTTTTGTTAATTTATTGTTTGAAAGCATTGGACACCGAACGTTTTAAATCTGACTAAGACTTTGTATGTCACATTTTATAACTGAAACAATCAATTTACTCAGCGTGAACAGCAGTATACTACTGTTGCCTTCATTTATACTCTCGATGCTCAAACAATAGAGACTACGTTTTGTTTAATTTTAATTTGTTGAGTTTATTCAAACAACCAATTATTACTTACTTAAAAACGATAAGTCATTTCCTCTTGCTGAAGTTGTAGGCTGAGTAGATAATGTCGTCCAATCAGAGATTGTTGCTGTTTCTGTTATAAGTTTATCTGACGTTGTTGCTGTTAAAAAATTTGCTGCTTTGCTAGTTGATGTTGGTTCCGTAAATGATGTGGGTATTGATGCTGAGTTGGTTGTTGTCGAAACATACTTTCGATTGCTTGTATTTTTCGACTGTGTTGTTGGAACTGTTGTTCGCTTTTCTGTTGATTCAAGATATATGTTCAATTTTTGTTATTTGAAAACAGATGGGTACTTCAAGGAAATAGTCAACAAAAGAAATTGAAATAATAATTAATTCATATTTTGCCTTGTTCAGATAGGCCAACATAGTTAGTTAGTGCAGTTAGTCGCACAATTACTAACGCAATTCTATATCAATATTCTTGTAATTGTTATAAAATACATTAAAAAGCATTTTAACGAACTTAATCTCGATTTATATCTACTTTTTAGAAATTTACCGTCGACGCCACTTTTTGTGGCACTGTGAAAAAGTAAAATAAACAAAACTACTGAACTCCGAGGGAAATTCAAAAAGGAAAGTCCCTAATCAAATGGCAAAATCAAAAGCTCAAAAACATCAAACGAATGGATAACAACTGTCATATTCCTGTCTTGATACAGGCATTTTCTTATGTAGAAAATGTTGGATTGACCTGGTTTTATAGCTAGCTAAACCTCTCACTTGTATGACAGTCGTATCAAATTCAATTGTATTAAAACGATATCGATGAGTGAACAAAATAAAACAGACACATGATGGTATGCATAAGTACAGAGTCACGTCAAATGTATATCACCAAAAAAAAGACTAAACAGTAATAGTAATATTAATAAAGACAAATACAAGAATACTATAACACGTTATTAAGATGATAAACAGCGTCAGTACGCAGAATCTATACTTCAAGACACACAGTTCGTAATTCTATGTTGTTGTTTTTGTGTACTGTACTTAATTGATTTTAGGTCATCGTTTTTATTCTGTGGTTAAAATGTCGAAATGTACTTTAATATTACTTATTTATTTCTCTGTCCTGAGTGTTAATGCAACTGTCTTACAGGATTATGGCAAAAGTTTTCAGACTATAGTTTCGCCATTTGATAAAAGACTTGAATTTTTCTTTTGAGATCGGTATTTTTGTTAATTTATTGTTTGTAAGCATTGGAAACCGAACGTTTTAGATCTGACTAAGACTTTGTAGGTCACATTTTATAACTGAAACAATCAATTTACTCAGCGTGAACAGCGGTATACTAATGTTGGCTTCATTTAAACTCTCGATGTTCAAACAATAGAGACAACGTTTAGTTTAATTTTAATGTGTTGAGTATAATCAAACAACCAATAATAACTACCTAAAAAAGATAAGTCACTTCCTCTTGATGAAGTTGTAGGCTGAGTAGATAATGTCGTCCACTCCAAGATTGTTGCTGTTTCTGTTGAAAGTTTATCTGACGTTGTGACTGTTACAAGCTGTGCTGCTTTGCTTGTTGATGTCGGTTCTGTGAATGATGTGGGTAACGATGCTGAGTTGGTTGCTGTCCAAACATACTTTCGATCGCTTGTATTTTTCGACTGTGTTGTTGGAACTGTTGTTCGCTCTTCTGTTGATTAAAAATATATGTTCAATATTTGTTATTTGAAAACAGATGGGTACTTAAAGCAAATAGTCAACAAAAGAAATTGAAATAATAATTATTCAAACTACTCTCATCAGTGACACAAAAACGGAATTATGTTGTCAGACTGGTCAATCAGGGTTAAAATATCCGAAAGTGGGAGATTGTATACTCCCGCGCAGGAGCAGACCGGTAAGCTCAAAACGGGAGGGTTGGCAGGTAAGCAGTGCAGAGCCACGTCATATGTATCAAAGATACACAAAAAGTCATATAGAAAAAGCACATTAGCAAAAAATGAAAGATGAGAATAAAAATATTATAGAACAATAACATAATGACGGGATGCATAAGTACAGAGTCACGTCAAATATATATCACAAAAAACAGACTTAACAGTAAAATTAATATTAATAAAGACAAATACAAGAATACTATCGAACGTTATTAAGATGATAAACAACGTCAGAACGCAGAATCTATACTTCAAGACACACAGTTCGTAATTCTATTATGTTGTTTTTGTGTACTGTACTAAATTGATTTTTAGGTCTTCGTTTTTATTCTGTGGTTAAAATGTCGAAATGTACTTTAATATTACTGATTTATTTCTCTGTCCTGAGTGTTCTTGCATTTATTTGTACTGTATTCCTGTCATGTAATGTTATCATTTAACGGTATATTGAGCATTGTCATAAAGCACTAGGTTTGGCTAGCTTCAACCAGGTTAAACCAATCATTTATTTCTTTAAATGTCATGTAACAGGTACCAAGTCAAGAATATGGCAGTTGTTTTCTAAAAGTTTGTTTCTATGTGTGATGTATTGTCGTTTTTTTGCACTTCAGTGTTTTTGTTGTTTCGTTGTTTTCTTATTATAGTTTATGGATTCCCTCGGTTTTAGTTGGTTACCCGGATTGGTTTTCTCTCAATCAATTTATGACATTTGAACAGCGGTAATCTACTGTTGCCTTTATTTTTGAGAACATTATTAATCCCTTATATGAGCATGTCTCTAGGTAATGAAATAAACCAGGAAAACAAAAAGCAATAACCAAATAACGGGTCGCAAATTATTTAAATAACAACAATTGAGGTTTAAACGAATGAATATAACAGCTGAGTATGAAAAAAGGGAAAGAAAAATTGTAGGTTGTTTTTATATATGACTTTGTCAAAACTCACGTGTTATTGGATTGTGTGATGTACCATAAAATGTTAGAGACCAGGAAACCAGCGTTACTGCAAAATAAATATGCAGTATATTTGATATATACAAATTAATGTAGTGCTCATCTAATGTTATGCAATAACTGTCTTTTGATGAGGTAAATGTGTGATTTTATTGACTTTTGAATATCAGTATTTCAAAAGTCAATTATATATACCTCATACTAACCAAAACTATGCGTACATCAAACGGTTTTAAAATTTTAGTTATGCACGTAGAAACGCGCCCTTTTGTCCGCTGAACATACGTTTTGCTTATTTCTTCAAAATCAAATTCTGAAAGACATACTCAAGTTCTAACAATACGGAATAAACAAAATGATAGTTAATTGATATTTGTAGAACTATCAATTAATTAAAAACAGAGTATTTCGAAACCATACAACATGGGAATTAACATCCTCAAATTAATTTTAAAGAAAAGGAAATCAATAATTTAATTATCATTATCAATAAATGAACATCTGAAGAATTCGAAGCAGATTGATTATCACAAAGATAAACCGATTTCACCTGCTGATTAAGCTTTACTGAGACCGCCTTGTGTAAGAGGTCATGAAAGCTATAAGATGAATAATTATATGAGTATCATTAAAATTATTTTCTAGATAACAGATAAAAGATATATACGGTGTTAAACTTACCAATAGAATATCCTTTATAAGAACCAACTTTAAGTCGCCAGGTACCAACAGGGTTTTCCCACCAGAAATGAACTGACATGAACGTCCATTTCAACCATCCTTTTCTTTTATGTTTTCCTGCATCGTCATGCCGGTAATGAAGTAAATTACTTTCAGTTCCGCTTGGAGAAACAAGATATAGTTCTGTTTCACCACGATATCGACTGTAGGAGAACTTTATTTGAACTGTAACGTGTTCTAAGTAAAGAATGAAAATATTACTCCTGGAAAAGTGCATTGTGTCTGACGACCACAAACTAGTAGAACTAAAATGAAAGAAGAAATTTATAACTTATTTGCACAATTTCCAATTTGACCTCAGTACAAATAAACTCATTATAACTACTAGGCTTTACGTTTTTTACGCCAAAGGCCCGTTTTGTCTACAGAAGAATCACAAGTGACGCTAGAATAAAAAAAATTAAAAGGACAAATAAAGTACGAAATTGAATAGCATTAAGGACCAAAAATTCCAAACAGTTTTCAAGTTTTTCCCAATCTCTTCTAAGGTTATTTATTTTTGGGGTTAACAATCCTTTGAAGTATTTCGAAAATTCGAAGTTTTGTAAACCATTATTCATAATTCATGTCAACACCAAAAAAATGCCGACTAATTGGCTTGTACGAAATATTGTTTTATTATGTCATATGCCACAGAAATAGTTTTGATATCATGTGCAACATTTATATTTCAAAATATGGACAATATGACATGTTAAATTTGATTGAGAATTTCAAATTATAAGTAGTTGCTTATTTTAAAATAATAGTAAATGTTGAACTTCCACAACTATCGAGTATTTTTTCATGTCAAGAAGTGAAGATATGTAGAAATTATATGATTAAATCTTAGATATCATACAGATACAATTAAGAATGAAAATCTGTTTAGTTGTTGATATATATTGGAAAGTCTAATTACATGAACGAAAAACGAGACAACGGATACATACATAAACGGAAACCTAGTAAGCGTTGTAAAGCTGTGTTGTACTGGAACAGTAACCCATGTTTTAGCTTTATTGACCATGGCTTTGGCATCCATTAGACCATACCCGAGGACTTGGCTAACTGCAAAAATATATTAAGGAGTTTGGAAAACTTATTTATATTTACAATAATTGTATTTTTTTAAATGAAAAAAAAAAAACTATAAGTCAAAACTAAAGAGAGCATAATTAAACAAATTAAAGAATATAGTAGTTGTCTAGTTAAATGCCTCGATCTTTGTTTTTTACTAGTTCTATCTCTAGATATTTGCATGACACTCTCTTGTGGTCTAGAATTACATGAGCAACATTATAAGTAACCATAGACGAATAATCTGTTTCCCTCCCGGTTAACCTGCGATCAGTATCGATTTCATTGTGAGGTTTGTGTTGCTTAGTTGTTATTTTTTTATGTTGTATTTTATGTTATGTTGTTTGTCTTTTTGTCGTCTTCCGTTTTTTGCCAAACGGCCAAAAGACAAACAACAGTTTACAAAACAAAGCATATATAACTAAAGACTATGAAACACGAATACAAACAAAATCTGTGGTTTATTACAGATGCATGGGATCTGTATGCATGTTCGGCTCTATATATGGCACCCGTCGTGTAACACTTGAAAGTACGAATCCCCAAGTCTAATTTGATATCTCACATTCGCGAAAAGAACGAAGGGATTGTATTAACGACATTTGAAAATATCCGTCAGCATCTGTTAAACAGATTTTCTGTAAAAGCCAACCAACTTGCGCTATCGTGATGATGTCCTGTTGAATCAGTCTTTCATAACAAGGTCGACGGAATAGATACGTTCAACACATTCACCAAATTTGTATAATTTAGCGAGAAGACACCATCTATTTACCGAAACTTGAAGTTAAGTGATAATGACAGCTGTTTTACACTCATCTGGAAAGGTATTGGATGTAATATGCCTCATATGAATAAGAGATAAGTCGGAAAGAAGGAGAGTACAGTTGTGTCCTATGGAAATGCTGATTATTTAATTAAAAAGCACCTCCTCAAAACGTGACTAATATGTTGTCAATCATGACATTAAGAAATTTGATAATGCTAGATTCTTAGATTGTTCTGTTTGAATCTGAGCAGTTTTTTAATATCACATAAAAGATACATTTTAAAAACAATCGGAAAAACAGGTTGTAGACATAATTCGTACAACTTATTTCAGAATAAAAAAAGAAAATTGAAATGATGGGTTGACGAATATGTCAACCTATATGCCGTCCAACCAGTGTATAAACCATATAAGCAGAGTTTTACCGAGAATGAAATGATCCTATTAATTTTAAAAGAAGGGCGAAAGATACCAGAGGAGCATTCAAACTCATAGATCGAAAACAAACTAACAACGCCATGACCAAAAAAGAAAAAAGACAAACAGATAAACAATAGTTAACAAGACAAAACATAGAAAACGGAAGACTAAGCAACACGAACCCCACCAAAAACTGGGGGTGAATATACTTAATAATATAAAACAAATTATTGATGTAAAAAGAGATTATGTACAACAACTTACATTCCTTGTTTGCTCCGTTTACTGACCAGTCAGAATATGTGTCATTAAATCCTTTCCTTGATGATGTAAGGACTATCAAATGTTGCACGTCTCTCCATGTGAGATAAGGATTGTGAAGGAAAAAACGACATAAATATCATTTCATAATGTAATTATCATTTGTTAAAAATCTCTGTGTAGTGATATTGGATATAATTCTTTTTTTAACACGTGACTGAGCTTTACTATTTGTGTTGTTTTGGAAAGAAGAGGAACACAGAATTAATGATTAAAATCTATGTAGCTATCAAATGTGTTCAAAGTATTAAATTTTCAAAGAAAGTATTGTCTCAAAAAAGGAATTTTTTAACACGAGGAGCCTTATCACGAAAGGGTGTTCCGGGTATGCTAATTTACGGAAAAGTAATCTCACTTTTTACCCCGAAAATTTAACCACATATGTGAAAATGCCTGAGCTTTGAAAAGAGCCATCATACATATCTTAATTTACGATATGGACTGAGCTTCAGGAAAAAACGCTACAATTACCGCCTTTGGAATATCAATTAAAGATATTGACCCAATTTACAAGAAAATTGTTTTATTCATGATTGCACCTTGTACACCATGTAGAGAAAATTGTGAAAATGAAGGTTAGTTGTCTTTTATATATACATATTTATCACAGCTGGTTCTAGATACACATTATCTAAAAACAATTTTTTCGCTTTTGAAATGCATTACTGGCGGGGAGCTGAGAACTTGTTTTAGGCACAATCAAAGCTCTGTTTACCCGAGAGGGGCCGAGATCACTTGTTATTGACTTGAAAAAGGCAATATTAAGCTACCACTTATTGCTCCTCATACAAAAAGTTTAAATGAAGATTGATAAGCCTCAAGGGGAAAGCATCTCTATTTTGTTATGAAAAAACTTTCAAGAATTGATTTTTTTCTTTCTCAAAAATACTTATGTATTTAAATCAAAATGACAACACAACCTGAGTAAATTTTTTGTCTTATTCAGTTTCAGACAAATCATTACTATTCAACCTGAGACGGCAAAATAGAGGTTTAAAAAGTTCTTAATTACTGCAAAAAAGAAGATCTGGTATGATTGCCAATGAGACAACTCTCCACAAGAGACCAAATGACACAGAAATTAACTTCTAAAGGTCACCGTACGGCCTTCAACAATGCGCGAAGCCCATACCACAAAGTCAGTTATAAAAGGCCCCGAAATGACTAATGTACAACTATTCAAACGAGAAAACTAACGGCCTTATTTATGTAAAAAAAAAACTGAACGAAAAACAAATATGTAACACATCAACAAACGACAACCACTGAATTACAGACTCCTGACTTGGGGCAAGCACATACATACAGAATGTGGCGCGATTAAACATGTAGCGGTATCTCAACCCTCCCCTATCCTGGAATAGTGGTGTAACAGTACAACATGTGAACGAACTTTAAAAACTGGTAAGAATTGTGTTTTATAAGGCAAGCTCTAAATTGTATATTTATGGTTTTTATGCATTTGAGATTACAGTCAATATGTTGACAATAGGCTGATATGAAAACTGTTGCTATGGTATTGATATTATATAAAAATGCTTAGTTACTAATCTTTTCGACTCGACATTCGACATTTAGAGTTATACGCAACTGTTCGTCTTGTAACGCTGCAAACTGTACTTAGCAATATTTTAATCGGTAATTATTTAATGACATTATAAGACGAGTAATGTTACAATGTTTCCTTATAAACCTCATGTGCATTTCTCAATGATAAAGGGTTTAGACTGAAATCCAATTCAAAAAACCTTTTTTCAAATAGAATTATGTGAAATGACCAGTTTCGAAAATTTGCACTTCATTGCACTTTAATCATATGATAACAATAACATTCACAGTAGTTTAGACTGGTTTCTATAGTTGAATATACCAGATTTCCAGTAGTAAAACTAATAACGTATTTTTCTTTTTATTATATCTACATTTTTGCATAATTTATCAGTCAAAATGCACTTTTAGGCACCAGAAAATCTTATTAAATGCTTTAACAGGGTCTGTGTATTGTAATTAAAGGTTATCATCAGATGTTAAGTCCATATTAAGACTAGTGAAGGTAAACTGTAAGAAATTAATTATACGTACACATTGTATTCAGAATGAATAAATATAGTGTTAAAAGGGTCATTGCCTAATAGTGCTGAAACAACTTTATTTTCCCAGAAATGGACAAAAATACACAGATTTATTCAGAAAGTCATACAGATGAAGATCACACAAGAGTATTTGGAAACATTAGAACTATGGGATTCAGTATTGGTCAATATCAAATTGAGGAACACAAAAGTTGTGTGTAAACAAGTAACTGAACTTAACCATTTATGTTTATTTGGAAGGTAGAGGTACATAGAATAAATGTGTAAATTCTATGGAGCTATTAAATGTGATCAAAGTATTAAAATTTTCAAAGAATTTATTGTGTTAAAAAAGGGATTTTTTATCACGAGGAGTCGCATCACAAAAGGATTTTCGGGGTATGTTAATTTACGGAAAAAGTAACCCCGCTTCCCGCCACAATCTGTATGTATGTGGCTGTCCCAAGTCAGGAGCCCGTAATTCATTAGACTCTTGTGGAGAGTAGTCTAATTTTCAATCATACCACATCTTCCATTTATAATCTCACTTCGTACCCCGAAAATTTAACCACATATGTGAAAATGTCTCAGCTTCGAAACGAGCTATCATACATATCCAAGTTAACGATATGGATAAAGCGACAGGAAAAACGTTACCATTACCGCCTATGGGAAATTAATTAAGGATATTGACCCATATGCTATTTATTTGTCAATGTTTTTTACATTTTATTTTAAATACTCGTATAAGTTAATTGTTAAGTGTTATATTCAAATTACATAATGTGCTGTTATAGATACTGTTTATTAATAAAAAGAAAATGTTTCATTATATTGATAATGTCTCAAAAGGAAGATACTGTGTGGAAAAATGTCCTTAAAATATATACGCATCGTAGAAGTCTCCAAATTATGAGTAGATTGTTGAAGATGTTGGCATTTTTCTAGATATTCATTTGAGAGAAAAAATAACTACCAAATGTTTCAGAAAACTGACTACGTTACAGTGAAAAAAAAAAAAAAAACAAATGCTAATTATATAAAAATTCTTATAATTTCGCCAAAAATGTAAAACTAAATTTGCATAACAGTGAAAAGTCAGGAAAAAAATAAAGTACATATATACGTAAGGTTCACAAGATGATGTTTGCTACAAATTGGTGAAAACAAAGCAATGTCCATAACTCATGTTAAACGTTTCAATGTTAGTTGAGGTGATTTTAGCAATTAGAAGAATGTATCAGTATCCTTAAAATGGCCATACATGGTCAAAGAGCCGTAGCAAATGTCCAATTAGTATGGCGGTACCCGTACAGCATGAACGTCTAAAAAAATGACAAGTAATTTGTCCAAATATTTTTTTTTCTTCGGCCAAATAAACCTATAGGTTTATCGATCAGAAGATATAAAAGACATCAGTGATACGAGGTTCAATCAATCGGATGAAAAATGTCGAATCAATATGGTGGACAAGGTTTTCAGATGTTGATAATCAATATCACGATGTTCTTCGCAGTAAAAGAGGGGCGAAAGATACAAGAGGGACATTCCAACTCATAGATCGAAAATAAACTGACAACGCCATGGTTAAAAAAGACAAACAGACAAACAGACAATCAATATTACACAAGACACAAGATAGAAAACTGAACACTTAGCAACACAACTCCCACCAAAAACTGGGTGTTATCTCAGGTGCTTCGGAATGTAAGCAGATCCTGCTCCACATGTGGCACCCGTCTTGTTACTCATGTTATTACAAACCCGGTAAAAAGTCTAATTCGGTAGGTCTCAGTCGTGGAAAGGGAACGGGATTTTAGTTACAACATTAAGAACATATCCGATATCATCTGTGCAACGGATATTCCGTAACGGTCAACCAACTCGTCATGGCGTCTGTAAAATTTTCGAAGGGACAACCTCAACATATGGAACTCTTGATTTAATAGCTTCCTTGTGAGCAATAAATGTCATTGAGATGATTTAACATCGTATTATTCCCCCATCATAATAATTAGTAATATCAAGTGAACTCAACATAAGTACGCCAGGAGCAGGTTACGTCGACAAAAGACTAAGAAAAAAAGGCAACAGTAGTATACCGCTGTTCAACAGTCATAAATCGATTAAGCAAAACCAAAACCGAGTTACAAACTAAACCCGAGTGAACCACATGATTATAAGAGGAAAACAACGACATAACAGAAACACTTGACTGCAACAGAAACAAACGCCAACTTAGTTAGAAACAAACTATTTGATAACAACTGCTATATTCCTGACTCAGTACAGGATATTTTAAGAAAATTATTGTGGGTTGAACCTGATTTTATTGTTTTTATCAGTGACATTCGTTTCAAAAAGTTGAAAAAAACGCCAAATACTGTACGAAGTTAAAGAGTATTGAGTACCTAAAATTCCAAAAGTTATGCTATGCTTTGGTAAAATAGACATACCAGAATATTACTTTCAAAATGGTTAGGGCATCACATTCTTAATAAGCATTGAATCTTCAAATAGTTTGGCCTCGAGCATCACTGAAGAGACAATGATTGTCGAAATGCCAATCTGGTGCAGAAAAAATGGTACCGTTTATGTTATTACTACCACTGGGTCGATGGCTCTGCTGGTGGCCTGATAGTTCTCGAGGGTATCACCATCATATTAGCCAGTACCGGCATATACATACGGATTGTGTGTTACTAAAATTTGCTGTTACAAAATTTGTGTTATTACTTTAAATTAAGAAATGTATCTCCCTCATGCAAGACTCTGATTCCTTGCCCGGTGTTGGCTATACTTTTATTGTCCTTTTTTGTTTTTAGCTCTTCGTCCTTTTGATAAGCTTTGGATTTTCAAATATTTAGGCCTCGAGCATCACTAAAGAGACATTGGTTGTCGAAATACGCCTCTAGTGCAGAAAAAATGGTACCGTTTATGTTAATAATGTTTCGATAGAAATGCACTGATATTTGACGGATTTGTACTTGAATGAGCAACAAAAAGGGTGCCACACAAGGAACAGAGAACAGCTAATCATTCAAATGCACCAGAATTCATCCACGATATGTAATTTGTGTGATGTTCAATTATTGGTTTTCTTTGTCCTTTTTGCTATTTTTATCTTCAGTCATGTGTCATATGTTCTCATTGGACTTTTTTATTGTCACCCAGAATAAGTATTTTCTATTTGAACATTACTGATCATTACTTTAACGTAGTTTTTGTCCTGCACAAACATATTATTTTAAGATTTTATTTTGAAGTGATACAAATATAATCAACGAATATCTAATCGATTGGCATTTGGAATAACAGAAGACGATACAATGAATTATATGACCTTGTTATGCAGATATTCTGTACACTTACTTTGCTGCAGAGCAAGAGCAATTATCCCAGATGCTATTGGTACTGAGAATGATGTTCCCTGGTTACCATTGGTGTTACACTCATCGGTAGTTGAAGTAGTAGTCTGTGAAAAACACATATGAGGATAAATAATTTTGATGGAAATCAAAGACACAGATACAGTGTATATATATAATTGTTCATCAATATGTTTGCTGTGAAATGTGTAATACTGTATTTTGTTTAAATTGTGTCACTAAATTAGAATATATAAAGTCATTCGTTTATAAAAAAAGTCTTAAATTTGACCGGGAAAAAATACTGAACATGTTATTTAATATACACACATATATATATATATATATATATATAATGTTATTTAATATACACACACACATATATATATATATATATATATATATGTATATATAAAGAAAAGTTATGTAGAATCCGTATGCTGGTAACATATAAGAAAATTAATAAAAGATAATAACGGTTTCAATTCATCACTTTTACTAGCGCTTTCACTGCTTTTACAGATCTTCAGGTAATGTGACTTGTATACATAAGTGTTATACAAAACAATTGATTGACGTTACCAATGGTATGACGTTAACAAATACAAGGGAGACTACTAATGTCATTTAAAAAATTGAGTAAAGTCTTTAAAGTGTTATCTAAGTAAAAATAAAATGTTATTTATCATTTAATCCCGGGTTGAGAATGTTTATTAATAATTCTTCTTTCTTCTTCCGGATAAAATCATTTTAACGATTCACCGTATACAATGGAAATATCTTAAATCGTCTATTATAACAACGATGGAAATGGTCGTTAGACCGGATGATTGTTAAATCTTCATGATTGGGTTTGCTGCCTATGAACAGTCATTCTGGTACGTAGCTTGGCATCCTGACCCAATCTTATACTTCGTCGATAGAGCCAGGCGTAATACAATCCACGTGACCAACTATCAGCGCTGAACAGGACTGAATTACTGCTAATGTGCGTATTTTATAATCAAGGAATATATCGATCGGATTGTTAATTAACTGTTGATTCACGATGTTAATCAACAACGCTTGGATAATATTTGTTAAAGTTTTCGAAATTTGCATTTCATATGAAAATAAAAAGAGTTTTCAATAATTTTGTGGCTATATAAGTATTTCCCACCTTGTGTCAAGAAATGACGCTATCCAAAGATGCATCATTCTAACATCCAATTGACGGAACCATGTTGTTGTATTCCGCCTTGCTCTACTGTCAAGCAGTTGGCCAGGATCAAAGGCTATATAGTACACAGTTCATTTTTTGTCTCTCCAATATAGAATTCCTCACAATTTGAACATATGAGAGAATAAATGACGTTTGAACTTTTACAAGACATGTTTTGTTTAACTGTGAAATGCTTTCCATTTTTAAAATAAATTGAACTTTCTTCTATTAAATTAGGACATGTCATACATCGTTTATCGGTACATTTTCTAACAATAGGCAAAGTTTCATTAAAGTCGAATTTTGAAGATGTTAGATATCGTTTTAGACTTTTTGACTGTCTTTTACTGTTGATAATCTTCTTGTTTTGTAAAACTTTGTCCATTTTTTCACTTTTGTGTAAATTATTTTCAATTTGTCGCATAAAACTAAATATATCATGATCTCGTGGATTATATGTTGTTACAAACGGGATAATTTGATCTAAATTGTTTGATGATTCTTCGGTTGGTTCGGATCGCCGTGATTCTGTAATGATTGGTCCTTTTATCAGTGCCTTTTGAATTCCGTAATCTATCACTTGTTCCGAATATTGCTGCATTTTTGAATACACTTTTTATTCTTCCAATCTTTTATTGCGTAATAGTTCTGTACTTGTAATGGTAATTATTCTTGACGCTAGATTAAAAGGTATATTTAATTTTACATGTTTTGGATGGTTTGAATAAAAATTCAAATACATATGTGTATCGGTGTCTTTAAAGAAGATATCTGTGACAATTTCATTGTCTTCCGTTATAAATACTAAAATATCCAAAAACGGCATTTTGTTGACATTTCTGTTAATTGTGAAACGAATATGTGGATTTAAAGAATTTAATTCAGAATGAAAATCTGAGACAGATATATCCGAATTCCAAATTATAAAACAATCGTCAAGAAATCGTTTCCAGTTTTGACGTATGTAAATTGCAAATTCATTTCCGTATTTATGGTCCATTTTTTTCGTATAATAATTGTTCCAAGTATCCAAGTACTAAAGTGGCGTATGAAGGCACCATTTTAGTACCCATAGCTGTTCCTTTTTTTCTGTTGATAGTATGTGCCGTCAAAGTAAAAAATAATTTCTTTCCAATATAAGTTTCAAAGATGCAAGAATAAATTCGTTTGTTAATCTGTTTTCAATGACGTTTTCCATATTTTCTAACCAATATTTTACGGCTGTAATTCCTAAGTCATACGGGATATTTGTGTAAAGACTGACAATATCAAAAGTAATGAGTTCTGAATTAGGATTTACAGTTGTTGGTAGATGATTTAAAAAGTCCTAATCGTCTCGAATATGGCTTGGAACTTCACGACATAAAGGTTTAATCACAATGTCTATAAAATGGCTTAAATTCTGTGTGACGCTGTTGGGTCCGCCCACAATAGGTCGAAATTTTAAATCATTTGGTCTTAAAAGTTCGATGTATTCACTGTTCTGTTCTGATACCGCATTTGAAATTTTCTCACTTTTGTGAATTTTAGGTAAACCATAGAAATAGCTTTCTGAAAATTTAGAGTTTGAAATGTAATCCATCTCTTCTTTATACAATTCAATTTTATGTTTATTTAGTAATTTTTTAATCATTGTACTTGTTTGTTTGTCCATTTTTTTTTATCTGTCATCTCATAAAACATTTCATTTTGTAACATATTTAAAATTTTATCTCGGTAATACTCACGGTCCATGATTACAACTGCATTCCCTTTATCCGCTTCTTTAATTATGATTGATTTATCTGATTTTAAATTTTGCAAAGCTGTTTTCTCCTCGTGGTTTAAATTGTCCTTGACATTTTTATTGCTTTGAAGTGAATTCTTTATTAATGTTTTAATTGTTTCTCCTAAATCTTTATCTTTTGTGGGTTTTGGAATCCAGTCTGATTTATTTCTTACTAGTGGTTTATTTTTCTTCTTCTTCGTTTTCTTCATTATCCTCACAAAAAATATAATTTATCCTCAATCTTCTGCCAAATTCATCAATGTCAGCTCCAAGTTGTGTTTTATCCTCATTTGGAGTTGGTGTAAATTTCAATCCTCTTTTTAAAAGATGTATTTCCCTTAGTTGTAATTTTTCATGCGACAAGTTTATAATTCTAGGGTGAAGTTTTTCCGTGTTTGTTAGGTTATTTCCTTCGGGAACGTCTCCTGGGTATTCGTTGTTTCTGATTATAAAATTATGTTCCGTATACTGCGGTCTGTTGTCCCTCCGCCCTTGTCGTTCATCATGCGTTGTCCTAAAAAACGGTTCTGTACGTTTTTCCCTATATATGTAGTACCATTATCATTAACAAAATTTTGTTGACTATATGGAATTCTTCGTAATCTCAAATTATAGGTATTCTGATTCACATTTGTTGTTTGTTTAGAAATATGCTTTTGATGTTGTTGAAATTTTTGTGTATTTCGGGGTTGGAAATTTCTGCGGGGATTATGTGATACTTGGTTTGTAATGTTATTGTCAGTATTATGTGTAGTTACGGGATAATTTCTTTGTACTTTCCTTTTTTCTGTGGACAGCTTTTCTTTCTATATTCGTTATCAAACTGTGGGGTTTTCTTCAGTAACGAATAAATCACCGAAATTTTCATCGTATTCTTCAAGCCAAAGCTGTTTCTGCTTCCAGATTTGTTCAGATTTAATTTCTTCTTTTTCACACTCAGATCTCCATAAATTGTTAATACCTTCTGTGATCTCGTCGTTAAACTTTACAACAAAAGTTTCGTACATTTCTTCGTCTATCTTTTTGTAGTTATGTTCATATCTGTTAGCTTTATTTTTCAACAATTTAATTTCAACTTCATAATTATGAATAGCATTCTCGCGACGAATACTAACGTCATCTGTGTGTTCTGCGGGAATGGTTTTTGGTCTGAACTTCCTCGGAATTACCTGCATTTCTTTTCACAACCATGTTTCGTTAGTAATTACAGTATTTTGACTTTTAAGAATCATCCCGTCTAACGACCATTTCCATCGTTGTTCTAATGGACGATTTAAAATATAAGATATTTCCATTGTATATGGTGAATCGTCAAAATGATTTTCTCCGGAAGAAGAAAGAAGAATTATTAATAAACATTCTCAACCCGGGATTAAATGATAAATAACATTTTATTTTTACTTAGATAACACTTTAAAGACTTTACTTAATTTTTTAAATGACATTAGTAGTCTCCCTTGTATTTGTTAACGTCATACTATTGGTAACGTCAATCAATTGTATTGTATAACACTAATGTATACAAGTCACATTACCTGAAGATCTGTAAAAGCAGTGAAAGCGCTAGTAAAAGTGATGAATAGAAACGGTTATTATCTTTTATTAATTTTCTTATATTCTATATAATGTCTAAAAAATAGCAACAATCAACATCCAATCTATTTAGGCGTGGATCAGTTTGTGAAAATAAACTGATACAGTTACTTAATTAAAATTATATAAATGTCTAAGAATATAACTTAAACACGCTAGTTAATACATTAAAAAGTTCTATTAGATTTTAAATAGAAATACGCAATATTTCGCTAAACAAATTAGCTTCATCAGGCGTGTGCATCTCTCAAGGTGAAATCGGATGCATGACAAAAAAATATTTTTGTAGCTTGAACTACACAAAATTTGAATAAAAGTTTTACATATTTATTGATGTTCGATAAATTGTATGAATTTCTATAAATTGTATGAATTTCTATAAATTAATTTGTATGATTTCAAGATTATAGTTTTGATTTGTTTTTAAATCTTTTTTCTTCACTCATTGAGTAGAGATATTCTAGTAACATCCAAAGTATCTAAACAGGAGGTATCGACAATAGGAGGTTATAAACCATGCGGAAGGGGCAATTGTAAGAGCTGCAAAGTCGCAAACATCGAAACCCAATTCGTCAGCACAGTCACAAAGAAAAAATACAACATATTTATAACATCTAATTGCAAAACGCAAAATTGTATTTATGTTCTAACGTGTGGAACTTGCAAGTTGCAATATGTTGGTGAAACAGAAACACCATTTAACATCCGACTAAATAACCATCGGTCATTCTATACAAAAGAAAGAAACTGCAATCACAAGACATCTTTTAAGAGCAGGACATGATTTTGAAAACGTCACATTTCAAATCATTGAGAAAAACCAAAATTGGGATACACAAGGAAGACAAAAGAGAGAGAGATTTTGGATGCACCAGTTACGAACTCTTAAACCTGATGGACCAAATGAGAGAGACGAAAAAAGATTTAAAAACAAATCAAAACTATAATCCTGAAATCATACAAATTAATTTATAGAAATTCATACAATTGATAGAAATTCATATAATTTATCGAACTTCAATAAATATGTTAAACTTTTACTCCAACGTTATGTAGTTGAAGCTACAAGTATTTATTTTCTATAGAACATCAATAAATATGTTAAACTTTTACTCAAATTTTGTGTAGTTCAAGCTACAAAAATATTTTTTTGTCATGCATCCGATTTCACCTTGAGAGATGGACACGCCTGATGAAGCTAATTTGTTTAGCGAAATATTGCGTATTTCTATTTAAAATCTAATAGAACTTTCTAATGTATTAATTACCGTGTTTAAGTTATATTCTTAGACATTTATATATATATATATATATATATATATATTATGTCTATCTCTAGATTCGCCTTCCGTGACAAGGTAACACTACGACTATTGAAGTTATATTTTTATATAGCGGATGTGGTCGAGTGGTCTAGAGCGCTGGATATGAGGCTAAGCGGTTGGTGCTGTAGTGTATCAAAGGTGTGAGTTCGAATCCCGCTGAGGAACGGACAAAAAATTTGTCAGCATAACAATCTAACTCTAACACTGTTGGGTGTAATTTTCAGACCTATATATATATATATATATATATATATATATATATATACAAGTCAAATGCGTTTTGTTAAAATATACTTTTTCACTTTTTGGTCTTTTGGAAAATGTTGTTTGTGCTGTATTTAGACCCCTCTACCAAGAAATTTGTTTTGCATGCACACGTATAAAAATTGCGGTTTTTATCCAACGCAATCATAGGTTTGAACGTTGTTTTCAATTTAGACTTGTTTATATTTTTCCGTTTGGGCTTGTATTATATTTGCCTTCGGGTTTATATGATCCGTTCATCCTATTTCGACTCTTCAAAATTCAAGAGTCAATCCCAAATTGAGGTAAATTATATGGCCTTCCAAATATCGTTTCGATTCCTAACATCACTGAAGAGACATCAATTGTCGAAATCCGGATATGGTGTACAAATTTTTGCACCTCATGTTTGCGGTATACCATCTATTCCGCAAGTTTTTTGTTTTCTATTTAGTATTAGATTAAAATTTAGATCCATTTTGTTACATCTGTGATCCGTTTATTTGGCAATCGCCATGGCATTCAGCAGGGTTTAAGAACATCCGTTGTTCGACCTGCAAGTCAAATGCGTTTTGTTAAAATATACTTTTTCACTTTTTGGTCTTTTGGAAAATGTTGTTTGTGCTGTATTTAGACCCCTCTACCAAGAAATTTGTTTTGCATGCACACGTATAAAAATTGCGGTTTTTATCCAACGCAATCATAGGTTTGAACGTTGTTTTCAATTTAGACTTGTTTATATTTTTTCGTTTGGGCTTGTATTATATTTGCCTTCGGGTTTATAAGATCCGTTCATCCTATTTCGACTTTTCAAAATTCAAGAGTCAATCCCAAATTAAGGTAAATTATATGGCCTTCCAAATACCGTTTCGATTCCTAACATCACTGAAGAGACATTAATTGTCGAAATCCGGATATGGTGTACAAATTTTTGCACCTCATGTTTGCGGTATACCATCTTTTCCGAAAGTTTATTGTTTTCTCTTTGGTAATTAATTAATAAACAGATATATTTTGTTACAACTTGTGATCCGTTTATTTGGCAATCGCCAATGGCAGCTAGCAGGGTTTAAGAACATCAGTTGTTTGACCTGCTAGTCAAATGCGTTTTGTTAAAATATACTTTTTCACTCATTTGGTCTTTTGGAAAATGTTGTTTGTATAATATATATATATATATATATATATATATATATATATATATATTTGCACATTTTCTCGTTATATATCGGTTTCCATTTCACTGTAAATTTATACGACATTTAATATGAGCACAGACGACATGGTTTCAAATAAAATTGAGATGCAAACCTTTTCTACACAATGGTTTTAAAGGATATAACATCTAACTTTAACCCTAACCCTAATTCTAACTCGATCCTTTTATCTATGTTAGTGTTTCCCTGTTAGTAGATGATATTGATTACAATGAACTGTTATGTAATACTGTACGGATATGTATTGCTTTAGCTGAATGTGTGATATCCCTGCATTGAAAACAGTACACCCCGTATTGGCCTGGATGTTGTACAAAGTTTTAATGTAAAAAGGATCAACTTTTTTTGAGATTTGGCCAAGGACTTCTTTAAAACCCCTATAGCTTTTTTTGAAAACTTATCGTAAACGTGATCGGTATGATATGGAACATTCAACAAAATCAGCAGACAGAATTAGGAGGTACTTCACATTGTGGTAATGTTTTTCGGGTAATTGAAGGCAGATCAATTCGAAATTTGAAGTAATTTCTTCACTCGAAAATAAAAAGGGGTTGATCAGATATTTAGGTGACTATGCACTCCAGCGCTACAAGCATTTGATTTTCGAGATCAAGCCGAAAGTTTTCGAGCGGGATCTTTTCAGCGGGTGTGTACTTACATAAATAGTAGAACGGGTGCCACATGTGGAGCTGGATTTGCTTAAATTGCCAGAGCACATGAGAACACCCCCATGTTTTGGTGTGGTTCGTGTTGCTCAGTCTTTAGTTTTCTATTTTGTGTTTAGATTACAGTTGTTGGTCATATGATATTTTTTCCATGGTATTTCCAACTTATGAGGTAGAATGTCTCTTTGTTATTCCCGGCTTCTCTGTTAAACCCGTTATTGTAGTTGATAGTACATGTATTATATTGTATAATAATGCCGTGCTAGTATAGACTTTCTAGATAGAGTCCATTGTAACTAAAATATAAATAGACGTGTACGCAAAATGAACACAACTCTTAACAAAAACCTTTTTTGTTCGAATCGCACCTCTAAAACAAACTACACCAAAAAAACTTTAAGCCAGAACCCGATATCCGAATGCATAAAACAGAGTTAATACCGTTTAACATAAACAATAAATTGCATACATAAACAATAGATATAACAGTTGCATAGGTAACTATCAGTACATATGTAATAAAATTTTCCTGTTACAAAACTTTGAATTTTTCTAAAAACTAAGGATTTTCTTATCCCAGGAATAGATTACCTTAGCCGTATTTGACACAATTGTTTGGAATTTTGGGTACTCAATGCTCTTCAATTTTGTACTTGTTTGGCTTTATAACTCTTATTATGATCTGAGCGTCACTAATGAGTCGTATGTAGACGAAACGCGCGTCTGGCGTATTAAATTATAATCCTGGTACCTTTGATAACTATTTACAACAGATATTGTTTAATTACAATAAAACCGTCAAACAGTGGAGGTACAAGCTAATTAACGTCCATTTGCACTAATGTCGACATAATTCTTATACATTTTGCGACGTGTTTACCCATGTATTACAAAACGTAATATATAAGACGATTTAATGGTTTAATTGGTTTAACGCGGACCAGTTATTTATTGTAATTGCATTAAGTAGTTTTCACTAATTATATGATATTGTCTGATGGCAAACATCCCAATAAACATTGATATACACCTAACTATCTTTAAATGTATTACTAAAGTTTGTATACAATGGTATCAATATAGGTGTTGAAAATATTATGACTAGATATCTATTGGTTTTATATTCAAACCAATCAATAACTTTTGAGTAAAACAGTCCAAGAGCAAAAGCACTTGTAGCGTAAGAGAGGACATTCAAAGACATTACATAGCACATAAATGATGTAATGCATACATGATAAATGACTAATTATTGTATTATACAAATCTATAAGTGCATATAACATAGTATATATGACTAGTATTTAAAAAAGCTTTAACTCAATTTAAGGAACATCCATCATATAACTATGTGAATCTGTGTATATTGATAAACAGGACAAATGTTATGTCGTAGTATATTTTCAAGTGTTTTATTTCAGGTATCTGGACGATAATTAGTTAACTTCTATAAATGGGACAGCTTTCCAAGGCTTAACTGCTCTTCGTACTTTGTAAGTGAATTGATTTTGCAAAAATAATTGCAACCATGTATTGCTAGATTGCTGTTGCATTATATCTCTTACCTTACTCTGGTAATTGTATACTGAACTGCAAAAGGAACGTCGCAGTAATTTGAAGCAAAAATGATACAAGAATAAATGCTATATTTTTTATTGAATGGGCGTATAAAAATCCTTGTTATTTGACAAATCCACATCATTTCAGTTCATTCAATGTTCATTGATAAGGTTTTTCACCACCATATCACAGGATTGATTAATACAGGTCACCAGTCAGTGGCGTGTGTGTCCTTCATTAGGGTTGATTACGGCCCGGCATCTCCTGTACCTGGAATGAATCAGACGTTTTATAAAGTGCATAGGAATCCTAGCCCACATCTGCAGAAAAGATGCCTGAAGTTCCCCAGCTGTTGTCGCTCTTGGATGGACGTCATTCAGTTTTCTCTAAATCTCGTCCCATAGATGTTCTATGGGGTTTTAGTACGGAGTAAGAGCGGGCCAAGGCATACTTGTAATGTTGTTTTGCAGTAGAAAGTCCATTTTAGCGCTTGCAGTATTTGCACGTGCATTGTTATGCTGGAATGTGTTGTTTTGATAGCGTGCAAAATGTGGCAAAACATGAGGTCGTAGAACTTGATCGGTATACCGGGCTGCACTGACAACATTTCCTTTACCTGGTCCAATATTATGAAAGACAACAGGTCTTAATTTATGGTTCAAGCCGATTCCGCCCCATACCATAATGCTTGGACCTCCCCATGGATCTCTTTCCATCATGCAGTTATCTGCATATATTTTGCCCTGTCTTCTCCAGATTCGTGTCCTGCCATCTGCATTTGAAATGCAGTAACGGCTTTCGTCTATAAAAATAACCGTCCTCGACTGCTGATGTCGCCAATTTTGTCGATGGGTGGACCACTGTAGTCGTTCACGGCGATGACGTGGTCTGAGAATAGGACCTCTGGCAGGACGACGACATCTCAGGTTACGAGAATTCAATTGACGCCGGACTGTTTCATCACTAATTGGTCTCTGGTTAATGCCTATTGTCTGACGAGCAATATGAGTTGCGCAGAGAAACCGGTTCTGCAGATGTTGTCGTAAGATGTAGCGATCCTGACGCAATGTTGTTACTCTAGGGCGACCAGTACGTGGACGGCCTTTTGTACTGCATGTTTGTTGCATTGTAGCGTTCACGTAGACGATGGATGGTGCGTACATTGCAGTTAAATGCATTTGCAAGACTTGAGGTCGCTGTCTAGCATTCAAACGTCCTATTGCCTGTTCTCTATTTCGTGTGTTAAGTCGTTGCATCAGTACTGTCTCAAACAGATAATTATGACACAAAAACTTCGCACCTCTTAAGTATCCTTATTGAGGCACGGATTCAACGTGCATATCACCATCATGAAATTTGACTGCGGAACGTGTCCCGCGGACCCGGTAAAACCAATATAAGGACTACCGAATTATTGAACGCAGTCAGCCGTAACGGAGATTTAAACATAATCTTAGCATAATTTAAAGGTAATTTACCTAAACCAAAATAAATGAATAATTTTTTTCAATGTATTTGAAAATTTGAGATTTCGAAAAATACGACGTTTCTTTTGCGGTTCTGTGGGCTTAGAAAGAAATATAAATATATTAATTTTCACCTTTCTTTGTAAAATATATCGATTTCGATTTCATATCATTTTATTGTAGTACTAGGGGAGTACCATTGCTAAAAAATACATAAATACGTAAGCTTGGATGCAGTATTTTGTAACGAATATATCTGTCAGCATGCTCTAGATTTTTCGATTTTTTTCAGAAAGATAATTTCACTGTAATTTACATGGCATGTTATATGAACAGGGAATCATGTTTTCGAATATAATTGGGATGCGGACTTTCTAATAGAATATAAATTTTACATACAAGTTTTATGTTCATTAATTACAAATAGGTCTACGCTGTGGCTTTGATACTAATATGAATTAATAATTCAAAAGAACTTTCATTAAACCTCCTTTGAATGATCAAACAACTAAATTCCAAATTACATCCGCAAATCGACCATACATGAGTTTCGCTCTTCTCTTACATTCCTGTTTAGGGCATATAGGTCTCGACGTGGCAAAGTACCTCGAATTATTTTGCTTTACAGTGTTTTGGTTAGGCGTTCTTCATGACGGTAAATCCAGAAATGTCTTTTAACGCAACATTTTTATTTCTTTGATAGCAAATCATGTTTTCAAATAACTGAAAATTATACTTTGGAATATTTACACTTAAAAGAGTTGGTATTTTTTTTTCTTTTGTGTAAAGGCAATTAACCAATATTATATAAAATATGTGTAAATTGGCAACTAAATATCACGATAAAGTGTTGGTTGTGATCGAGTCTAAGAGTAATAGTAAAACTAAAATTAAAAAAAAATCAATGTTAAAGTCCAAACAGATTTTCAGAGTTAATATCCTTTAACATAAACAATGAGCAGTATACATGAACAATAGATATAAAAGTTGCATAGATAACTGTAAGTACATATGTAATAAGGTTACAACAGATATATCAAATTTTTAATCATGGCTTTTATATTTTGTTTGTTAAATCTTTTTGTAATTATGACGAAAAAAAATGAAAACAACACGTTATAAATTTCATGCGTCCGAAGCGCTTTTCTGGATTTACTTTCATCAGGAACGCTCAAAACCGAATATTTGAAAGCCAAGGATGTTTAAGAAACGAAACATTATAAGAGCTATATCGCAAAAGAGGACCTAAAAAATAGCCAAATCCATCTAAGGTCAACTTTACCTGAAGGAGTTGAAACCTTAGTTTCTTATAATTTCTAAAATTTATTTACGAATAATTTTAGAAAGGTTTGTTATAAATCATTTCAGTACGGAAGTACTTACTACTGAGCTGATGATACCCTCGAGGACTGATAATTCACCAGCAGAGGTATCGACCCAGTCCTGTAAAAAATGAAATCAACACGTTAAAAATTTCATGCGTCGGAGCGCTTTTCTGAATTTACCTTCATCTAGGAACGCTAAAGCCGAATATTTGAAAAACAAGGATGTATAAGAACCGAAACGGTATAAGAGCTATATCACCAAAAAGGACCTAAAATAGCCAAATTCATCTAAGATCAACTTTTCCTAAGGAAGTTGAAACCTTAGTTTCTTATAATTTCAAAATTTATTAATGGACAGTTTTAGAAAGGTTTGATATAAATCATGTTATGAATGTAATGGAGCACTGGATTTCAAGTTGTTTTTATTTTCCAGAAAACTTAACAAAAATCACTTAGCAATGTTAGATGAAAATGCATTCCAAGACTTGACGGCGCTTCAATACTTGTAAGTAAATTTATTAAACAAAAATAAAAGTTTGTAGTCGTATATCATATAAAATAATAATTAAATGGGCTTCTTAAAAAAAAACTGAAGTTAAATTGAGTTTCATCAGCTATTTATGTATCACGGTGAATATTTTGATGGTGAATAAGTCACGCAGAAACAATGAAAGTCAAATACAACATTTTCATTTTAAACTCTAAATAAGATTTCCCATAAGAATTAGCCATGTATTACAAAACATAATATTTAGGTGATTCAATGATTTCATTGTTTTTATGCGGATCCGATGTTTATTGATATTGCATTTAGTAGTTTTCTCCATATTTGTTGCCATCAACATTGTCTGGTGGCATACATCTCAATAAAAATTGATCTAATTTTAACTAGCTTTGATGGTTTTTATCTTTTGCGTCAGAAATCTAACAAGGAAATTTGTATACAATGGTATCAAGATAGGTGTTGAAAATATGGTGACTAGAAATCTATTTGTTTTATATCTAAACCAATCAATAACTTTTGAGTAAAACTGTCCGAGAACAAACTCACTTGCAGTGTAAGAGATGACATTCAAAGACATTTCATTGCACATAAATGATTTAATGCATACAGGATAAAGGCTAATTATTGTATTATACAAATCTATAAGTGAATATAACATAGGATAACTAGTATTGTAAAAGCTTTAAGTCAATTTAAGAAGTATGCATCATAAAACCATGTTAATCAGTTTGTAATGATGATTATGACAAAGGTGATGTCGTGGTACATTTTAAAGTGTTATGTTTCAGGTATCTGGACGATAATCAGTTAACATTGATAAACGGGACAGTCTTCCAGGGACTAACGGCACTTAATACTTTGTAAGTGAATTGGTTTTGCAAAAACTATTGCCACCATTTGTGCTAGATTGCTGTTGCATTATATCTCCTACCTTAATATGGTAATTGTATATATGAAAATTAATTTGGTGAACGTATTTTGTTCTGTCTTTGGGCTTAAAAATATACATATAACAATTTTCACCTTTTCTTGTAATATATCGATTTCGATTTCATTTCATTTCATTGTACGTTAAGGGAGTACCATTTCTAAAGAAAAAAAAACATTAATACGTATGCTTGGATGCAGTATTTTGTCACGAATTGTCCAGCATGCTCTAGACTGTTCGGGTTTTTTTTGGGAAAGATACTTTTACTGTAATTAACATGATGTTATATGATCAGGGAAGCATGATTTCAAATATAATTGAGATGCAAACTTTCTAATAGAATATAACATAATAAATTTGACATAAAAAAGTGTGTTCATTAGCTACAAATTGGTCTACGCTGTGGCTTTGATACTGACAGATATTGATAAAGAATTTTCATGAAACCTACAATGATGACTAAAAGATGAAGTTCCAAATTACATCGGCAAATCGACCATACATGGGTTTCGCTCTTATCTTTAATTCCTGTTTAGGGCATATAACTATTAAAGTGGCAAATTACTTTGAATTATTTTCCTTTACAGTTTCTTGGTTAAGCGTTCTTAATAAAGGTAAATCCAGATATGGCTTTGAACGTAACAGTTTTATTTCGTTGACAGCTAAGCTTTTAAAAGTATCTGAAAATTATACTATGGAATATTTGCACCTAAAATAGTTGGTATTTTGTCTTCTGTGTGAAGGCAATTAACCAATATTATATAAAATAGGTGTAAATAGGCAACGATATATAATGATAACGTGTTGATGGTGATCGAGTCGAAAAGTAAAAGTAATCTTAAAATTAAAAAAAATGAACGTTAAAGTCAAAACAGGAGTTAATGTCCTTAAGTATAAACAATGAACGGCATACATGAACAATATGTATAACAGTTGTATAGATAACTTTCAGTACATATGTAATAAGGTGATAAAAGATGTACCCAATTTGAGATGTTTTTTTTTTTGTGAATCTGTTTCTATTGATGACAACAAATGTAATGAGGCACTTGCTTTCAATTTGTTGTTATTTCAGAAACTTAACAAAAATTACTTGGCAAAGCTAGATGAACATGTGTTTGAAGATTTGATGGCGCTGCAATCCTGTAAGTAGATTTACTAAACAAAAAGAAAATTGTTGCAACCGTATGCTGCTGGTCGACCGGAGCATGAACTATTCTCCGTTTATTCCTTTTATCTCATGTAAACTTACAGTATGTTAAAGTATTGTTTTTTTTTAATTCGTTTCGCTCCGTGAGGAAACGAAACACAACCCGACCAAAGAGCAGAAAAATGCCAAAGGCAATAAATAGGTCTTCAACACAGCGAGAAAATCCCGCACCCGGAGGCGGGCTTCAGCTTGCCCTTAAACAAAAATGTATTCTAGTTCAGTGAACATGGACGTCACACTAAACTCCGAAATATATAAATGAACTCAAATTTAAAAAAAAACTAACAAAAAAAGTGTTGAAGGCCATACCTTGACCTATAATGGTTTACTTTTATAAATTGTTACTTGGATGGAGAGTTGTCTCATTGGCACTCATACCACATCTTCCTATATTTATATAACAAGACTAACAAAGGCCAGAGGCCAGAGGCCAGAGGCCAGAAGCCAGAGGCTCCCGACTTGGGACAAGCGCAACAATGCGGCGGGGATAAACATGTTTTGTGAGATCTAAACCCTCCGCCTATACCTATAGCCAATTAAGAATAAACAAACATACAGCAACAACACGCAATGTAAAACTCAGTTTAAAAAGAAATCCAAGTCCGATGTCAGAATAGATAACAGAAGAAACTAAGCATAATGACAATGATACATAAATTAACGATAGACTACTAGCAGTTAATTACATACCAGCTCAAGACCTCATTTAAACTGATTGAAAGATTATGTCTCCATCATATGAAAATCAAGCACAATCCGTCCAGCTAGTGGTTTGATATCATGCCATCATAAGATATATGAGAAGAACATAACCCGTATCATGCTAACAACTGGTTTTAGAATACATGTGTTTATTTCCGATGCAAAATGCATTGATGTAGTTTTAGTATTTAACTCAACTTTCGATACTATTGACTATTGCATGGTGGTTAGTTTATTTCTTCTTTAGATAGCCGATGTGCCTGGAGAGATGCATCTACCATCTGCTAATGAAACAAAGTTTTAATAACAACTAGAAAATTATACTTTGCATGTGAATTTTCTGTAGTGTCACATACTTTACGCACAATCGACAATTTTCGAAAGTTATGAACAAAAACATGATAAGGAATATTGTTGTAAATTGTGCTTTAGAGGCATTTACATCTAAATAATATTCATCAATAGGCAAACAATTAAATATGTTTATAGTTATATTATTATAACATTATAATACGATTCACTTATCGTATGATGATTTTTCAAATCAGGAAGTCATAATAAGAAATATATTATTATTTTTGATAAAATTTCCCCCCTTTTGCGTAATAAGCCTTTAATACTCCTGGTCATAGAAATTAGGAGATTTGTAAACCAATATTTCTAATCCAGAAATCCTTGGCGCAAAAAACCCCAAAGAAAACATTGTGTTAAAGATAATACATGTATATGCAAAAAAAGAAAGATACATATCTGTTAAAGCAGACCTGCTGAGTAATATCCTTTCATATAAGTAATTTAAGGCATTTACGAATAAATATAGAGGTTTCACTGTATCCTTATACGAAATATAGGGTAATAGGAGTGAGAAACACACCGTTCTTATTCAATAATGATAAATACAAAAAATAATAATATGTACTATACATGTCGATTAGTAAATCGATTTGTTAGAACAACCCGGATAATGATCGTGCAGGACAATTATTGTAGTATATGCATTTGTATCGTTAGTAAACAGTTTTCAAGCTTATATTCAAATTTGTGAACGGTGATCTTTAAAAAGGACAACAAAACATTTAAAGACCACTATTGCTTTCTTCAACAGTCAGGCAAAGGAAACCGTTGTGCTAAACATAACTTTTGAAATGATTATTAAATGGACTTTTAAAAAAAAACTTAAGTTAAATTGTGCTACACCAGATATATTTGGATCATGGTAAATTTTTTGATGGTGAACAAGTCAGGAAGAAATAATACAAACCAATTACCACAATCTTATTTTAAACTCTAAATTATATTTTTCATACTACTTCATACTTTTATTAATGCAGAATATGTATATACCATTTCAACGAAGTACATAATAAATGAGATTAGAATCTTGTAATTTTTAATTATTAAGATATCATAAGACGATATCAGTTTTGTAAAGGTTTCACTGTCTCCCTATCATAAACATAAGCCAATAGAAGCAGGATAGACATAAGTCTTGTCCAATTGCAATAACATGTTTCATACAGGGGAAGACCAATCTAGTTAACGTATATAAAAACTAATGTCGACCTAGGTGTTATAAATATTGCGACTTGTATATCCATGTATTACCAAAAAAAATCATATATTTGACGATTTAATGATTTACTTTTATTAAGGCGTGACAGTTATTCATTGTAATTGCAAATATTTTTTGCAATTAACATTGTCTGGTGGAGTACATCTCAATATACATTAATATTATCATAACTATCTTTAACAATATTAACCATTTCGGTCAGAAAATAAACATCTAAAGTTTGTATACAATGATATCAAAATATGGTGACCATATATCTATTGTTTTATATTCAACTCAATCAATAACGATTGAGTAAAACTGTCTTAGAATAATCGCACTTGCAGTGTGATGGATGACATTCAAAAAAATATCATTGCAGATAAATGATTTAATGCATACATGATAAATGACTAATTTTTGTATTATACAAATCTATAAGTGCATATAACGTATGATAACTTTTGTCATAAAAAAAAAATTATATCAACATAAGTTGCGTGCATATGACTTTGTTAATCTGTTTGTTTTGATGAACATGACTAATGTGATGTTGCAGTATATTCTAAAGTGTTATGTTTCAGGTCACTGGATAATAATAAGTTAACATCGATAAATGGGACAGTCTTCCAAGGATTAAAGGCTCTTCTTTACTTGTAAGTGAATTGATTTTGCAAAAATGAGAGCTGCCGTGTGTTGCTAATTTGCTGTCGTATTTGATAACAACTGCCATATTCTTGGCTTAGTATAAGACATTTTAAGGAAAAATGGTGGGTTGAACCTGATTTTATGGCTAGCCAAACTTCCCGCTGATATAACAATATATCAATCAAATATATATATATATTTATATTAAATGATAAATAATATTTTATTTTTTACTTAAATAACACTTTAAAGACTTTACTCAATTTTTTCAAATGACATTAGTAGTCTCCCTTGTATTTGTAAACGTCATACTATTGTTAACGTCAATCAATTGTTTTGTATAACACTTATGTATACAAGTCACATTACCTGAAGATCTGTAAAAGCAGTGAAAGCGCTAGTAAAAGTGATGAATTGAAACCGTTATTATCTTTTATTAATTGTCTTATATATATATATAATATATATAGATTGCCTAACAATGTAATTTTAACACACTGATTAGTATGTAAATATAAGAATGTTTAAAATATTTACAAAATGATGAAAAAAAAGCGCAATATTTCGCTAGACTAACTAGCTTTATCAAGCGTGCATCTATCCAGGTGAAATCGGATGTAGATGATAAGAAACTTTTGCAGCTCAATGTATATGTTGCACTTGAATTTAGCTGCCTTGAAAATAATACATAATTTGGATGAAGTTCAAGATTTTTACAAAATTGGTAGTTGAAGTTAGCAACGTCCATTGGCCAATATCACAGGATAAAAAGGACGACGCTGTGTGCTAAATTATTCTTTATCTTTCCTGTATCTTTTCTCATCTTTTTCGTTAAGACCATCAGGTTCGAAAGTGTGGAGTTGGTGGATCCAAAAATTTTCTCTTCTCCTTCTCGCCGTGGTGTCCCACTCAGTGTTGACTTCTATGATTTGGAAAGTAACATTATCATAAGAATGTTTCGTTGAACGAAGATGTCTTGTGAGAGGACAGTTTTTGTTAGTTTTGTACCATGAACGATGGTTATTGAGCCGAATATTAAATTTGTCCATTGTTTCTCCCACATACTGAATGCCACAAGTGTCACATGTTAATATATAAATTGAGTTCTCCGTTTTACAGTTGGAATTTGAGTAGATGGTATAATTTTGTTTAGTAACGGAGCTGATGAAAAAACTGCTTGTATTGGCAGCTTTACAACACAAGCAGTTCCTTCGACCACATTGTTTGTAGCAACCGGGAGATGGAGTAGGCTGCTTTGCTAATACAGATGTCACTAATTTGTCACGGATGTTTTTAGGTCTTCTGAATGCCATGACTGGTGGTGAGGGAAATACTTTTCTAAGATTTGAATCATTTTCTATAATTTTCCAATGCTTCTGAACAATGGAAGACACCTTTTTCAAAATCAGGATGGTAAGTGAGTACAAGGGGTGTTCTGTTAGCTGCTTTATTCTTATCTTTGTACTCTAGAAGTTCTTGGCGACTAGTTGTGTTTGCTCTTTCGAAAGCGCTATCAATGATGTTGTTATTGTATCCTCGAACAACTAGATGTTTACGTAGTTGTCCAAGTCTAGCATTTTGCGTATTTTCAGTAGAGCATATTCTCTTGATTCGCAATGCCTCGCTGAATGGGATGTCACGGGAGCAGTGTTTAGGATGGCAACTTTTAGGAGAAAGGAATTGATGTTTGTCCGTTTGTTTGGTATGAAGGTCCGTTATAATGTTCCGTTCTTGATGTAACTCGTAGTGTCGAGGAAGTTTATTTTCATCATTTTGTAAATATTATGCGTTTATTTTCATCATTTTGTAAATATTTTAAACATTCTTATATTTACTTACTAAATAGTGTGTTAAAATTACATTGTTAGGCAATCTATAATTTTATTTGTGTAATTGAATTAATCTCTGTACTGATTAATCCACACTCCCATAGATTTGTATGTCATGTGTTGCTATTTATAGGCACTTATATTATTATTTTCAGTAGCACGCATTTCACAAATGTTTGTGTAATCCATTCAAATCTATCGCTATCTTTACAACATGGATAGCGCACTGCATTTCAAGAAATTAAGATCTTTAACTAAAAAGAAACTGCAAACTGAACATCATTTATCAAACTTAAAAAAATATATTCAAAGTAGAACTGTACCAAAAGGTTTAAACATCAAAGTGAGTCCCCAGGCACCGGGACATAAATCCAAAAGATTCATGAGCCGTTGGAATGAAATTCTGTTTAACTGTTCAACCCAGCTACTTCAACTGTTACTTTCTTTTACAACCACACATTACAAACAAATTGTAAATGAAATATCAGATATCATCAACAATAGTAACATTTCACGTGACGATTTACCAATAATTAAACGTCGCCTCGCAGATATTGAAAAAATTGAACTATCCAAACATAAAGAAAAACAAAGGAATAAATTTCAAAGAGATAAAATTCAACACTGTCTATTTAAATCAGGATATGAATGATATCAATACAACAAACCATAAGGTCCCTAGAAAAAGAAAATTCAAAAGACGGAAACAAAAAACTGAAAGCAATGTTGTAAATTTGTCATCTAAAGAACTTACACGTGCTGAAGAATCTCTTTTAAGTAAAGGTTTAAACTTCTGTCCTATCCCATCAAATGTAAATAACTTTCAGCTAGACGAGGACTAAGACCAATTCGCTAGACGTTTACGCTTGAAAGATTTTTTCTACAATAGGGGCAAGAAAAACCTTGAAAAAGCTGGATTAACAGATTCAGATACTGACACCAATGAGGAAGTCACGCCCATCCCAAAATTTAAGAAAAAAAGTTCATGGAAACCACCTAAGAGTAAAAATGATAACTTGGAGTCATTCATTGACTACGTGAGGTCTGATATAAAGTCCTGTATAACAAATACAAGAAATTATAATTTATCCAAGTCAGAAAGCATTGCTTTGAAAGCGTTAAAAGATCAAGAGGATATCGTAATAAAACCTGCCGACAAAGGGGGCGCTGTGATTGTCATGAATAAAACAGATTACATAGCAGAGGGAAATCGCCAACTTTCAAACTCCATTTTTTATAAACAATTAACCACAGATCCAACACTAAATACTATTCGAAGGATCAACACCATCCTTCAAGAGATGTTCGACAAAAAGCATATAGACAATGACACCTTTGATTATCTCCGACCTCTTGAGAACGAAGCAAAGGCCGGAAGATTCTATATGTTGCCTAAAAAACATAAAACGGGCAATCCAGGTCGACCAATTGTTTCAGCAAATAGTCATCAAACTGAAAAGATATCAGAATTTGTAGACCATCATCTAAGACCTCATGTGGAAGAACTACCCTCTTACATCCAAGATACGACTGATTATCTAAAGAAAATGGAAAGCCTCAATCCTCTACCAAGCAATACTATACTTGCATCCATGGACGTGTCTTCTTTAAATACCAACATTCCACAAGACGAAGGAATAGCAGCGTGTGAAGAGGTATGGAACACTCGTAGTGAAAAAAATCCTCCAACTGAGTGCCTTGTTACACTTCTGAAACTAGTGCTAGAGAACAACAACTTCTCTTTCAATGAAAAACATTATCTCCAGACAGACGGTACTGGTATGGGCACAAAAATGGCCCCGTCATATGCCAACATATTTATGGGCCAACATATTTATGGGCCAACTTGAAAAACGCCTCTTGGCTAGTGCTCCATACCAGCCCTTATTATGGTTCCGATTCATTGACGATATTGATTTCAAATGGACAGATTCACAAGAACATCTTAATGAATTTCTAGGACACTGTAACTCTTTCCACCATTCAATAAAATTTACATATGAATCATCTATGGAGAAAATTAACTTCCTCGACACTACGAGTTACATCAAGAACAGAACCATTTTAACGGACCTTCATACCAAACAAACGGACAAACATCAATTCCTTTCTCCTAAAAGTTGCCATCCTAAACACTGCTCCCGTGGCATCCCATTCAGCGAGGCATTGCGAATCAAGAGAATCAAGAGAATATGCTCTACTGAAAATACGCAAAATGCTAGACTTGGACAACTACGTAAACATCTAGTTGTTCGAGGATACAATAACAACATCACAAAACTAGTCGCCAAGAACTTCTAGAGTACAAAGATAAGAATAAAGCAGCTAACAGAACACCCCTTGTGCTCACTTACCATCCTGATTTTAAAAATGTGTCTTCCATTGTTCAGAAGCATTGGAAAATTATAGAAAATGATTCAAATCTTAAAAAAGTATTTCCCTCACCACCAGTCATGGCCTTCAGAAGACCTAAAAACATCCGTGACAAATTAGTGACATCTGTATTAGCAAAGCAGCCTACTCCATCTCCCGGTTGCTACAAACAATGTGGTCGAAGGAACTGCTTGTGTTGTAAAGATGCCAATACAAGCAGTTCTTTCATCAGCTCCGTTACTAAACAAAATTATACCATCTACTCAAATTCCAACTGTAAAACGGAGAACTCAATTTATATATTAACATGTGACACTTGTGGCATTCAGTATGTGGGAGAAACAATGGACAAATTTAATATTCGGCTCAATAACCATCGTTCATGGTACAAAACTAACAAAAACTGTCCTCTCACAAGACAATTTCGTTCAACGAAACATTCTTTTGATAATGTTACTTTCCAAATCATAGAAGTCAACACTGAGTGGGACACCACGGCGAGAAGGAGAAGAGAAAATTTTCGGATCCACCAACTCCACACTTTCGAACCTGATGGTCTTAACGAAAAAGATGAGAAAAGATACAGGAAAGATAAAGAATAATTTAGTTCACAGCGTCGTCCTTTTTATCCTGTAATATTGGCCAATGGACGTTGCTAACTTCAACTACCAATTTTGTAAAAATCTTGAACTTCATCCAAATTATGTATTATTTTCAAGGCAGCTAAATTCAAGTGCAACATATACATTGAGCTGCAAAAGTTTCTTATCATCTACATCCGATTTCACCTGGATAGATGCACGCTTGATAAAGCTAGTTAGTCTAGCGAAATATTGCGTTTATTTTCATCATTTTGTAAATATTTTAAACATTCTTATATTTACATACTAAATAGTGTGTTAAAATTACATTGTTAGGCAATCTATAATTTTATTTGTGTAATTGAATTAATCTCTGTACTGATTAATCCACACTCCCATAGATTTGTATGTCATGTGCTGCTATTTATAGGCACTTATATATATATATATATATATATATATATATATATATATCAACGTCTGAATCAGTGACAACTCTAAAACACATTTCATCCATCAGATCACCAGTGATGGTGATACAAGTTAAAAAAAAACATTCTGTATATATAATTCGTCTAAATATCAGCCCAACAATGTAAGATCTGTAAATTTTTGTAATAGATCGCTTCGATTTCATATCATTTCATTGTACGTTAAGGGAGTACCATTGCAAAAGAAAAAAATACATAAATACGTATGTTTGGATGTAGTATTTTGTGGCGAATTGTCCAGCATGCTCTAGACTGTTCGAGTTTTTTTTCTGAAAGATAATTTTACTGTAAAAGAGGGGCGAAAGGTACCAGAGGGACAGGCAAACTCATAAATCGAAAATTAACTGACAACGCCATGGCTGAAAAAGAAAAAGACAAACATTAGTACACATAACACAAAAGATAGAAAAATGAAGACTTAGCAACACGAACTCCACCAAAAACTGGGGGTGATCTCAGATGCTCCGGAAGGGTAAGCAGATTCTGCTCCACATGTGGCATCCGTCGTGTTGCTCGTGTTAGTACAAATCAGGTAAATAGTCTAATTCTGTAGGTCACAGTGTTGAAAAGGAACGGGATTGTAGTTACGACATTAAGAACATATCCGCTATCATCAGTGAAACTGATATTCCATAACGGCCAACCAACTCGTGATGGCGAAAATTTACATGACATGATCAGGGAAGCATGATTTCGAATATAATTGGGATGCAAACTTTTAATAGAAGATAACAAAACTTTTGGTCTACGCTGCGTGGCTATGTACTTATACATCCGGTCATTGTGTTATTGTGCTATTTTAGATTTTTGTATTCTTGTCTTTAATTTTTGCTAATGTGTTTTGTCTATATGCCTATTTGTGCTCCTTCGTTACATATTTGTTTGTTTTCATAGTGATTCAGATTATAACAGAATGTTGACTGCTGTATCCCTATTTTTGACATTTTACATATTATTACGTCTGTTTGTTTTGTTCACACATCGTTGTCAATATAATGGAATTTAATGCGACTGCTATACAAGTGAGAGGTTTAGCTACCTATAAAACCAGGTTTAATCCTCCATTCTCTACGTAAGATAATGACTGTATCAAGTCTGGAATATGACAGTTGTTATCCATTCGTTTGATGTGTTTGAGCTTTTGATTTTGCCATTTGATTAGGGACTTTCCGTTTTGAATTTCCCTCGGAGTTAATTTTGTTGTTGTCATTTTACTTTTTGATACGGATATGAATTTATAAAGTACTTTCATTAAACCTCCCTTGTTTGATGAAAAGACTAAGTTCCAAATTACATCGGCAAATCGACCGTACATGGGTTTTGTTATTCTCTTTCATTGCTGTTTAGGTCTTATAGCTCTCGACGTGGCAAGGTACTTCGATTTATTTACCTTCACATTTTCTTGGTTAAGTTTAATGAAATTAATCCTAAAATGGCTTTGAACGCAACATTTTTGTTTCTTTGAAAGTCTATTACGCTTTTGAAAGTATCTGAAATTATATTTTGGAATAAATGCACCTAAAATAGTTGGTATTTTGTCTTTTTTTGGTAATCAATATCATGTAAAATATGTGTTAATTGCAACGAAAAATTACAATAGTGTTTATAATGATCGAGTCCAAATGTAATAGTAAAACTGAAATTTAAAAAAAAAATGTATGTTAAAGTCCGAACAGATTTTTTTTTAAACAATTTGCTACAGATACACATGAATAATAAAGCCAAAATATTTGTAGAGCAATAGTTCTTGCTCAAAAATACTTTGATTTGCATGAAATTCGTTGTGAAATAATATAGAATATGATAAAAAGGTTTAATGGGTTTCATACGTACGACTTACGTAGCAGAATATAAAAGACTGTCAGCAACTTTGAAAGGATTTTGTCAGCTTTTACGAACCATCGTTTATCTCAATTATATTGCTGCTGTATATGCACATAATGACCAGTTAGTATTAGTTTGCACGAAATATGTCTACATAGCTGATATTTCCTTGTTGTGAGTATAGTCTCTAAGATATTAAACGTTTGATCCTAGATGTTCATAGTCAACAATAACATGGTGGTAAAACTGCCATGAACAAAACCTTTTTTCAAGTTTTAGAGCTTTTTTTCATGTAGAAAAAGTGTTAAAAAAAAAAACGAACTCCATATTCTTCTAGATTCAAAATGGTGGGAGGTCAATAAAACAACGTTAGACTATATCAACCAACGTAACGAATGAATAACAACTTTCATATTCCTGGCATTTTCCCAAGGAAATTGTTGTTAAAGCTGCCATATTAGCATACACTTTCCAGAGTAGGTACATTTTAAGTAGAATATAGATACAAGGATAAGCAAAATGAAAAAGTTAATGTCCTTATACATAAATCATGAACGACATACATGAACAATACATACAAAAGTTGTATAAATAACTACCAGTACATTGAAGTAAGGTAACAACTATTGTACCTTATGGCTTTCTATATTTAAGTAAATATGTATGTATTTATAAAAGCACTACCTTTCATATATTTTTTTTCAGATTTCTGAACCACAATAAGTTAGCAGTGATAGATGAAAATGCATTTCAAGGCTTGACGGCGCTTCAATACTTGTAAGTTAATTTATCAAACAAAAATAAAATTATGTAACCGTATGTTTACTGGCCAACTTGTGCATTATATTCCTTTTCTCCGTTTATTCCTTATATCTCATGTTCATTACAGTATGTGAAAACTTTTTGTTTTAATTAATTTCCATTCTGGTTTTGAAAATCGTTTTGTCAATTTTCTTTGTAATAGATTTATTTTAATGTCATGACTGTTAAACGTATGAGGTGCACCGCTTTCGAGAGACACAAAGTAAAGGTTCTAAGAATCGTGTAACTGAATTAATAAGATAGGACAAGGTTATCCGAATCGTGTCAATAGACACATTTCACTGTATCATTGTGTAAGTCATTAGCAAACAGGGAAACTGCAGATTAATAAATCTCACTATAATCTTCAATGGATTGATTGATTGTTAGTGTTGACTATTGTATGGCGGTCAGTTTGTTTACCTCTCGAGATAGCCGATGTGCCTTGAGAGATCCATCTACCATCTGCTAATGAATCAAAACCTCAAGAACAAGTAGAAAAACTCTACTTTGCATTCGAATAATCTGTAATCTGACATACTTTAAACGCAATGGACAATGTTCCAAAGTAATAAAAAAAAACTGATCAGGAATATTGAGACGCACGTTTTCTCTAAATAAGACTCATCAGTTGGTGAAGGGCAAACAATATGATAGATTAATGATTATATTATTGTTATACGATTCACTTATCGCATGATGCTATTTCAAGTCAGGAATAAAGGCAACAGTAGTATACCGCTGTTTGAAACTCATAAATCGATAGAGATCAAAACAAATCCGGGTTACAAACTAAAACTGAGGGAGTCATAATAAGAAATACGTTATTATTTTAATAAAAGTTCCCCTTTTGGCATAGTAAGCTTTAAATGTTCACGGACACGGAAATTTGTGACATGTGTAGACACATATTACTACTCCAAAAAACCTTGGCACAAAATAAACCCCAAAAAACCCCGTTGTGTTAAATATAATACATAAAATATATGCAAAACAGATTGATTAATATATCTATATATATATAAATAATATAAGGCATTTACGAATAAATGTAGAGGTTCCATTGTGTCCTTATCTGAACAATAAGTAAATAGGAGCGGAGAACGCATAGTTATTCAATTGAGATTAAAAAAAATAATACAAATATCTACTATACATGTAGATTAGTAAATCCATTTTAAGAACAACTTGAAAGTTGAGCTCGAAGGTACATTACAGTAATATATCCATTTGTATGGTAACGAAACGGTTTTTCAAGGTTACATACATCAACCTTTTATGATAACATCATAATGGCGGTCGAGTCGCATATAAGTTATAGTAAGAAATAAATTAAAACAAAACACACACAATTTAAAATCTCCCTTTTTTAAAGTATGTTTCTGATGATCCCGAAAAATTTGAAAACCACTTTTACTTCCTTTATAAAAATTCTAGTATATGCAGACAAAGGAAACCGCTGTGCTAAACATAACATATTAATTAATTATTTAATGGGCATACACATTATTTTAACTTTAGAATTTAACACCAATAAACCAATCAATCAGTCAAATTGCTACTAGAATCTTTTTCACATTTATAAAAATAACAAAATTTTATGTAGCAGTTGTTTTCAAAAATGTTATTTTTCAGGTACCTGTATTTCAATAAAATTTCGGATGTAAATACGTATACATTCCAAGACTTGGCAGCTATACACACCTTGTAAGTAAATTTAGTATGCAAAGACATATGTTTGCCACAATTGATATTGTGTTTGCTTTGGAATTATATTGCACACCTTAGTTTATTAAATTTCATTTAAAATTCCATTGTGTTAAAGTATTTACTTAAGGTCAAACGTATTCTGGAACTTTTCAAGGCGTGTATACATTTTTTTTGTAATAACACTTCGTCATACGTTTCACATGTACCTTTTTTTTAAGAAATAAAAAAGAATGGTGCTTAAGAACAAAATTGAATCTGTTGCTTTACATTGATGAGTAAACCAACATTTTCAGAACAAAGGAAAGTGTATTTTAGAATAGTTGCATGTGAATGTCTTTATTATATCCTACTGCATGAATAGAAATCAATTGGGTTTAAAAGTTATATACTGTACTGAACCGACATTTCATGATTCAATTACGATGGTGATCGAATCGGGGAGTTATAGTAAAAATAAAAAAAATAAACAATATTTTTTAAGACCTTAGACATGATTTTTCTTAAAAAGATAACGTTAAGATCGCCATATGTATGGACGTTAGATCATTTGTAAGTCCGTATTAGATCCCCCAAAATGTATTGGCAAAAGAAACAGAAGCGGTAAACATAATATATGAATCAATGATGTAATGCGGGAATATTTTATATAGAATTTGAACGTTTTGACCTACATTTTTTTGCCAGCCGCCTTTTTTTTGTATTCAGATAGAACAAGATAATAAAAATAATGATATTTTGCAGGAATCTTGGTTACAATCAAATTACAGTGCTGGATGCAAATGTATTTCAAGGCTTAACAACAGTTAAAGAACTGTAAGTTAAATGATTTGCAAAAAAAAAGCATACAACTCTATCAACCTAAAAAACATTGCAACTGGGCATGAGCAAAATAAGATAATGGAAATAATCTTTTCCCATCAAAAGAAGCACATAAAAGTATGTATACACTGGTCTCGATATAGTTGTTGTACATATGGTCGATTATATAACTATTTTATAACACATGTCATCATTATCATTGCAAAACAAACTGTTTGATGACTTTTAGAGCTGACCTTTAATATATTATCTTTGACGATTAATCTTTTAAGACTGACAAGGGAAGTAACTATCTAATGTATTATAAACATCTGTATATATAAATCAAGTATCTAAAAAGCTCTATCCAACTTAATCTTTCCTAATATCTTTTACGTAGACCTCTTCTGATCGTCACTGATGAGTCTTATGAAGACGAAACGCGCGTCTGGCGTATCAAATTATAAGCCTGGTACCTTTGATAACTATATACTATTAATACAAATGACAAATAATATGAGTAGTGTATTTCGTCGAATCGTATTTTGAAGGGGTCTGTTCACAAATCAGGGGATAATCTTGGTAGATGTTAATTTATTCCAAGGCTTGACGTCGCTTCAGGGTTTTTAAGTAAATTGTTATTGCCATTAGTTATTGTATTGTTGTAATGATTTGGGTATGTTAACACCTCAATGTTTCTATTGTTTCAATAAAGTATAATAACACCTCAAAAAGATTTTGTTAAAGACCGATGTTGATCGTAGATAAACTGTGCGTTAACCGTTTCTTTCACCGACCATTTTTCAAATTTAAAATCTGAAAAAATAATAATTTGCTAAACTAAAGATAGAAATATCGTCAAAACACCGCAATGGGTACTATTTCTAAGAATTATACTGATGGATTTTAAAAACGCAACACTAAATTATTCTTTTAAATTATCATATTCAAATATCCATTTTTTTGGTAAAATAAATGTATACACATAAAGTTCATTCATTACTTCATTGTCTAAAAGGTTTGCAGTTCGAAAGTTTAAAAAAGTGATGTTTAATGTTCAAATCATGTGGTATGCACTGAAACCATGGTTGTCATCTTCCCAATGATGTGTTAACGTTGAAGGCAATGACTGCCTGTAACCAACTCCTTAATGATTGACAGAAAGGTCAACCAATCCTGTCGGACATGCTATTAGTTCTGTTTTGTACCTAGTGATCTGTCCCCTGTTTCACCCATAATAGTGTGTTTTGGCAATTTTGGCGTTAAAAATTTTGGCTTACAATATTTTTTCTGCAGTCGTTTCTCTGTCTTTTCAGTATATGTGAATCATGTATGGCATCAAAGTGTCGACCATGACACTCGACGGCTTGATTTGTAGTTAACGTTGCAGCTGTAAATATGTCTCGCAAATGATGTTACATAATAAAATATTATTGAAAATGCGTTCTTACTTCATATTGCACTTGTCATGGATGGTCATCAGCAAATCGTCGTCTGGCTGTACCTATGTTTCAAAAAAAGTAATATTTCTCACGTAAAATTGTATAGAAACAGCACTTTGGCGTATACCTACCTGCAATATTTAATGGCCTAATTCAGTTTTCATTGCTCAGGCTTACCAAAATAGGGATGCACCAGTTTTTCACTGATTTGAGTGTTTGTATGGATTAAAAGAATTGTTTTACGAAGAATAGAAACTTAAAAGAAATATATAAGGGTTTCGAATATCGCTTTAAGAAATTCGTGTGACTACAATAATTCGGTATGTTCAATAAGCTTGGGTAAGTCAGGTATTAGACTTTCTTAACCAGAAAGAAGTATGGTAAGCATGAATAATAGTAAAATGAGGTCAACCATGGTTTGGTAAAACAAAATCACCAAAATATGTGTTACACTTTTAAAGTCAGTCAGTTTACACAATAGGTGTACTTAGAATCTTTAGGGTGAATTGATAAGCTAGCTGACGACAATCTGAATTTTGTCAGTGGAGAGGTTTCACTTTATTTATATCCGGTAATTTTTTATGAAACTTACATGAACTTTTTCTCTTCCGATACAATAATATATCAAAAGAATGTGATATTTTACAGGGGATTGCAATCCAACCGAATGACGATGCTAGATGTGAATGTTTTCCAGGGCTTAACGACTCTTACAGGCTTGTAGGTTTACTCATAATTTCATCATAAGATATAAGATATACCCTGTCGAAGAAAGAGAAACCTCTGGTGCGTTTACTCTTATACACAACTAAATTAGTAAAATGGCGTAAGAACATCTTAATGTTTGCAATAAACGGCGTTTATGTTTAGCTTCATATGAATCACTTGTTAAAAGGAGCATGGAAGATTGTTCATATGAAAGTGAGGCATTATCTTTGTAAAAGGAAGAACTAAATCAACTGATTAGTTAATCATAATTTAAGATCTATAATTAGGAAATTGTAATCTTGAATATTTGCTTTTAAAATTCTTGCATTGTTTTGTAACAATCAATTGGTCTTCGGAGTAATATTTAGTATGTGTCATCTTATAACTACTCGTTATGCTAATAACTAGATGATAATCGAGTTAAAAAGTTATAATGCATCTGAAGAATCATCAATAACAGAAACATAGTTTCCCAATTTGGCAAAGTTAGCGTTATGTGCACTTGGATAAGGAAAGCATAACATTTGTTCAACTATGGCACTACAAATGTCAAAAAGTCTTAAAAGATCAGGTTTTGTCTGAATTTGCATACATTTTTACTCGACATTCTTTCTTTGTCTGAAATATTTTTAAACATTCTTAACAAAGTCTGAATTTGTATAATGAAGTTCTTGATTTGTCTTGACAAATGTCTTGACAGAATTAACAATGTCTAAAAATTTCTCGACACTTTCTTTATCATCTGATAAGTGTCTTGATTTCTCTTGACAAATTCTTGACTGTCTTTAATTTGTCTCGATCAGTCTGGACATATTTATGACATTCTAAATAATGTCTGAATTTGTTCTGACATTTTCTTGAAATTCTTAATAATGTCTGAATATGTCTTGACACGTTCTTGACTGTCTTAAAGCTGTCTTAATATATCTCGACACATTCTTGACGGTTTTAAAGCTGTCTTAATATATCTCGACACATTCTTAACGGTCTTAAAGATGTCTTGACCCTATCTCAACAGTATAAATTTCGGCTAAATTGTGTATAGACACATTTATAACAGTTTAAATACTTTCTTTTGCTGTTTTATACTCATTTCTATTATCGCTTAACTAAACTTAGAAGAATTAGGGTACAATAATACACTGTTAATTATAAAAAGCCACATGTTTTGTACAATAATTGTTTATTTACCATATTAACATTGAATATTATGCATGAAAAATGAAATATGTCTACAGTATGATTGGTTTCAATCATTTAGCAATTTTTCATAAAAGTTTTAAATCAACATTTGTAATTATTTACAAACCCACACTTAAATTGGTTCATATCAAAATACTCACATTGATATTTTTTAATATTTTAAATTTCATACCCATTTTTGTATTTATTAAAATATTTATATACCCAAATTTTATTTATGAAATTATTTACATGCTCAAATTTTTGTTTTTGTTGTAATTAGTGTAACTTTCAGAATATTCTATAAAGAGAAAGAAAGATAAAGATATATCATGTATATTGGTCATGATTTGTAAAACTCAGAATTGTCAAGTAAATTTGAGACACAATTCAAAATGTTCAGAAAATGTAAACCATACTGTGAAAAAATAAGAATGTCGAGAACATGTCGAGAAATTTCAAGACAGCATTCAAATGTCGAGAATTTGTCAAGACATTTTAAGACAACATTCAGAGTGTTAAGAATTTGTCATGTAAATTTCATACAAATTTAATATAAATCAGAAATTGTCAAGAAAAATTAAGACACAAGTCATACTTTTGAAGAATGTCGAGTAATTGTTCATGCAAATTGAGACAAACAATGGTCTTTTCAGACTTTTGGACATTTGTACCAGAAATGATATATTTTGTAGTTTTGATTTGTATAGGTCATTGCCTCTTTTTTCCTTATTGCTTAACTAAATAAAACAAAACACATCAAACATGTTTCTGTTGACGGCCAATGTTGAGCTAAGATGAAGTATAACTCCCTTTCTTTTAAAAGAATATGATCTTCTTTTTTAATGTTTAAAAGAGGAAATGTAATTATTTGCTAACATAACGTTCTACTATACCCAAACCAACCGTAATGTGTACCTTTCTGAAAATATAAATTGTTGATACTTAAGATTGTTTAACTGAATTGATAATATTTTTTAATGTGAAGACAATCTGCAGTCAGTGTAGAAGGCTTCAGTCTTTCCGTTTAAAAAAACTTAAATTAACAAGAGCCGTGAAAACAATCATGGTTCTAATTAAATTGAGCAAATCTTTTTGGGGTGAGGAACAAAAATAATACATATTCTGACGTTATATTTCCCTGAGTAATTAATCACAATTTAAAGAAATACCAGGAAATTGTATTTTGTAAAAATAAGAAAAGATACGAATGAAGATAATACATTAAATGCATTGAGGATTGTATGGGTTAAGGCCAACTTTAGACACCAAATTCACAATTTTACTGATAATTATTGCCAGCCATCTTGTTTTTTTTTTTCTTTTTCCAGTTGCAACACTTTATAAATATAATGAAATTTTACAGGAGCCTGTCAGACAATCGAATTACCATGCTAGATGCGACTGTATTTCAAAGCTTGCTGGCTCTTAAAACATTGTAAGTAAATTGATTTGGCAAAGTAATATGTTTGTCACCATTTTTTGCTGGTTTGCTGATGTGTTATATCTTGATGATGTTCTTAGGTGAAGTTTAGGAATTTTTTTCAGATTGTCAGACCCCTTGGTTTTTTTTCCTACGATACAGCGTAAAAATATTTTTCCCCAAAAACCCATTTTTCTTTTCATATAGGACTTCAATAGCTCATAAGTGGCCATTTACCAAAGTTTCTAGATTTCTTTTCTATCTTTTTGAGACCCAAATAATACCAATGCAAACATAAAGTAAAAGTCCGAGTCAGCCTTTTCCCACCATTAAAAAAATGAAATCTCGAAATGAGCTCCATAAACCATCTGTAATTTTAGCTTATTTTCTTGCTTAACTAATGCTTTTCTAACTAGAAGTGTCAATTTCGAATTCCAGATATTATTTTTTAATTTCAAATAAGTACATCCTTAGACCTCCTTGCATTGATATTTGAAAAATATTTTCTTTTTGGAAATGTACTTTTTAAAGCCATTTCTTCCTCATTTTGAAAACCGTTTTTCAATATACTCAATTGAATCTTCAGTATATGTACGTGACTGTCGGTACTATAGCTTATTGTTAAGGCAATTAATTGGTTTAATAAAGTAGAAAATATAGAAGAAATTATGTATAGACTGATACCAACATACTACGATACAATAGTAATGGTCACCGGGTTGATAATTTGTAAAAAAAAATTACAAATCAGCTAACATTGAATAGAACTACAATATTTTAGAAAAAAGAATGCAAAATATTTGTAGATACATTGTCATTCGTTGTTGCACAACATCAAAAAAAAAAAACGTTGTTCAAACGTAATATATACGAAATAAGAATTTTATTATTCTCATATTGACCACTCTTAAGTAACCGAATTTTTGACCGACATTTTGTGAAGACTCATATCACCCTGCACATTAATACATTTTAAAAGGCGAAAGATCCCAAACTAAACTGACAACGTCATGGCAAAAAATAAGAAAGAGACCTAAACATCATTGCCACTGGTCAAAAATATGATTGGTGATGATATAAGAAGTCAGTTTAAGTCGGTATACACTGGTATTGTCCGAGTGGCTGTAAAAATGGTAACTTGGATAAGCGTTTTGAAAGTAAAATTCATCGAGAACATTTCGATAAAATTCTCTAAGTTTTTTTTTTTTACTGACATTCAAGGTTATATCAATGAACATAGTTTAAGACATACGTGAGTATTGACTATTAATGGTATAATAAACACATAAAACATCAGTCAATACATATGTATGGGTAAACATTTATCAAACTGCTCTACCTTACCATACGTTGACTATTATTTTCTTCATACATCTCTTCGTATTATAGAATGACAAATGTAATGAGGCAATATAATTTTTGAATATTTTTTTCAGGTCCTTGTTTGGCAATCCTTTAACCACGCTAGACACAGATATATTCAACGGTATGACGAATCTACAAACTATGTAAGTAAAATAATTTTGCCGTTTGTAGCTAGTTTGCTATCGCATTATATCTTACAAGACTCTGTATTCCTATTTTATGTCAAACTTCATTTTTTTTTATCCTATTTTCTTCTTTGTATAATTTGTTAGTTTTGAAAAATAATTGCCAGTTTTGTTAGCGTCTTTGTCAAATTTACTATCAACTACATCAACCTGTTTGTTGGCATATTCTTTTTTAGATTTATTTGTATGTTTGTTGTCAGTTGTGTTGCATCTCTGTAACGTATTTTTACACAGTTTGGGCTGCTTGATCCCAATTAATGTCACGTTAACCTTTTACGTCTGTCTGGGTTGCTAACCATATTTGTCAAAATAACCATAAACAACTGTCATACAAGTAGGAGGTTAAGTTAGCTATTAAATCAGGTTTAACCCACCATTTTCTTTGGAAAATGCAAGTCAAGAATATGACAGTTGTTTTTTTTTTATTTTACTCCTTTCGTTGGTTGATAACGTTTGATTTGTTTTGTCAATTTCTCCTTTTTAAATTTTCCTTGGACACATGTTGGAGTTCGATATTCTTGTTATACCTTTTTGTAGTCGTGTTTTTTTATAATAGAATCGTGTGGTTACTATGTACTTATTAGAAGATACAAAAATAAGAGAACCATGTGCGTATAATCTTATATACAACTGAACATAACATCTTTTTATTTTAATGAAGAGGTTTTTGTGTATCCTAATATAAAAATTAGTTAACAGGAGAAATGAAGACAGTGTTCAAATGGAAGTGATATATTTACTAATAATAGAACATTTTGCAACATTTCTGTTGAGATTAATGTGGTCCAACTTTTATGGTTCGTTTCCATGTAGAAAATGTTCAAAATAATCCTGTTTTAAATGAATGTTGAATTGAATAATGAACAAAACAAAATTTGATAAACATATGGTGGTAAAAAAAGTACCCATTCCAATTTTTTCCCCATTTTATTTTGCAAACGAAATGTTAGTTTCTGTTAATAAGTTATCAATTATACCATCAGAATCACCACCTCGTCAATTTTGTGGTTGGTATGCATTTGTTATCTTGACCATATGCAAAATTGTTTAAATTGTGATTTTAATATTGACCCCTTCCTGCAAAGTCTTCAGGACATTGTAGCTGTCTGAAATTTGACCAACATAGCAGTAGTACCTTGTAATTACATACATGATTGAACATTAAGAAAACACAAACTTAAAAGATGAAAAAAAGTGTTTTATTTTTTTTTTCTAGTCAGAAGTTTTGTTGCTTAACATTTCTTGAGTTGTACATTGTCTATCTATCAGAAGAACAAGAATAAAAGGACACAGACACTTTGCCATTTCGTTTAATACATCAAAATTTAAAGATTATCACGAAATTAGAATTTTGAATATTTACTTGTGAATTGTTTTTGTGTTTTTTGTACTTTTGCAAAGACAAAGGACTGGTTTTTTTTTTTTTAAGCACTAGTAATATCAACTTATATTAATGGTGATGGAAACCTAAATAAAAAAGTAACCCATTTTAGCACTAAGAACGATTCCATAATTTGCAACGTTGGTGTTATATACACGTGAATCAGGAAATCATATCATGTGTTAAATTAAAGATATCTACCAGAAACGATTTTATTTGTTCCGTAAGGTCCAATTAAGTTATACAATTTTAGAATTATAAATGACATTACTTGTCAGCAACCTTTGAAAACTATTGTCTGCTCGTACAAAAATTCCATTTCAACTCCATCGCCCTTGTCTAGGCACATGATGGATTGATTACATTAATCCTCTTTGCCAGAAAAGAAAAACCAGATAGATATAAAGGTAGGAAGATCTTTCTTATTGTGGACTTTTTATTTCTATTTAGCTACTTTCTATCAGCTCCTCCAGATTAGGTTTTTATCTCCACGTTGATACAATATTCCAGAAAAGTGTTTCCTATAATGATTTCCTTGATAGAAGCTGTTAAATCAAATGTTCCGAAAGGTGAAATTGAAGTCAGTATTTAGTCTACTTATTGTTCGACTTCGTCTTATTCGTTTTTTTTTACCAGTTTGTCTTCGATTTTGAGTTTGAATGTTCTGTAGGTATTTTCTACCTTCATGATAGCTTATTGTGAGAGTAAAATCCGATATTTTTAATCAGGTACGACAGTGCATATGTTATTGGGTAAGAAGTTTTCATACAGCTCTATCTAAGTTGGTTACCATTTCTTCAGTAAATCTGTTTTGTATATACAAAGTGTATAATGATGGCAAATGACATGAAGCAGGTTTTTTTAAATTTATTTTTAGATCTTAAGTTAGTGTAGGTAAATTGTATTCGGCAAAAAATATATAAATATGCAAACATTTGCTTTTTGTTTGATGTCATACATATTATATTTCTTATCTTTTTGTATTTATAACTTACACAAACATTTACATTGCAATAATTACCGATTTTAACTATTATGCTATGTTCGGTGATCTCAATGATATTCTGAAAAAAAAAGTTAAAATTGTTCTATCATACGGTTCAGGGTTTAATTTTTCTAAGAACTACATACAAAGGTATTCCAAATATTGTAACTGAATTGATAAGACATTAGTCGGGAGTGACAAGATAGAAGACCATGGAAATTTTGTAAATAGAAAATATTAACCGTATCCTTATATTTAACAACAGTTAACAGGAACGGGAAATACGTTTTAATTGAATGGGGACAAACCTTCCTAAAAAAATCGAACTAAATCTCTACATCTTTTAAAAGTTACTTTATTTAAACTATCAGAAAATTGAATTGTGGAATATTTGCTTGACTGTACATTTCGTGTTAGTTTTCAGTTTGAATTTTCATTTGAGTTCAGTGGTGTTTTTATAATTTTACTTATTTATATTATTAGACAAATAACTGACTTCCAAGGAAACATATATAATGCTTAAATTAAATCGATATAATCGGACTAAAGAATGATTGTGATCATGTGAGGATGTTTTTGTAAAACTTAAATATTAAATCTGTTTTTAAATTAATCTCTAAACACAGTTACATACTTGACATATACAACTACTGCACAAAAGAAACCTTATATATAACATAATCCTGTTATCGATTTTATAACGAACTCTTCGGTAAAGGTACTTAGAAGGTGCTGCTGATTTTCCTTTCCAGCGATTTTTTTTTCTATTTTGTTTGAAATATGCACAATTTTTTTTATATACTATGTTCTTTGTGACCGGGCCGTTAACAGTTGTTCTACACCTATAACAAAACAAAACTTGTTATATTGACTTCCTCTGTACTTTATAATTTCATCTTACCAATTATGAACTTTCCATTTCTATGTAGCAACATTCCAGCAGCGCCTGCATACGGAGTATACCTCCCAAATGATACGATATTCCCGGGCTTGTATTTCCTATCATGTTTTCCTTGATAGAGGGTTGCTGCTCACAGGGAAGCTATTAAACCAAGAGTTCCAAATGGTGAAGTTGAAATCATCCCTTCGTAAATTGTACGGACGCCATCACGGGTTGGTTGACCGTTATGGAATAACCGTTTCACAGATGATATCGAATATGTTCCTTATGTCGTAACTACAATCCCCGTCCCTTTTCACCGAATTACACTATTTACCGGGTTTGTAATAACATTAGCAACACGACGGGTGCCACATGTGGAGCAGGATCTGCTTACCCTTCAGGAGCATCTGAGATCACCCCCAGTTTTTGATGGGGTTCGTGTTGCTTAGTCTTTAGTTTTCTATGTTGTGTCTTATACTATTATTTGTCTGTTTGTCTCTTTCTTTTTTAGCCTAGCGTTGTCAGTTTATTTTTTATCTATGAGTTTGACTGTCCCTCTGGTATCTTTCGCCCCTCTTTTGTGATCTACTTATTGCAAGAAGATGCACATAAATCTTTTTCACAAACATTGTTTCTACTTCATCTCAGACGTCACTGGTAGTAACATATACGTTATCCAAGGAAAACTGGATATGGATACTAACATGTTCCAATATGAGACTTTTTCTATTATTAACAATCATATGTTGGTAACATCCAGTTACTTAAACTACGATAACAATTTTTTACATATAAGTCTTTATGTTATCAGAATTTGGTCATTGAATATAAATATAGTAGTTTTAAGGTGTAATACCACTTATTCGGGCCCGGTCTGAAAGAACATACCAGAATGTACTGTATAGTTGCCCAACATAGATATAACTTTGATAATATGTAAAATATATCTTGGTGATGTTGGTATCAAATGAAAGCTGACGGATGATAATTGCAAAAAACAAACATTTTGTATGTTCTTCAGATCTGAAGTACATGTTTTTGATAGTTCAGATCTTCAATTAACCAGTGTCCTCTTATAACCAGGTTTAATCCACCATTTTCTACATAACAAAATGCCTTTATCAAGTCAGGAATATGACCGTTGTTTTCAAATCGTTTGATGTGTTTAAGCTTTTGATTTGCCCTTTGATATGACATTTCTGTTTTGAATATTCCTTGAAGTTCGGTATTTTTGATATTTTACGTTTGATATGAAACAAAAGGTGTGTTGATTTTTTTCAGTACAAGATTCTATAAGGTGTTGCTTTGACATGCAATGACTGTTTCATTATTTGAAAATAAGACAACAGAGCTGTGACTGCTTGACATTGGGAAATCTAACATAGAAAGCTATGGGGAGATGCATAAGTGGTGTTCCTCATACATAAAATATACTTGATAATTATGTCCCCTTTATTTTCTGTAGGTAGGAAAAGTGATATTTGTTTTTTTATATAAAACCTGTTCTCACATGTAAACAAATGGATAAACAAGTTCACTGTATGTATATGCCGCCCTGACAAAATTATAGGTTGAACGAAAATAACGGAATACTTCTATAAACACCGATTTTCAAAGTCATTAGATTATACAATAAGAGGAGTAATAAAACATGAAAAATCACCAGAGGATTTAATCAAATGCTAAAAAAAAATACAAACATTGAAAATTTAGGTTAAGTCTGGACGCTATAAAAGTCTGACATAACAACAAATGTGATCAATTTACATGCTTTTTGGTAAAAGGAATAAAACCACTAATGTCTATTTTTCTGTTATAAACATGTCAGTACATGTGTATTAAAGTCATACGTTTTAAAGTAAGGTGAATGATGTTTACCGATGTTCAAAACTCGATTATCTTTGAGGAAGAGACATTATGAGGTAACGACCATAATTTGAGGTTAAACAGCTGTATCTTATTTTTAGATGCTTACTTTTTGTAACGTAAATCAGTTTATTGAAACAGTTATTTTGCAGGTACCTACATAAAAATCAATTAACCTACCTTGATGCAAATGTATTCACAGGGTTGAGAGCTCTTCAAACCTTGTAAGTAAAAAAACACTGAACAATTACCGCACTATTTTGTTGGTTTGCTGTTGTAATTTTTTCATTTTTACCTTATTTCCATATCTCATATACCATCTCGTTTTGTGATGTTATTTTTTAGTCTTTCCACTGTTGACTTTAGGAAAGAAATCTTGCAATTTTCCTCTTATTGTATAAAACCCGTTTTATATCATTTCATTATACATTTAAAATGTAATACGCATAAGATTTAAAACAAGGAATCTTTGACTCTTGTAACTGAATTTTTACGATAGCTACAGAACATCTGAATCTTACTTATAGTTTTCCGTGCATGACATATAATTTAATAGAAGAAGGTAAAGCAATATATTGTATTTTAAGGTTAAACATTCCGAGTCACTCCTTTGGCTTTTGATTTTTCCATTTGATAAGAGATTTTCCGTTTCGAATTTTCCTTGATGCTCGATATTTTTGTTATTTAACTTTTTATATATACATGTAGTACGATATATTTGCGGAATAACATACTGTTTAGAGAGAGGGTCAAGAAAACAATGCAAAACTTTACAGGATCTATTGAACATTCGCATTTTCATTTTTGGTTTTGACTGAACGTCTTTAGACATCCACCTTTTAAGCCATTTAGCCCATAAAAACCATCGATTCTCAGACTATTCAAACACTTACTATTTCATGAATTTCTAATATGACAGAAAAGGAACAAAATTATAACTAGCTGTGTGCATGAGAGAAAATTAGATACATATGAGTGAGATACATAGCTTTGTTACGATGACTGCCTTTGTTTAGTATATCTAATTCTAATCAATATCCATGTTTTACTGCCATTTTAGAACTACTGAGCAAATACACATTTAGGTGGTAGGCTTCTACGAATAGAGAAGAAGTTTTGACCTTGATTTTCAAATTGAATCTCAACTTCATTATTTCCTCGATCGATTTTCTATGCACACTTTTAACTGTTTGTTTTTCTTTACAATATACATTTGTGCGTAAGTTTAAAACAATTAGGTTCAATGAAATGTTTTAATTAAACCATCTTATCTATATCCTTACTAAACAATATGACAAATCATGTTTAAACCTTTATATAATGTTGAATTACCTAGTTTAAGACCGCATTTAAACCGAACAGTTTGCTTTCTATCGGTTGCTGTCTTGTGTATGTATAACCGTTATCTACTGGCAATCATGAGAAACGCAAACTGACTGTTTACCTTGTTAACATATTATGATGCTTTAATATTGTTTATGCCTCATGCACGTTTTGAATATTATAAATTCAAAGATAACATGTGTCTTTATTTTACAGGTCTTTAGGTGATAACCCACTGAATTGTTCCAACTGTGAATTATTACAACTTAAGCTATTTCTACAAAATCAGACTTATGGGAATGCAGGTGCAATGTGTGATGGGACAAACCATATGGTAGTTGACTTTAATTTCACCGACTGTATAGGTAGTATTCTACAAATACATAATAATTTCATATCTTAAATGTCTTTTCTACGTAACATTTCTATCATATTCAGCAAATGAAAGGCAATTAAAAGTATTCGTGATACGTATAGGTAAGTGAAAAATGTATGTCTATTTATCATATATTTAGTACTGATTACATCAATTTTGTATACTTAAATAAAGAATCTTATCTCAAGTCTGTATCAATTACCCTGTATCGCATTACCCATGTCGAATTGCTAAATCTGTATTGCATACCCGGTATCGCATAGCTAAATCTGTATCGCATAGCTAGCCTGTATTGCATTCCACGTATCGCAAAGCTAAACCCTTATCGCTTACCGGGCGTTTAGTCATATATTGAATGACGTCAAAGTTGGACAAATGACGTCCAGTTGCTGTATTTCCTGGAATACATTAACCTGTAACCACATTTAAGTAGACTTTCAGAACAATAGTTGCAAAAGAAAATTAATCAATTATGACACTGATTCAGACTAGAAATTTTCTATTTAGAAAATGATCAAAAGATTCATTCTCTCTTCACTACTATTCTGTTTAAAAGTACATGTGCGTGTATGTGTGTCAACTTTGGTGCGATTGAACTGAGGTTAGGAATCTGCATGTGCATTGATACTAAACTTAAATCAAGGGTTTGAACATGTTGAATAGAAAAGTGTTCACATTAAAATCCGAATTATTTTTGAATAATGCAAAATATTAGAAGTTAACAATCGGATGTTTAAAATGGAAAAAGGGAAATTAATGAATTACATGCATCCAAAAGAGGATAGGAAAGAAAATTTTGACACCAAAAACTTACAAAACAAAATGAGTCATTCATGCCAGATTAAGGCTAAAAATTCGTACATACTTTAACAAATGACAAAATTTCTCTTAAAATATAAGTATTAAACCCTAGTTGTTCTTTCAATTTTGCTATTATATAATCAGAAACATGATTAATTAAGAAATAATTCATGGAAGCCAAACATTTGTTGGGAATTTACACATGGCCTGGGCCGTGATATCCGAATTTTATCCTGGTTTCCATGAATTATTTCGATTCTGATAGGACAAATATAGTCATTAAAAAACCTAAAGCGAGGGTGGGTATGCCGTGTGTGGGGCTGTTCATTTTTAATCCCTGACAAAGCTTAAACATTCTAACAAATCTGTATGTTGCATGATTCATTGCGTAAATAACAGCTAGAAAAATTGTCTTTATTCTTTTAATTCTCAAACCCAACATTTGCCATTTTTAATTTACATGTTTTTCTCTTAAGCTACCGTCAAATCTAAAGTTGACATTTCCTAACTAAGGAGCAGCCATGTTGACTTGCTGAAATCAGTTAATATGCGAAAAGTGCAATAGAATAGAAAACAAAACCTACCTCATAAACGCATTTTAATGCAATATTATATGTATTTCGATGGTTCACGTAACGGCAAAACCTTCAGCTTCAGCGTTTTTATTTGTATGATGTCATGTTTTGAAATGACTTAAATGCGTTAAAAGCATTAATGGACTTTCGAAGAATTTTATTTTCTTCTTATTTTGTAGATTTTTCAGAGCTCTTGTGCATTAATTTTTTTTGTTATGCGTCCGAATAAGAATAACAGTTCTGTAGTCTTTTTTTCAATTGCAATTTTTAAAACAGTTAAATCGGCATAGCGTTTGCAAATAGGTTCCGATACATGTGGATTTACGTGGGAGATATATTGTAATATCCATTATTATGCATATCTCTGAGTCTGCGCTAAGTATAGATATATCGAAAATTTTATTACGGTGTTGTTTGCTAAGCGAAAGAAGTTCGTCACATTAGAATGTGGTATAATTGTTTTGTTTGTCAGATTAAAAATGAAAATTCATGTTTTTATGTCGAGGTCTTTTATAGCCGACTACAAGGTATGGGATTTTCTTATTGTTGAAGGCCGTACGGTTGCATATAATTTATTACATCCACTTTACTTGAACGTTGGTTGATGGTTGTATCATTTGCAATCAAACCACATCTCCTTATTTTCATATCAATATTTATTCATTAGTATCAGTTTCTTGTCTCTCATAGATTTTCGGATTATTAAAAAAAGGATATCCAATGAATCTGATTCTATTAAAATATGACAAACTGAATACTACTGATATTGGTTACTAGTGGTGATACAGCATGCTATACAGATTTTGAAGTGTGTTATTCTATATATAACATGTACAAGAAACAGTAAAACAAAACAAAAACATATTTCATGTTAGGTCATCATATTCAAAAAGTAAAATCACAAAACTTATTTATTGAATATGACATGTCAGAATAACACATTTGATGCAGAAGAACTGCTTATCTTTAACACACATGCATTTAACTTAAGAAATGTTATGATTGATGTGATATATTCCTTGAAAAGAGGGCCAGATCATACGAAAGGGGTAGTCAAAGTCAAACTCATACGTGATTTTCAACAGACTGTCGAAATTCCAATGGGAACCAAGTGTGCCTCTCTTATTGCCGACTTGTTTCGTTAATATTATGCGGCTGACTTCATACATGAACTTCTTAGGAAGAAAGATAAGAAGTTAGCAATATCCTTTAACTTTACTTTCCGCTATATAGATGGTGGTCGCTCACTAAATAATTCAAAATTTGGTGACTATGTTGAACGAAGCTATCCGATCGTACTAGATACTACAGATACAGTTAAGTCTGCCTCATATCTTGACTTTCATGTAGAAGGTGACAATGAGGGTCGGTTGAAAACAAAACTTTACGACAAAAACTGCAGGTGCTCTCAAATGCTTTTGAAAGGTAATTGTTTTAAGGTTTATGTGTTATTTTTGTCAAATTTCGTTTCGCAGATATGACAACGGTAACTGCCAAAACTACTACTCAGCACCAAACAAGCGCAATTGGAAGCAGTAGATGTAAGTCCAGATTAACGTAAAAAATGAAGTTGACTTTGTCGTTTCGTCGCTTTTCGGATTCATTTTGATTAAAAAATAAAGCGTAAAGAAACTTTGGTAAAAGCATAACCAGTGTTTTCTCTGGTTTGTTTTGTAAATTTATCAACTACATTCAGTGTCTCCTCTAACATATTTAGACTATTGACATTATTGTTGCACTTAAAATATTTTGATTTGATAGTCATTAGTTGTCAAAATGTAAATCTTGTTAGAGAAAAGTATTCTGTATGGTTTGTACAAGACACTTAACTTTAAATAATGTAGCAAGCTACAGGTTTTTTCGTACAATCGTTCCGAAGCTGGGGTTTAGCATGTTTTTGTTTGTTCATCCGTGGTTTCGACGATCCATCCAATACAATTGAGGAACAACGAAGTATAACTTTCGTGTGTGCATTTCTTACCATGTGATGATGCCAGGCATATAATAATCATCAACTTCCATTAATATATCTTCAATAGAAAAAGAGAGCTTGAACTGCAAGTTCTATATTGAATTCAAGAGTTTTGCTATATTACGGGGGGTATGACAGACGGCAGATAACCACAACCACATAGTTAAAGACTCTTGACTGGAATGTGGCAGAATAAAACTTTTGTATCGTTCCTGCTATTGATAAAATAAACAGCTGGAGTTTTTGTTATACTTTTTGATAAATATACGTCATAAGAATTCCAAGAGAACGTCGTATGTAATTTATACACATATTATCTTGTTACCATAATTTGTGGAACCTTTTTTATCTAAATGGTTCTTAGTTATACAAACAAAAGCATTCGTAAGGGTAAATGTTAAATCAAGAATTGATAATGTTATAAGTTTGCAATCATATGTTGAATTGGTTTGCACGACTTTTAAGTATGTTATTATTATTTACCGTTAGTTAGCAATCAACAGGTATGTTCGTTCAATTCAAACAGATGTAATTACGTAAATGTTTTACTTCAACCGTTGTTGTTCTGTGTACTATTGTTAACCATTAGACAATAAATAAACAAAACATATACATGATTTATGGTTATTTGTTTATTAAAAATATCTTAAAGGAAGGATATACTGGTTATAGACAGACAGCTTGCTTCTAACACAGTTGTTAAATTCGTTTGTGTTGTTAGTCTTGTTCTGAGGAATTGCGTGTTGCTGCTCTGTGGGGTTTAGTGAATATTTTTTTTTGTATTAAACTGTTCGATTATTATGAAAAATAATTGTGAATTGTTACTTAGAACTTACATTTATAGTTTCCATGAGGATGATGAACCCGACGCCTATGTAACTAATTTTATTATAGCTGGGATAGAGATTAACAAAATTTTGAGTTCAGTAAAATGAATTGATGTTAAGTAGTATAATTAAATACTTCTAAGATTAACAACCTTTCTTTTAGCACAAGGCTACCAGACGAAAGCGGTATCTAAGATTACAATGTTACACTCAAATGAACATCCTAAGCTCATCATTTTAAAATAAGCGTGATGCTTAAATAAAGGCTACCATAAATACAAATGTCTACGACCTACAATCCTGGTTAAATCTAACTGCATTTACCATTTTCACAAAACAATGACAAGTATGAATTATTAATAGACATCTCAGTAGTAAGAAGTCAAGAAGTCAATTTTTAATGATATCGAATAATACATTTGGAGATTTGGGTTATGTTTTATTACTTTTTTTTAATTCTAAACAATGATCAATCAATCCACAAGTATTAGATTGTTAAAATTCTTACAGCAGTACCACGAAGTAGCGTCGTAACAAGCGAACCAATAAGTGACGCTGTAACAACAGTAACAAATACTCCTGACGCACCAATTATACAAACAACTGTCGACGCCATTACAACAAAGAAATCAACTACTGACGCCATAGCTCCAACCCCAAATATTGTAGAAACTACAATTAGTACAACTCAAGATACTCAATTAACATCAACGACTACACCTGTTACCCAGAGTAAGTAGTACCGTTTGTATTATATTAACAAACTATTAAGCATACCATAACGTTAAATTTAATAGCTTGCAAACAGACACTCGTATTTCTTTTAAAAACAATCATACTGTCTGTTTGATGCTTAACGGTTTGATAGCCTAAAAGATTGCACCGATGTCCCTGTGTTTAATCTCTTTCCTACTATTGATAAGTCAAACAGCTGTTTTTTTATATACTTTTTGATAAAAATACGTCATAAGATTTCCAAGATAACGTTGTATGTAATTTATATACTTGTTTTTTATTTATTTTTTATCAAAATGGTCCTTAGTTATACAAGCAGAAGCATTCTTAAGGATGAATGTCAAATCAATAATTGATAATCTTTTAAGTCTGCAATCATGTGTTGGGTTTGTTTGCACGACTAAATCTGTTATTTTTATTTACCATTAGTTAGCAATCAACAGGTATGTTCGTTTGAAAAAGCGAACAATTCAAACCTTCCTAATTACGTAATTGTTTTACTTCAACAGTTGTTGTTTTGTGTGCTATTGTTAACCATTAGACAAAAAAAAAAAAAAAAAAAAAAAAAAATGGCTATTTGTTTATTCAAAATCATCTAAAGGAAGGAAATACTGGTTATAGACAGACAGCTTGCTTTTAACACAGTTGTTAGATTCGTTTGTGGTGTTAATCTTGTTTGGAGGAATCGCGTGTTGATGCTCTGTGCGGTAGTTTCAGTGACCGATTTATCATTTTCTATTTGTATTATATTGTTCGATTAACATTTATAGCTTCAATGAGGTTGATGAACCGCTGCCTATGTACAGATAAGTAATGTTATATGAGATGGGATAGACTTTAACGAAACTTTTAGTTGAGATAAAACGAATTGATGTCAAGTAGTATAATTCAATAATTCAAAGAACAACATTTTGTAATTTTATTGTTCTATTTTCAGAGGCCGACAATTCAGCTGTTATGGCCGGAACCGTTACTGGTGTTTCTGTAGTGGTTTTTGTTATCGCATCCTTTGTAATACTAAAGGTTTGCGGTTTTAAATAATCTTCGGGAAAAAAACCAGTAGAACATCCCTCAAACTCGTAGTAGGGAGATGCAGTATTGTTAACAATGCAATCACGATGCGCAATAATCAACTGGTATTTGTTTCCAAGTGAAATCACAACTATATCATTAACATTCACTTAACAATATGAGATTAGAAAGTGCATTTTATCCAACATGATATAAAAATATCATGTGTTCATCTTATGTTTATTTATCATATCTTTAGTATTTTGCTAATTTATCTTGTTAATTTTTCTGTTTATATTTACCTAAAAGTTGTAAAGTGATTTTAAATTTTATTAATAGAGTATTATTTATTGATGCATTAACATTATTTCATGATTTGTTATTTTATTTCTTTTTTATATATATTTTTTTGTACTTGATCTGTTTTTTTTTTTCATATTCAGATCTATGTGTTACAGTATATCAATATTCATAACAAGAACAATATAGCGTACACAATTTATGAGTTAGCGTGTAGATTGAATTATATGTTAAAAAAATAGAAGTATTTGTAGAACTTGTTCTGTATTTTGTATGAAGGGCCTCACGGTAGATTAGTGTACGTTAATTTAGTCACCCTTTTTGAATAAAGTCATTATTATTATTATTATATCTATTATATTATCATTTTTATTATAAGTGCAAAGTATAAATGTCGTTAGTTGAACAAGACCGAAACGGCCAGGACTTAATTGTGCTTGAACACAATATATAGGTGCAAGGTAAAAGTACTGAGAAGAATATTACCGAACTAACGACATTTTTCTGTATCGTCAACACGTTATCTTAGACATAAATGTGCTTTTTCCAGCATGAGCAGCAATCAATGATATGAAGTGATAATAGGGACAAATAAAAAACACGCCATCTTAGAGTGCTTATATTAAAGTTTTAACATACCTGAAATTAGAACTCATGGATTTGTAAACATTCAAGTGTTGAGTATATATATTTTGATTAGAAAAAATGTGATGATTGCCTTTTTTTTAAAGCATGATTTTTATATTGTATACTTAGTGTAATTGTAACATGTTTTTATATCTTATTAATAAAAAATTAAAAAATTCTGTTTAAATGAATTTACGATTAAATCCTCAGATCTGCTATCATCATCACTTTTCTTGGCGTCTTTGTTAATTTGGTAGTCAGTTTCATTGTATGTCTATGATGTATGTATAGACAGTTTTGGCTGCTGAATCCAAATCATAATATCATTAACCTATTATGTCTGTTTGGAATGTTCACTACGTCATAATAACATGTATAACGTAGCTATGAACTATTGTCATACACGTTGGAGGTTTATCTAGCTATGAAACCAGGTTTAACCCACCATTTTCTTCGGATAATGCCTGTACCTAGTTAGGAATTTGGAAATTTGGAAATCGTTTTTCACCTGTTCGTTTGATTTATTCAGTTTTATACCCCTTTTTGAATTTGGTTTGTAGATAGGTATTTTTGTTATATATTTTTTACATTATTGTTTGTGTAAGCATTTCATATCACATTTTACACACTTGTTATTGTTAAAAACGTATGTTGGTGTTGAACCATATATATAAAAGATTTCCTAGGTAACCTCTTTCGATAACATATGACTTTATATCGCTCGATTATTCAAGCGTCCCAGAATTTATCTGTTTTTTGGCATTCTTATGTATTTGCCAAAAACAAGGTAATTTACAGGAGGTGCCAAATTTGACCTGAGGGAATACTTTTAAAAGCCTCAAACTTTTAAACTGATACAGGATTGGCTTATTCACAGTACTTCAAACATATGATGATTTTAAAACCATAAAAACGGCACAATACAAAATCAGTAAATGAAAATCCAAGAAATTAGACAAATATTTTTTTGTTATATGTATTTTACTATTATATGTGTAAGCCTCAAATCCGTGCATCCTACAATCTATGTATTTTTCCCAAATGTGTGTCCAATCATTACGTCATATACAAATATATGTACCCACAATTCAATTATCTGTCTAAATGTGTACTCAATCTCTATGCTACGAGGTTTATCAACGAGTAATTTGCAATGTCAGACACCTGTAAGCAAAGACTGCTAGAAGATCAAAATGATATTTTTTCCCATCAAGCATGTTAAGCACTTTTTCCTTTGGTAGACGATTTGCCTAAGGGTGTTTCCAAAAACAGATGTTATACACTTTCTGCACACCGAAATTTTCCTAAATTCTAACGGTGGCAGTAATTACCATCAATTTTTAGTTTTTTAATGTGAAGCTGTCACTTTTTTGTCATATTTGTCTTTTTTCAATACCGTGTTTTTAAACAAATCTTAGTATTTCTCGTCTACTTTACTGTTTCATTTGTAAATTTGTATTGATGTCTTTGACAACAAAACTATGTCCTCAAAGATGTTTTGACAATATGACGTAAACACATAGAAAAATGCATACCAGGACACAGATTGGAGGAAAGAAAGGACATAAAATAGATTTTGGGACGTCTAGCTATGACAAGTGTAAAACCGTTCAAACCGCAAAACCAACGATCTAATCTATATAAAAAACGAGAAACGAGAAACACTTATGAACCACATCAACAAACGACAACCACTGAACATCAGGATCCTGACTTAGGACATGTACAAACAAATGCAGCGGGTTTAAACGTTTTAATAGGCACAAACCTTTACCCTACCTGACACAATAGTGTAACATCACAACATAGAAAGACACACTATAAAATATCAATTGAAACGGCTTAACTCAATCAAAATACATATTAACCAAAACCAAGGGAACATACACTGAAACAATAAATTTGATCTATGACACAATGTAAATACAAAATAAATAAAACAAGGGGGTTAGATGTAAAACAATATCAAAAAGACAACCATAACCTTGGACAAAATGCTGCCAAATAAAATAACGTACACAGGTAAATAAAATAAATTTGTTGTAAGCTATACATGGAGTACGGAAATATTTTTTACAAAATAAATAATTTTGTTGCTCATAGTACGAGAACAGAAGTGAACATTTATCGTCATACCAAACAATTATCAAAGGTGGAAAATCTTAAAAATAGTAAGACGAGACATAACCTAAATAAGTAAACATTAGATAACAAAAAGGCATTACGAATTGTATTAACAGGTAAAATTAACACAAAAGTACGATTTTGAGGGGACTCGCAGTTACTGCAAGCTAGTTAAAAGCCAAAAACAATTTATAATAAAAAAATATGCATCAGAGACTAAAATCAACTAAAACACATACCAGGGATTTAGTGTTCTGACGTCACAGACAGTCAAATAAGACATGACTTGAGCAATGCCAAAATAAAAGTATCGACAGGCAGTAGGATAAGTTTTAATTTGTTGATGACAAAATCGATATTTGTGCCAATGTTAACTATATTCAAAGATCTAATTACAACATTGGTAAGATAACCTTTACTAATAAGTTTGTTTAAAGGTCCGATGAGTTTACACGGATCACATAGTGATTTCCGCGCTTTTTATCAATCAAGTGAGAGGTTTAGCTAGCTATAAAACCAGGTTTAATCCATTATTTTCTACTTAAGAAAATGCCTGTACAAAGTCAGGAATATGACATTTATCCATTCGTTTGATGTGTTTCAACTTTTGATTTTGCCATTTGATTTTTTGAATTTTCTTCGGAGTTCAGTATTTTTGTGACTTTACTTTTTAGTACAATATTACCGTAAATATTAGGATGTGAAATAACGTTTTTAATAAGTTCTCTACAAGTACAGCCAAATTTATGAATCAAAGCTAGGCATTTCTGAAAGAATATAGTAAAAGTTTTAAGTAATTTATGGTAACGAAATCCCTGATTTAATAATTTACCAGATATGCATTGATTACGTTCTTTAAAATCTATGACATCACTACACACACGGGCATAACGAACGAGTTGGTATATATAAACCGCCGTCTGTAAAAGGAAAATTATCAATAGGGAATGAAAAACCGTCTCTTTTGTCGTAAATTTTAGTATGGAGTTTCCCTTTATAAATTGAAATGTCTAAATCTAGATAATGAATGTTTACATCCCTTTGGTCTTGAACAGTTGGAATAGCAGCAATTACTGATGGATTGTTGACGTGCAAAGACACATAAATACAGCAAATATTTGTTCATTTGCAGGAATGAATTTACAAATTGGTAATGGTTTAAGGCCATGTTATTAACGAAGCAAATAAGTATACAATTAAACGGTCATGTTGATTTTAACAGAAAAGTCTGAACAAGACATATATCAGTCATGTTCAGTTTTTCGGTCAATTTTCAAACTTATCCACTACGGTCAATTCAGTACTCCTAAAACAATTCGGTTGCAGTCAATTCAGTATTGTTCAGTAAGTTTTCTGAGTATTCAATACAATGTGTATGTATACACTCAGGTAAAAAAATAACTACTGAACAGTCTGAACGTAGACTGAACAGATTTTAATTGACAGCAAACGAAATGTCTGAACAGTACTGAACTAACAGTTTGTTGCTTTGTACTGAATTTTCCAGAAATTCAAAAGTATAGGTTACCAACATTTAGGTAAACACTATCACAATATTAAATTTATAAGGTTCCAACCACTCGGAACGATCCAGAATCAACAAGGGCAATTGCATAACACTAGTAACTCGAATTTAGCTTGAACGGACAAAAACGCATTAACGGCATTTAAAAAAGATTAATGAAAATTGAATAAAGATTGACAAAAATTAAAAATTATTTTTAATGCATTTAAATCCATATCAAATCATTTTAATACCAGTCAAATAGTTTCCCTTGCGGTCATTCAAGTTAATTTGAGATGTGCAGTTGAACGGCAAACGCCTGAATCTGACAGATAAAGGTCAATCTTTCGACACAAAAAGTACCCGTATGTAAAATGTTTACGCCCACAAACAGCGCCACCTATAATTTTTTCTACGGCGTCTGTTCCGTTCTGTAGTAAATTAAAACATTAAATTAACTAAAACATAGAAAAGTAAGTGTATAAAACTAATTAAAAGATATATTTGCACATGAATGGTAATGCATGGTACGCTGGCAATGTGCGCAATGTCCTTTAATCCAAGATTCAAAATTAGTTTGTTTCCTATGTCAAAATGGCGGATTCCAATGTTTACATTTGTCCATCGATTTGAGAGCTGACACAAATTCGTATCCAATGATTAATTTGCATATTATGTACTGTGTAGGGTAGCTTATCCAATGGGATTTACTGTTCTAAAGTGGCTATACGTTACCATCCATCGTTACAAAAGTGCCATGTGTTTTGTGTGTATAGCTCAGGAATGATGTGTATTCAATATTTACGGTAAATAATCAATGTTATGTTCATTATATTTCCATGCATACACAAGTCATAACAGCAAATGCATGTTTTATAGAACTTATAAGGTAAACAGACATGTTTAACTGTCTGCTTTAGCAAAAATTCGTGTAAATAAAGCTGATGGGTCGTTTTGAATATTCAAGCACAGCAGACAAACACGTGGTAGATTATTGATGTTTGTTTACCTAAATTGCACGTTGTTGTTACTAAATACTTAGAAATAACAATTATAGTGTTATTATTGTTTAACAGCAGATAAAATTAATTTTACAATTGCATTTTACTACTTTCAAGAGTTATATAATACACCTTGCCTAGGAAATAGGTCTAGCTAGGTCAAGGGACTTCCTTTACTAGGTCCTTAAAAATGAGGCTGCAATAATGTACATGATGTAAATTACCATATTTACATTCCAGCATTTTTTTGCATTTGATATATTTCATATACATGTACATGTGTGTACATAGAGAACAATAGAGTAAATGAACATACATGGGTTTAATTCCCACCCTAGGTATTAATTTTAATACTCATCAGAGGTTGGAGCAAATAGAGCAGATTGCAATTGACCATAATGTAGTGTCTAAAAATGCTGATTGATGTGACCAAGTCCTCAACATCCTTTTTTTCTAAGTATACAGCAGCTCCCCTAAGGATTAGTAAGGGAACACTTTGCATATAGTCCAGTGGCTAAGTCCTGTCTTTTTTGTCTTTATTATTTCCTTATTTATATTATTATATTTCTTCTATTCTCTTGTACATGTAGTAAGCTAAAAAGCTATCATTACTCTTTTTCCTCATCTGCCTGATAACAATGAAATGTATTCATTGTTGATGTCTTTAAAGTGACTTATAATTTAACTGCTAACATACATTTGGACTCTGGTGGATAGTTTCTATACTGTTATCTCATTGGCAATCATACCACATCTCTATATTTTAGTACAGGTTAAGTATTTAAAGTAAGTGACTAACAAACATTAAATCACTTGAAAGAAAAATTCTGCAATGATTTCAGTTTACATATATCAACAATAAAATTTGGTTGTATAAATTGTGGCATTATGTTTATAATGACCACTGTAATTGTGAACTGCCATGACTGTCTTGTACAAAATATATTTGAATAAGTTCCCTAATGAATAGTATATAGATTGTTAAAAAAACAAATGTATGTACTAGTTCCAGATCTATCAATTCAAAAATAATTGATGTTTTTTTTTAGTTAATTGAATAATAACAACTTATTTCAATAATCATGATAATCATGATATTAATACAAACTAGCATTCTTATATGTGATACATATATAACTTAATGCAGCTTATTCTGAAATTGTAGTGTATGTCATAAAAAAAAGATTTTTTGTAAAAGTCTGTATTTCAACCACATTTAGGCCTAGGAACCTTAAATTTTTAAGTGTAGAGGTTGAAAAGCTAAGTCATGACTGTAAATTCAGATATTATCATGAGGTTTTTATTAAAGTAAATAATGCGATTAAATTGATTATCTCAATAAAAAGAACTCGCATTCTGATTTGATACTATGAGATTTTTTCTGATATCAGAGAAATAAATATCTCATTGTTGTCCATTCTTCAAAAAATTTCTGAACATACTGTACATGTATTTAAGTCAGCTTTGTTTTTGTCTGAGACTACTGTAACATGGGAAGTGACCAATCTCTATGTAATAGTAGTCTCGGGTTTTTGTTTTGTAGTTCAATTGACTATGCATTTTAGAGCAGTTAAATATGAATTTGGATTAAATTTGAAGTTGATTCAGTATATTTTATGACATAATAACACTCTTTTATTTAAACAAAGCATTTTCAGACTTTATTTACAGATCAGCTTAGCTAATCATTCATTATTCAGTCAATAATTTCTGGCTTTTTGGATGTCCAAATTTTTTCTCTTGATTAAGAGCGAGCAACGGAACTTGTACATCTTATATAGTTTCTTATCTCGGGGGCGGATCAAGCCAATTTTCCAAGAGGAAGGGGGGGGGGGTTCCAACTATATGTCCCCATTCAAATGCATTGGTTGTCGATAAAAAGAGGGGATTCCAATCGCCGGACCCCCGGGAGATCCGCCACTGTATCTTATAGCAGGTATAATATAAAAATAAAAAATTGTACTTCTGTCCACTGCAAATTGATTTTTTTTTCATTCAATGTCAATGTTCACAATTTTGAAGCATGTATTGTCTACATTTTCTTTTTTTCCATATTGTATTTTAATGTAATGAAAAGTTAAATTCTATTGTAACACAAGTTCTGCTGACAAATGGCTGATAAACCCCTCTTGTATGTAATTATTTGGCATGAAATGAAATATGTTGTTTCTGTATATGGAAATTAGGATTAATCCACCCTCTCTTTATAAAAGACCTGGATCTGCTTGAAAGTTCTTGCTTTTCTCAGAATTTTCCATTGTTACATCAGGAATAAAGGCTACCAATAATCATGCTTGACGATCATTGAGGTCACACATAAAGAACCCATCTCTTTGCAGATCATAGTAGAAAAACAAAGATACAATGTAGTTGGTAACATAAATGTATTGTTTAAGAATATCAAGAGAAACATTCCCATACAGAATCTCTGTCGATAAGTTATTTTTCCACTCTTAACAGTGAAATCTTAAATATGTAAATTGATCGGCAAGCCTCGCATCTTGAAAAATAAAATGTCTTTAGGAGAGAACTATTGTTTCACAATTGATGCTGTGTTAGGATTTATAATATCACTCTTTTTTTCCCCATATGATCAGCATAAAAAGTGACAATCTATAAGTTCTTCAGTCTAAATAACTTTGTTAAATCTCATTTCTGATGGAACATTTTCAGTGCACCAGATTAACAACTTTCTATGTTAGATACTTATTTAAATATAAAAATTCAAGTCTAATTTTAGAGTGAAATTTTAATATATTTAAACAAACTGTTCTACAAACAACCAACATGTACAAACACTGAGTTTATTTTCATATCCTTTCTAAGAATATTGATACAAAGAAAGTAAAACAAAGACTTGTATCATTCCATCTACCAAAAGGGTGTTTGAGAATATACAAATAAGTCCAAGTTTCAGAGAAAAGTCAGTTATTTATAATTTTCTTCTTTTGAAGTTTTCAAAAACCTGTTTTAGGGTACTTGAAAAAATGCTATATTCAACCGTTCCATGACTATTTTAATGTTACAAGAGTAGAGGAACATGAAATATTGAATGGTTATTCAAGAAAGTGTCGAAATATAACTACAATCATTAGTTTTACTCGAATTTACTGTTGTGAACTTGCAATTTCCTACGACGCGTGTACGGAGTTATCTCCCTTTGATCTCCTCTTCGTCTCGTTAAGCTGACACAATTTCGTGTCCAGTGAACTTAGGACTGATTAGCATCTAAATTTAACGTAAAAAATGGTTTTGCTTCATATTTTATACCCCTCAACACGTTACCATACCTATTTATGGAATAATTAAGGATTTTCCGTGGACCTACGCAAATTTTCAGAAAAAAAGTTTCACTTCACTCGTGAATTTATAAAACTTTAACAACATTTTTTAATAATAATTATAAAGAATAATTAAGCTTATTTAATCTAGAATTGAACACTTTGATTTTTATTGATGTACAAGTACAAATAAGACGATACGAGTCAAAAAACCACCAGGCATGCACGTTTACCAAAAAAACGTAAACTCTGACCTTTTGTCACGTGACCAATGTCTTGACCTTAGAAGCCATTAAATCGTTTGCCGTCCAACTGGTGGTTAAACTGCGTCAAACTAATTAGCCACGCCCCCGTTAAACGGAATCAAACTGATGTTAAGTCCTTTTAAACTTTAAAGTGTCCGCCTTTTTGTAAGGTAAATCACTCAAGCAGAACAGAATCCTCGTGTATCTATCATTAATCCGCTCCGAGCGTTATCGATTTAAGATATTTTACTGGTGGTTAGTTTTATATATGTTTTCCAATATTTATGTTATACGTAATGTTTTATATGTATATTGGAATGTATAGTGTTATACAAGTGGTCAGACTTTAATAAAAAAATTGAATCTGAATATATAAACATGCTTCACAATTAAGATAAACGAATGAACAATAGATATATAACTAAATTTATAAATATTGATGCACGATTTAAAAAGCACAAAGTGTTAATCTGTTAAAAATAAAATAGCTCTTTATATCAAATTATTCGTTTTCTATATTGCTTACTAATATGAAAACTCGTGGCATGTAAGTAAGGTATGGTCTTTTAAATATATCTGCAAAAAAATAAAAACCGGAAAGCTAATAAGAAGGTCTTAATTGTGCTCATTACAAACCTAGAAGTTTGTAATTAAAACATTTTTTTGTTAAATAATAGAATTGATCTAGATGAGCTTGACATTTGTTGAATTCATTTAGTAAACAGTTTCGTCTTGCTAAAACTTGTAATTAAAGTAACAGCTCAATGAACTTTTAAACCTGTGTAAAATTGTAATACAGGTCACTGGTTAAAAATGTGTGTTTTTTTGTGTAAAAGCAGCAAATGACAAATGAAATTTGAAGTGGGTTTTCGAAGGGATTACCATTATATCCGCATGTAAAATAATTCCTGCAAGAAATGAACATTTGACGAACTGGACTGGCTATTAAGCCCTCGCTCGGTCGGCCCTGGCCCAAAAGGAATATTTAAAAAAAAACATTATTTTTATATTTGCGGCATTCAAAAACGTTTTTAAGACCTAAAGGTAACTTAAACATTGTAAAGCACGTCGGATAAAATGTTTCTGTCATATAATTGTGTAAGGCATATTTTAGCGGTAATGCATATTTTAGTGGTAATAACTAGATAAAAAAAAATAATTGGCTATTCTAACTTCCCAAGTTTAATCTAGGTGCTTTCGTAGGCCACGTGTTATATTCAAATAAATTTCATTGGTCGGGATTTCATAATGTGTTATATGAAATTATCTTGAAAATAATTGCGGGAAAGGGCTGTTAAAGTGCGAGAAGAAAACTCTTTTTTTCTTTTTGCGGAAACGTGAACGAAGGAACGTGCTACAAATAAAGACCTGCGATTGTTTGTCAATAACTCAAATTTACAAAATAGTAAAATATAACTAATGATCAATATCAAAATTATTGGAAGTTTTGTGATCATGACATCACCTATGTTATGTAGTATAAATACTCGAATTTATCAATTATACCGCATCTTCTTATTTGTATATTAATCATGTCAAAATACGAAAATGGAACGAATATAGTGAAGTATTGTGTCCATGCATGACGATATCAAAGTCGCGTACATATACGAAGAGAAGATGTGATAAAGACGTAAAAGAGACAGCAACTCAACCACACAACATACCAGAATGTGTACAGTTAGCTCTTGTGTGCATCCTTTCCTTAGGATTTGACTTTAAAAGATATTACTACTTTTGCCTGAACATACGCACGAGGATAAAAGCTTATGTGAAGGGTTACTGCCAGTCACCTAACGTCAAAACCGTAGCACTGCGAAAAGTGTATACGCAAGTTAATGTAGTCCAAGCCAAAAAGATAGATCTAAATATCTAAAAGGAAACATAATTGAGCATTTATGTGCGGTAAATTAATTTGCAATACATTCATTTTATTGAGTGCAGTGTTTCTTGATTATCAATAGAATAGCCTGGGATTTACAAGTAAGAATAATTTTGGCAAAAAACTGAGATTAAAATCGATGATGTTATTATATGCCACGTGACTCAGCTAGTGCTGAACATCATAAATTCTGTCAGTCTCTATGATATGCATTTTTGTCCTTTAATTTTAACCTAAGGTTTCAGATAATTATTCCGTTTTTATCTTTTGATTATCCTCTTTGCATTACGTTGAAAATTACTGTTTATTGGAAATGTGTAAAATACCATTAACAGTCATAGCAGGCAAAATGAGAGGTGACTGCAGGTCACATTTACATAGCACCAACTTTCAAAATGTTGTATAGATCTGTTCACGTAGGGTATCATGGATTTGCAATTATATATATGAGGGGCAAGTAGGAAATTGAAAGGCAAGAATGAGTAAGACATGTCTTAAAATGATTTAAGGACAGGTCATAGTCATTGATATGTTTTCGAAAGGGTCTCAAGTCATGATATTCATAACTTTTATCGTACACTTAAGACACCTCAAGATATGATTTCTGATGGTCTTATGATTGTCATAAATGTTACGACATCACACATTTTTTTATTTGCTCATGCAACATGCAGATCCAGGATTTTGAAAAAAGTGGCCCAAACTAGGCAACGTTTGGAGTGGCATATGCTTGAAGTCTATACATAAACAATATATGTAGCTCTATAGGGGGAGAGGCACTGCCCCTCCTACAAAATCCGTTTCTGCATTCAGCCTTTCTTGCTCTCTTTCGACACACCGTGACAATTGATAGTCTGTTAACGTCTGTTCAAAAACCTTTAGGAATTCACCATATCAGAACTAAATTATACTCCATTCCATTGTTTTATAACCACAAAGTTTCTCCAAGAAGGTATACTGTAAATTAACTACGTTGTGACATAGTTAAAGACTCATTGATTATCGTCTGAAGGTTACAACTGTTATACACTTGTAATTGACCTTAATGACCTGTACCAAGTTAAGTAATGTAGTCTGTAATTAAGTGGCAGGTGGTTCTATAACAGAGACAAAATGCCTGACTGAAAACGAATACATTTCAACAGAGAAAACTGACAAATATAAAAGAAATATAAAATTTATCACAAAAAATAAAATTAAATAGTATTGCCCTTGGGAAATCATCTCAGCTAATTTTGAAAATATTTTTGCTAATTATGAAAATATTTTCCCGTCGAATTCCCTGAATCCTGAGCTGTTGTAAAGCGTAGTTTGCGCGAACTATTGATGCTTGCGAAACAGTGGTTGACAGGAAATTCGACGTGACCTGTCCTATCAACTGTAGTATAACTATTGAAATGTGAGTTGTCAGTTGATAGAACTTGGGGGATAAAAAATTGTCATTTAAAAGACTGACCAGTGATAAAAAATGCAATGAATGACAAAGAAGAGGTATTGCTACGTAGCTGAGATCTCCCCGTCACATGCAGAATGAAGACTGGCTGTCAGAGGACAGGTTGGAGGGAATATTTTTTGTAAGACAAGAACTGCTAACGAAACTGATCGAAACAAGAAGACAGCGTTATCTATCAAAATAATTTCAATAATAATTATTTTAACGGCTATGGTCTGACCGCTATCTGACTGCTAAGCTATAAAATTCTCGACGAGACACAGAAACAAAAAACAAACACCCGAAAGTCGTTATGAATCATTAAAAGAAGAACTTCTCAAACGAGCAATAAAATGCAGCTGTCGAAACAATTATCAACCAAGTTATATGCTATATATTCAAATAATTTAACACTAAACTTTTAATACCATTTCAAGAGGCCCAAAATACTTCTGTTATTGATTCTGGTTCAGTTTTGTATAGATTAGTTGCAATAATCAAGGACATTGCTTACCATAGACTATTCAAACCCTTATCGACTACATCCAAAAATGAGGAAAAACGTAATTTTTTAAGGTAGAATTCGCACATAAAGGTTTAGATGCTATTAATATTAGCAATATTTTCCACCAGAAATCTGTACAAAAAACTATACCTGATTACTTCAAAAATAAAGCTACACCTGTAATTTCTTATACTTACGTATTTTTTTAAGGTAGAATTCGCACATAAAGGTTTAGATGCTATTAATATTAGCAATATTTTTCACCAGAAATCTGTACAAAAAACTATACCTGATTACTTCAAAAATAAAGCTACACCTGTAATTTCTTATACTTACACCAAGTCTATTGCATCCAAGATTTTCAACCACAAGAGGGCTTTAGAGGCCGTTAACCTCAAAGATGTGAAACTCAAGCCTCCGGATTGCTCATGTGCAACGTCGCAATACAGTTATAGTTCAGCTGGTCATGTTATTACTGTCGACCTTGGCATCGTTACCAATGAACAACTAAGAGAGTTGTTAGCCAAGGGACCAAAATATAGAATTCCCCAGCCCATCAACTGGAAAAAGAAATTCAAGTTACTGATGGATGCAGTTGAGGACTATGCAAGAAAATGGGTAAAGCGCGAACCAGACGAACCAGAACTGGACACTTTGTCTGAATGGATCAAAGCTATTCGATCATGCATTCAGAGGCGCATTCAGAAACTACGATGTAGTATGAGCACAAGGGTTGCTAACCCTTTCAAGAATCCGGAGGTTGTGGATGCCTTATCCTCTTTGCATGACAAATATGTCGTTGTTCCAGCAGATAAAGCATCCAATAATATTGTCTTCATATGTAAAAACCATTATTTGCAATGTCTCACAACAGAGCTTGGAATAAATAGAACAATTTGTAATCCTACATCTTTAGAATGCCCCTTAACATCATTTACCAAGGATGAAATTTTACAAAATCACAAATCTGTCCTTCTTTCTTTTGGTTTTAACATCAAAGAAAACGAAGAAAATTTACCGTCATTATACTTGATACCAAACCTTCACAAAACTCCATATACAGAACGATACATAGCTGGATCGTCAAAATGTTCGACTAAACATCTTTCTAAAGAACTGACTACTATACTTTCTACAATTAAAGATGGCCTTCAAAAATATTGTGATGATATATATTCTACCAGCGGTGTTAACAAGATGTGGATTCTCAAAAATTCGAAAGATCTACTGCTTAATCTTCGATCACAATCTTTGCAATTTTGCAGCAGCATGAAGACTTTTGATTTTTCTACGCTTTACACTACTATTTCCCATGCTCAGTTGAAAGATCGACTTCACCATCTCATTAAACAGAGCTTTTTCTATAAAAATGGGTATCGTTGATACAAATTTCTTGTTTTGGGTTATAATAATTCTTATTTTGTGAATAACCACACTGAATCTGCCAGAAAATATACTGAAAAAATAATCAAAATGCTGGATTTTTTTATCGACAATGTATTGGTTGTGTTTGGAGGATTGATATTTCAACAGACAGTCGTTATTCCAATGGGTACTAATTGTGCACCCCTACTGGCCGATTTGTTTTTGTACTCGTATGAAGCAGAAATTTATTCAGAACCTTCTAAAAGACAAAAAGAAAAAGCACCTTGCGAAATTCTTTAATTTTACTTTCAGATATATTGATGATGTCCTATCATTGAATAACCAATCTTTCAGCCAATACTTACATCTCATATATCCCAGTGAACTTGAAATTACGGATACTACTGATACCAGGAGGACTGCTTCATACCTTGATCTTTTCCTCAATATTGACACAGATGGACGACTTCACACTAAAATCTATGACAAACGGGACGATTTCAACTTCCCAAATATCAATTTCCCATTTCTCAGCAGTAACATACCCTCTGCCCCTTCGTATGGTGTTTACATATCTCAGTTGATACGTTATTCTCGTGCATGTTCACACTATACGGACTTCATAAACAGGAGTGTGCTCCTTACGCAGAAACTGCTCCAACAAAGTTATGAGGAGGAAAGATTAAAAATGACACTCCGTAAATTTTATGGACACCATCACGAATTGGTTGATTTATACGATGTGTCTTTGTCCAAACTAACTAAGGACATTTTTACCACGTCTTACATTGTGGTTTGCCATTACGTCGTCTGATCTTTCAAGTACCGAACGTGACCTATTCCCGATTGTGACTGTTTTGCTGAGTGTGAATTCGCATTGCTATAAGACGTGTCACGGTATTTTGCTATCCAAAATTCTTGTATTTAGTTTTGATGTTATATTTGTTATTGTCAAATGTCTTATCGTTTGTAGTTGTAATTCTTACTTTTTTCTGTTCTATTCGTGTGTGAGTGTAAAGATAATTTACACCATTGGTTCGATGCCGCTGCTGGTGGACGTTTCGTCCTCGAGAGTATCACCAGCCCAGTAGTCAGCACTTCGGTGTTGACATGGATATCCATTATATGGTCATTCTTATAAATTTCCTGTTAAAAAACTTTGAATTTTTCGGAAAACTAAGGATTTTCTTATCCCAGGAATAGATTACCTTAGACATATTTGGCACAAATTTTTGGAATTTTGGGTCCTCAATGCTCTTCAATTTTGTACTTGTTTAGCTTTATAACTATTTTGATCTGGGCATCACTGATGAGTCTTATGTTGACAAAACGCGCGTCTGGTGAGCTGTTTTTATGTGCTGATCTAGGTTGATTTACGTGTTCGTTTTTATTCTGTAGTTAGTCACCACTTCGGTGTTAACATGTATATCAATTATATGGTCATTTTTATATTTTATAAATTTACTGTTTGCAAAAATATGAATTATTCTAAATACTAAATATTTTTTTTATCCCAGGCAGATAACCTAGCCGTATTTGGCTCAACTTTTTGGAATTTTGGGTCATCAATGCTCTTCATCGTTAGGCCTGGCACCTTTGACAACTATTAGCTTGACGTAATGTTGTATTGTATTGTTTATTTGTGTGTTTCTCTGTCTTGTATGTTCTTCCATTTAATTGTATTGTAGTCCTGTCATGTAATGTTGTCATTTTAGTGTTATATTTAACATTGCCATTAAAGCGGGAGGTTTGGCTAGCCACAAAACCAGGTTCAACCCACCATTTTTTCTTAAAATGTCCTGTACAAAGTCAGGAAAATGGCTATTGTTATCTTATAGTTCATTTCTGTGTGTGTTGCGTTTTAGTGTTTCTGTTGTGGCTTTGTTCTCCTCTTATATTTGATGTGTTTCCCTCAGTTTTAGTTTGTAACCCGGATTTGTTTTTTCCTCAATCAATTTATGAACTTCGAACAGCGGTATACTACTGTTGCCTTTATTTGGCACTGTTTGCAGTGTCGTTAAATAGTAAATAGTAAAGATTTATTTCTTCTCCACTTCGTCATTTAAAATTTGAATCTCCTGCAATGTACAATTTGGAATCCTTTTCTTTGTAATGATTTTTTTTAATAAATATTTATAATATTTCTGTCTTTATATAGTTAACGTATTTGCACGGGCATTTCTTTAAGCGGGTACTCTATGTACCAAATCATAAAAGTATTCCAAGTTAGTTGACTTCATTATTATTATACAAGTTCTAACTAAATTTAAACAAATTATCAACTCAGATTTTAATTCCTCTTCATATATATTTTCATGTTCATCGTGTTCATTATAATGAGAAAAAAAAAATGAAATATTTGTATAAGATAAGAATAGTAATAGTTATTATTTTCATAGAAAATATATATTTTCACTTCTGACTGTCATTAGAGCATCATAGAAAAATTGAGAATGGAAATGGAGAATGTGTCAAAGAGACATGAGTATCTTATAACAGCTATGATTTACACTCTATGAAATATCTTATGTTAGTCATAAGATGGCCATAAAATTTGTCTTAAGATGAATATTATGACATATTTTAGGATACTTTCGAAAACCAGTCCATGACTTTTAAAAATCAACAAAATGAAATGTCTACTTATTTATTTCGTATAAAAATAGGTATTTATAAACTGTACAGCAACCGAATTTGGAATCCAGAAAAAATCTACAGGGGCATATTAAGGAAGTTAACTGATTCAATAGGTGAACTTCGTCTTAGTTCAAATGTTGTTTCAGTGGAGTCTAGTTTTCTTTTCCTTCATTGAGTGTTGCAGTGTTTTCCCTTTTTTTTTTGGTAATTCATGTTATCAAAGAGTGTTGTCGTGTTAAAGGACTTTTTAATTTAATTAAATGTTATTTCTGACCGTTTTACTCCACATAGAACATGTCGAAGATCTATTTCAAACCCGCTGTAGTTTCATTTAAAGGGGGACATGTATGTGTCCACGTGTTGAATTCATTGGTGGCATCAATAGGTTTTCAGGTAGATAAGTAGTCACGTCAAGGAATTTCTTTCGTTGGAATTTTGTAACATCCTATAGAGCAAATTACACGGATGCTACTCAGACTTTGTTTAACGTCACCAGTGATTTAGCAGAAAGTTGATATTCGGTACTTATACATCCCGTCATTGTGTTATTGTGCTATGGTAAATGTTTGTATTTTACTTTCGTTTTTGCTAATGTGCTTTGTCAATATGCCTTTTTGTTTTGCTTTGTTTACACATTTGTTTGTTTTTATAGTGATTAGGATTATAACTCAATGTTGACTGCCTTACCCCTATTTGTGACATTTTTACCTATTATGTCTGTTTGTTTTGTTCATACATCGGTGTCAATATAATGGAAATTTATGCGACTATCATACACGTGAGAAGTTTAGCTCGCCATAGAACCAGGTTTAATCCACCATTTTCTACATAAGAAATGCCTGTATCAAGTCAGGAATATGACAGTTGTTATCCATTCGTTTGATGTGTTTGAGCTTTTGATTTTGCCATTTGCTTAGGAACTTCCGTTTAGTATTTTCCTTGGAGTTCGGAATTTTTGCTATTTTACTTTTTGGTATACGGCAGAGCCTGAGAGACACGTACATGCAAGTCATAAATTAATTTGTTGAATATTGAACTACTAATGGGTGTTGTAGGAGGTCCACCAAGGTTTTGATTGAACTTTCCGTTGCATGACTAATACGGCGGGGTGTCAGATCTATTATTTTTTAATTAATAATTATAATTAGATTTTGGTTTTCTGCCAATCTAATTTTCTATAATTTTACATCTATATGTTTTGAACTACATTTGCATTTGTACAATTACATTATATCAAGGCTCTTGTATAGCCCGATCCAAACAACTTTTCTGTTCTGTGCTTTATACTGGTAAACACGTCGGGTTAACATGTACCACCAGTGTTACTTCCAGGCACATTGATGAAGTAACCAGATAACAGCATCACAGTACCTGCATCTTCATAAATGTGAAACATGTTTAGTTTTGTAACATAGGCCCAGGCATTATGCAGTTGACATTAGATACTTGACTGAAATAGTTTGTTCATTGCATCAGTCACACTAAAAATGCAGATGTCTTTCTGCTAATCAAATGACAGTTTACTGGTTATCGATCTGTACCATAATTTTCTGAAGGGCCTGTAGATCAACTTGCTATTGATCAGTACCATAATTATCCGAGGTGTATGTAGATCACCCTGCTATTTAGCTGTATCATTATCATCTGAGATGCCTATAGGTCACCCTGTTATTAATCTGTACCATAATTATCCGTGGTGCCTGTAGGTAACCCTGCTATTGATCTGTACCATAATCATCTGAGGTGCATGTAGGTCACCCTGTTATTGATATGTACCATTATTATCAACAGTGCATGTAGGTCACCCTGTTATTGATCTGTACCATTATCATCTGAAGTACCTGTAGGTCACCCTGCTATTGATCTGTACCATATTATATCAAAGGTTCAAGAGGTCACATTGCTATTGATCTGTATCATACCCTTTCAAAAGTGCATATAGGTCACCTTGTTGTTGATCTGTACCATATCCTATCAAAGGTGCTTGTAGGTCATTTACTATTAGTCTCTACCATATCCTATCAAAGTTGCTGAAGATTATATTCCTGTTTATCTTTACCATATCCTATCTTAGTATCAACGGTTCCTGTAGAACATGTGAAACATGTTTAGTTTTGTAACATCGGCCCAGGCATTATGCAGTTGATATTAAATACTAGACTGAATTAGTTTGTTCATTGCATCAGTCACACTAAAAATGCAGATGTATTTCTGCTAATCAAATGACAGTTTACTGGTTATCGATCTGTACCATAATTTTCTGAAGGGCCTGTAGGTCAACTTACTATTGATCTGTACCATAATTATCTGAGGTTCCTGTAGGTCACCCTGTTATTGATCTGTACCATTATCAACTGAGGTGCCTGTAGGTTACCCTGTTATTGATCTGTTCCATATTTATCCGAGAAGTCTGTAGGTCACCCTGCTATTGATCTGTACCATCATCATCTGAGGTGCCTGTAGGTCACCCTGCTATTGATCTGTACCATCATCATCTGAGGTGCCTGTAGGTCACCCTGTTATTGATCTGTTCCATAATTATCTGAGGTGACTATAGGTCACCCTGTTATTGATATGTACCATATTTATCCGAGGTGTATGTAGATCACCCTGCTATTGATATGTACCATTTTTATCAACGGTGCCTGTAGGTCACCCTGTTATTGATCTGTACCATTATAATCTGAGGTACCTGTAGGTCACCCTGCTATTGATCTGTACCATATTTATCAAAGGTGCGAAAGGTCACATTGCTATTGATCTGTCCATAATCATCTGAGTTGCCTGTAGGTCACCCTGTTATTGATCTGTACAATAATTATCTGAGGTGCCTGTAGGTCACCCTGCTATTGACCTGTACCATATTATATCAAAGGTGCAAGAGGTCACATTGCTATTGATCTGTATCATACCCTTTCAAAAGTGCATATAGGTCACCTTGTTGTTGATCTGTACCATATCCTATCAAAGGTGCTTGTAGGTCATTTACTATTAGTCTCTACCATATCCTATCAAAGTTGCTGAAGATTATATTCCTGTTTATCTTTACCATATCCTATCTAAGTATCAACGGTAGCTGTAGGTCACCCTGTTGTTTACCATGTCATATAATAGATGCACGTAGGTCCTCTTGTTATTTGCAATATCGCATTTTAGGTGACTGTAGGTCACCCTGTTATTTACCAAATCGTATCATGGGGGCCTCTAGGTCATCTTGCTATTTATCCGTACCATAAGTGCGTGCAGGTCACCATGTTATAATTAATTTCACTAACTAGATGACAGCAATTGTCATTACCATATATTATCATAATTATCAAAAGTACCTGTATGTCACCCTGTTATTGATCTGTTCCATAATTATCCGAGGTGCCTGTAGGTCACCCTGCTTTTGATCTGTACCATTATCATCTGAGGTGTCTGTAGGTCACCCTGTAATTGATCTGTACAATAATTATCTGTGTTGCCTGTAGGTCACCTTGCTATTGATCTGTACCATAATTATCTGAGGTGCCTATAGGTCACCCTGTTATTGATATGTACCATAATTATCTGAGGTGTATGTAGGTCACCCTGCTATTGATCTGTACCATTATCATCTGAGGTGCCTGTAGGTCACCCTGTTATTGATCTGTACCATTATCATCTGAGGTGCCTGAAGGTCACCCTGTTATTGATATGTACCATTATTATCAACGGTGCCTGTAGGTCACCCTGTTATTGATCTGTACCATTATCATCTGAAGGACCTGTAGGCCACCCTGCTATTGATCTGTATCATCAAAAGTGCATATAGGTCACCTTGTTGTTGATCTGTACCATATCCTATCAAAGGTGCTTGTAGGTCATTTACTATTAGTCTCTACCATATCCTATCAAAGTTGCTGAAGATTATATTCCTGTTTATCTTTAACATATCCTATCTAAGTATCAACGGTACTTGTAGGTCACCCTGTTGTTTACCATGTCATATTATAGATGCACGTAGGTCCCTGTAGTTCACCCTGTGATTATATTCCTGTTTATCTTTACCATATCCTATCTAATTAACAAAAGTGCGTAGGTCACCCTGTTATTGATCTGTTCCATATCATATCCTAGGTGTCTGTATGTCACACTGTTTTTTATCTTTACCATATCATTTCAACGATGCTTGTACGTCACCCTGTTGTTTACCATATCATATCGTAGTTATTTTCCATGTTATATTGTAGGTGACTGTAAGTCACCGTTTTAGTTTTCATATCCTATCATAGGTGCCTGTAGGTCACCATGGCATTTATCCATGATATAGTATAGGTGCCTGTATGTCACCCTGTTATTTTTCATATCCTATCATAGGTGCCTGTAGGTCACCATGGTATTTATGCATATCATAATATAGGGGCCTGTAAATCACCCTGCTATTTTACATATCCTATTATAATGTTATAGGTGCCTGTAGGTCGCCATGTTATTTTCCATTTCATATTATAGGCGTCTGTAGGTCACCCTGTTATTTTACATATCCTTTCACAGGTGACTGTAGATCACATTGGTATTGATCCATATCATATTATTTGTGTCTGTAGGTCACCCTGTTTTTTTCTTTATCCTATCATAGGTGCATGTAAGTCATAATGGTATTTATCCATATCGTATTATAGGATTCAACCTTCATGCCCTATGATACAGATCTATATGGTGATTAGATATGCAGGCTCCTATAATACGCAAAAGTATAGATAAATAACTGTGTGACCTACAGGCACATATAATAAGCTATGGTATAGATAAAAAGATGTGTGACCTGCAGGCACCAATTATAGGCTATGTTACATATACATAGCAATGTGACCTGCAGTCTCCTATGATAGGCTCTGGTAAAGATCTATGATGATACGACCTGCATGCACCTATTAAACAGACCTATGGTGACGTGTCCTGTAGGTTCATATGATGGGCTATGGTACAGATACATATCAGTGTGACCTGCAGGTAGCTATAAAAGGCTAATGTTACATATGAATAAATGTGTGACCTGAAGGCAATGATGGTACAGATAAATTTTGGTGTGACCTGCAGGCACCTATGATAGGATATGGAACATAAAAAAGCGGTGTGACCTACAGGCACCTATAATAAACCTGAAGGCGCTATGATAGGATACGGTACATAAAGAAGCTGTGTGGCCTACAGCCACCTATTGTAAACCTACAGGCACCTATGATGGAATATTGTTAATAAAAAAAGCTGTGTGACCTACAGGCACCTATGATAGGCTATAGTATAAATAAATAGCAAAGTGACCTGCAGGTTCATATGAAAGGCTTAGGTACAGACATATGGCGATGTGACCTGTAGGCACCGATAATAGACTATGGTACAGATCTATGGTAATGTGAACTGCAGGCACCTAGATAGACTATAGAATAGATAAATATCAGTGTGACCTGCAGGCTCCTATGATAGGTTATGGTAGAGATAAAAAGTTGTATGACCTGCAGGCACTTACAGACTATGGTACAGATAAAACGATGTGAGACCTTCATTCACCTATGATAGGCTTTGGTACAGATCTTTGGTGATGTGACTATCCGTATCATGCACCTATACTATGGTACAGATAAATATCAGTGTGACCAACAGGCACCTATGATAGGCTATAGTACAGATAAAACGTTATAAGACCTGCATACACCTATAGACTATGGTACAGATAAAAGAGATGTGACCTACAGGCACCTATGATATGATATGGTACATAAATAAAGCTGTTTGACCTACAGGCACCTTTGATAGGATGTGGTATAAATAAAAAACAGTGTGACCTGCAGGCTCCTATGAAAGGCTTAGATACATACATATGGCGATGTGACATGTAGGCACCTATGATAGGCTATAGTGCAGATATATAGTGAAGTGACCTACAGGCACCTTTGATAGACCCATGATAGAATATGGTATAGATCTATGGTGATGTGACCTGTAGCACATATACTTGGCTATGGTACAGACAAAATGGTGTATGGCCTGCATGCACCTATGATAGACTATGGTACAGATCTCTAGTAATGTGACCTGCAAGCACCTAAGATAGACTATAGAACAGATAAATAGCAGTGTGACCTGCAGGCTCCTATGATAGGCTATGGTACAGATCATAAGTAAAATGACCTACAGGCACCTATGATAATTGCGAGTACTCTCAGATCTTTACTTAGTGTTTTTTTTTGGTTTGTTATTCGCATGTACAAGTACCCATCCACGTCGACTTTGTGTTTTGTTAGCTGTATTTCTTTTTGTATCCATCTGATGAGTTAAGCCTTTTTCAACTGATTTTTATAGTTGGTTCTTATGTTGTACTGTTACACCACTGTCCCAGGTTAGGGGAGGATTGGCGCCTTTAAACTATTTTAGGGAGCTACCATTTGATTTTTGTGGGGGGCTAGGTTGAAATTTGAAGGACAGGAGCTATGAATATAAAAAAAGGCAGGATGAGCAACTTGGCCAAAACAAAAAGGCAGGATGACAATTTATGTCAGGATACCAAGCCCCCAGTCCCCCCCCCCCCCCCCCCCCCCCTTGGAAGATAAAAGTCAAATGGTAGCTCCTTTAATCCCGCCACATTCTGTATGTAAGCTAGGCCGTTAATTTTCTTGTTTTATTTTTTTTTACATTTATCATTTCAGGGCCTTTTATAACTGACTATGCGGTATGAAGCTTTGCTCATTGTTAAATGCCGTAAGGGGACCTTAGTTATTAATTTCTATTGTGGAGAGAAAATTTATTTCCGGAAGCGTAGACTTTAATTATGGAAACGTATTCTTTTTCCCGGGAAAGTAATGTCAAACTTTATATGAGCAGTGTATTTGTTTCAATGTCAGTATATAAAGCATTAACTAGTGTTAAACCATTGTGGTGACGTCAGCCTATTTATTTACCGTGGATTCTTTTTCTAGAATCAACGCTTTCTAAATCTGCCGCTGAAATTGACTCACCAAATTATATTCAATTGTTTCCTTTGTGTTCCTAATTTCATTAAGTTTGAATTGGCTAATTTACTGATTTCTGTTCACTAATGGAATTAATTTAAAAACTTACCTTTAATTTTTGTAATTTTTATATGCCTTCACTGGGAATCGAACCCTTCCTTGAAATCTGTTATGTGTGACTGACATCAACACATCGACGAAACCTCTCGGCTACCAATGGGTTACACTATAGATGTCTATTTTATATATTTAAATGAACATCTGATATACATCGGTTCATCGGACACACAGGGCTTGTACCTTTATATAGACACAATAGGCAGTCGTATAGTATGAGTTGGTAGCCGCGAGGTTAGCATGGTTAAAATCAATGAGTTAAAGATAGGGATTTGTAGGTTAAGTTCAAATCCCTGTATTCTCTCTGTTGTTCCAACTCTTATGTTATCCTGGTTTTATTCTAATTTTGCATGTTATAGTGGATATTTTTGTAATAATGGCGAGTTTTACCGTTTTTTTTTATTATTATTGGCTATTTCACATGTTTGAAACAAAAATGATTACATTCTATTTGTCAATTTTTGTTTTATAAATATAGTATGATTTCATCTGTTTTACTACATAATTTTACAAAATTTTGTTCGCAAATTCCTATGCGCGAAAATCGTGATGTGCCTAGAGTGCTAGAAAAATTTCGATAACATACTTATTATATATACTTTACTAGTATATATGCTTTTTGGTCGGGTTGTTGTCTCTTTGACACGTTCCCCATTTCCATTTTCAATTTTATTAGAAATAATTTCGAATATGTCTTATTTTGTATAAACAGATAATATTCATATGCCTCGTAATATAAAAATCTTTAAAGGTAGAAGTGGTATATTGGTATTTTGTTAAACAATTAATTGTGATCTGAGATTTATCAATGCATCGTTGGACACGATCAAATAGTTATTTAAACTCACTTACAATACCTTCTAATTAAGAAAAGGCTTTAATTTTGAAAAGAAATTAACACAATAGTTTAAGTTATAGATACAATGGATAAGCGTAGATTCATGAAAAACAAACCATTCGCCCTCCGGGCTCATGGTTTCTTTTTCAAGAATCCACGCTTATCCATTGTATCTATATAACTTAATGTCTATGGATGTATTGGTTACAGTTGCATACTTATTGAGAGATCGTACTTTTTGATGTTCTTCGTGTGGAAATTATTCTTCCTTCAGCATGCATCTTTACTTTGTTCCTCTAATGAGATCCTCATTTACCCTTACATTATAATAGTCTGTGGACCCGTATGTATTTAGGGAAAGGCACTCTCCGTGTATCGTACGTAAAAAAAAAACCAACTTTCGTATATTTTACGTTTTAGAGTCCTACATGTATGTTGAATTTTACTCAGAACTTAGAAAGTTGATATCAGCGCGGGTTATACTTAAAGTTAACCTTTTATTCTATATGTCAGATAACCTACTTGTTCTTATGTAGAATTGCTGTCTGATTGACGAATAGCCGTAATTTTATCTCTATATTATTTTTTTTTAATTTTTTTTTAGGGATGCATCCAATTGCACCTTTTCATTTGAAATATATTTCCGTGACGTAACCTCAAAAGATTAGTCACTTCAATAAAAATAAATGTAATCGAAAATGAAACCTCTTCTCGCATGTTGCACTTTGTGTAATTGTTCTCTCCGACAAAATTAAATATAAAGAAGCCACAATTTGGTTCCTAAATGGATATTTTTTAAAACCCGGGGCCTAAAGCTAGGTAAAGCCTATCTCTTGATAAAGTTTCTTAAATTCGGCAAATTTTAGAGACCGACCGTGCGAGGGCTCAGTCTGTATAGCCATTCAAGGTCGTTAAAACTTTGATCATCCTTGTAGAGATTTTTTGAAAATACGATGGTTGATGCCTTTTTCGAAACTAAAACATGATCAAATATAATTGGTGGCCTTCTGTTTTCATGTTGTTGTCTCTTTTACATATTCCCCATTTCCATTATTAATTTTAGATAAGGTAAAAAAATATGATAAACAAATGTATTCTTGTTGTCAGATCAAAATACATTTAACAAGCCAGTGCGATAAAATTCCATTCGTAAAATATATATCACGATATCTCAGTAGCATGGGTTCGAATCCCGGCGCGAGAAGAATAAAAAAATTGCGAAAGCAAATTTACAGATCTAACATTGTTGGGTTGATGTTTAGACGAGTTGTATATATATATAAAAGTCCTGTGTCCAAGTGAGAAGTAACTACATGTGGTTTGTATATCAGGGGAGAATTAACAACGGGTGGTATGTATACTAAAATGTTTATCGTCTTCCATTATACATGACGTTGTGGATGAAAATTATTGACAAAAGAATAAAGAAAACAGAAAATAACCAGACAAATACATAGAAAAGAAAATGATGAGGTTCTAGAATACATGGAATAAAGAATGATCGGCAAAAGGTATAACGAATAGAAAAAATTGCCTAAAATGATAGAATACAGAAATAATGAATCCCGATTCAGACCCTCACAATCTGACGATGACATTTAGCTTTAGGGCAATTATGGGCAAACGACCAACAACACAGTGTTTTTTTTATGAAAGTTCACATACAAGCTAATTTTTATAAAATCAACTTGAATATGTAATAAAAACTATATCTATATCTTCATGTGTTGAATTTTAAAGATAAACGGGTTTGAAGTTTTCGACATTTACTAAAAATTTCGGTTTCTTGAACATTTCTGTCTCCTTAAATTTTGTTTCAAAAGATAAACATATGCGGATTTCGGTAAAGAGATAAAGAATATCTTCGTTACAAAAATGGTCTCTACATTTGTGTAACAATCCTTATCAAAAATCCTTTTTGTTAAAGAAAGAAATTGATTTTAGAAGAAAAAAAAACGGCATTTTTGTTGTTTATTTATCTAGTTGAAAAAAGTGGGTTATTTCTTCATAAAAGTTGGAACGAATAATCTTCATCAGAGACATATAGTAATTGTTTGGGTGCATAACGTTTCCGTATTTTTAGCAAAAATCCAGTTCACGTTTCCACATTTTCTTGCGTTACTTTTCTGAAATAAATAGATATCACTTTTCAGCATTTTTACCTGTATTTCACCTGTAAAAAATGGTAATAATGATATATCGGTATATGACTTTATTATCAAATATGGTCATCTCCTCCCGACACAGATACCAAAAGAACCACAACTGGGCCGGAATCGTTTCTCCCAGTTCTATCCATGTCACACAATTATATTTATTTTATGGACGTTTTGCAGAAGATCCAAACAACAACTTACATCAAAATTCAGTCTTTATCAGCAATAGCATCAGTTCGGAAAAACATTAAAAATTTAAATGCGGAAACGTAAATAACCTTTAATAAAACAATGTAAAAACAATGCGGAAAAGAGGACTATAAAAATACCGAAGCGTAAGAATTTTAATTCGGAAACGTAGTGCCAAAATGCGGAAACGTTAAACGCCGAATTGTATTATATGTCTCTGTCTTCAAACAGTATCATGGCAAACGCCATTTTTAAAAACAGGGGGTCCATGTTCTCGTTTTTAAGCTAATGGTTAAATCTCGAAAAGATGCATTTTTTCCCGATATTTCACAGTTTGACGTCGCTAAAAAATAACATTTTACGGAAGCAAATAATCAATTAATGTGTCGATAAAAAGAACGAATTCTACAATATATAAAATTCTGTCAAAAATCATTTCCTGGGTCAATATCATAAAGTTCATCCGAAAAAGTGATAAAACTGATAATAAAATACTAATTCAATTTCATGCAATTAGGTTTTAATGCTAAAAGTATTAGAAGAGTTAAATGTCTTCTTTAAAATATTTAGATTAATTCTGCGAAAACATCAGAGAGAGATAAAACAAAAATGCATGCAACCAATTGAATAAAATGGAGAATGGAAATAGAAAATGTGTCCGACAACAATCCCACCAGAGAGCAGAAAAGGTATATTAGGCACAAAATTTGCACCATAATTGAGTAACCTTGTTTTGTAACCCCCATTGACATAATGGTTACATTGGTTACAATGGTTACACTCATACAAACTATCATAAATCATATTATTCAGAAATTCTTTTTGGGATCATTAATGTACGTCCAGTGGCATATATATAACATGCATGTCAGAACAGGAAAATTGACATAAGGTACTATTAGAACCATGTTCACATTATTATACATTAGACATATGTCTCTGATTATACCCAACAATTGTGATGATGACGAATTTCTTAAACTGTTCGAAATAATCTAACCGAAAGATAAATCTGTAATTTTACTTTGTCCATAACTTCGACGAACCAAATTAAAGCGAGTAATACTTCGACCTGTTTTTAAATCAGATTGGTTTTGAATGTTTCTTTCGTATATTCAATATGTATATACATGTATATATTCTAAATTGAGACTATCTATTATTATTATAGTTCCATAACATTCTTTCAAGGCGTATAAACCAATGATTGACAAGTGCGTACATTTTGTGAAATCATTTATAATGTGTATGTTTCAAATGTCCATATCTATTGACAACGAGTATATACCCTTGGAAAATATGTAAATAGATTTTTATTTTATCAGATCTTTTTAGGGGAATTATTAAGATTTTCATCAATATCATTCTTAACACCAGAAACGTTATTTATAAACAAGCGTATAAGTAATGGCTATAGTATATCACTATCGGACACGCAAGACAAAGATGTATATTACACCTGATATTTTCAAAATGGAAAGTTACAAGTTATCGGCCGTGTACACTGACCAATACCCTCAGAGGTCAAGATATGCACCAACTTGCTTTATGTAATTGTGTAAAAAGAGTTTTAAAGTCCGACAGGAAATCGCTTGAATACCTGGACGTGTCACATCACAATATATCTGGGATCAATTTATTCAGCCATGCTGGTGATCAGATGAGGGAAGATCCGAATTTATTTAAAGAAGTTTACAAAACCGTTTTACATAGAGAAATTATGAACAAACTAGACTTTTGAAAACATTTCTACACGGAACACTTCTTTATGACTTTGAACTTTGACTTTTTAACTAATTTCCAATAATATGACTTTTTTAAAAAACTTAATAAAAAATTAGTTTCAAAACGATTCCTTATCTAAAATTTAAAAAATATATTATTATTTTAATGTGGCACGCGCTCTTCTTGTCTAATGTCTAATCACCTTGTTAATTGATCCAATAAATCTTTAAGAAATAACTTCAAACGAAAAAAAATAATTTGTGTGTTTTCGTAATTAGAAGAGATAAAGAGGTATTGATCTTAAAGTCATATGAAACCTCAAATTAAAAAAATATGCATATGTTTTTACAACAAAATGGATAGTTGTCATTATTAAACTTATGTACAAGTGTTATACAAGTGCTCAATATCCATGCTTCTTTGTTGATTGATTTGTTTGACAAACAACATCAGATAATATAATATCTTGTGGAAAAACTACATTTGACGGTACGTTTATTTTTTATTCATAACACTATCCCATCATGGGCTTGGCCCAGTTAAAGGAGCTTAGTGCACAAAGGCGGCCTAGGTGGTGTTTAGAATCTCTCGTTAATTCAGTCTCCTGATATAAAGGCTCCAAGGCAGCACATTCGTAGAAATACCGCAAAGGACCTCCTTCGTACACTAAGAAGAAAAATGTGCACTAAGGACCTGATGGAATGATACAACTTTCACAAAGGACATGGCATACAGAAATAGACTTTGTAAAAATTCATTATTCTAAATTTTATGATCATATCTTTTGTGAGGGGGTGGGGGGCGGGGGGGGGAGGGGGGGGGGGGGTCGGAGGGGTCCTGATCCTGAAATCCCGGGCTTAAAAACATGAATTCCCGAAGTCCCGAATTTAAAAAAAGTTAAATCCCGACATCCCGAAATTCGAAAAACCTTGACCGTTTAGAATCCACTTTGTATACTGATTAAACATGTAATATTGAAGATGAGAAACATTATATATTAGACTGTCCTTTATATGCAGATTTACGTGAAAGTTTATTTTATGAAGTTAAAAGAAGTAATGGTGATTTTAATATTTTATCTGATGATGATAAGTTTATACATCTTTTTAAAAGTACTGTTTTTGGTGTGGTTGACAAGACCTGCTGTTATATTCTAAGTAGAAGATTTTTTTTTATATGCTTGATTGATAGTGATGTTTTTGCAGACCTGAAATATTTTATAAACATGATAAATGCAGTTATATGGTGCTTTTTGTATTTCTGTCTGTTATATTTTTTACTTCTATGTAATATCGTATTTTCTACTCTTATGTTTAGCTCATCTTGCGTCTGTCGTCGTTAGCTTTTACAAAAAATCTTCTCCTCTGAAATCATTGGGCCAAATTTTAGTTATAGAACGGTATCTATTGATACCAAACTTTATATTTACGAGTTATATACTTATATCCATGTTCTTTGTGATCTTAAAACATCGTTTTTGTGTCCTTAACTAAGAAGTCCTTTGCGGTGTTTCTACACACCGTTTCATTTAAAAGATACTATATAATATGTTTTTGCATTGTTTGCACATTGAACACAAACAAATCTAAAACAATAAGGAGATGTGGTATAATCTCTCGTCAAGAGACCAAATAACACAGAAATTAACAACTAAGCGTTTTTTGCCTTCTACTATACATCTGACGGTGACTTTTAGCTTTAGGGCAATTTAGTGACCAGAGAGAAGATATATAACCTTCTTTAGAAAAATCATTTGAAAGGTAAATATTATTAGGGTCATCCGGAAAGCTGATGAAAATACATTAGATACACAATGTATTTCTTTTTATTTTATGCAATTCAATTTTGATACTACAAGTTTTTAAATCAGTAATATCTTACGATTCAAATTACCGTTAGGCAAACTATAAGCAATGTGTCAGTATTTCAATTAGTTATAAGTCCTAATAAGTGACATTGGCCGATCTGAGCTGTGATACTTCTTATTTAGTTTGATTTTTAGATGATCTGTTATAATACTTAAAGTGTTTTTGACATTTGAAATAATAATAATTCAAACTTAACTATTCATTTTCTTACTAGCGTCAACAACTGGTAAATGCCAAATTTGTTGGTAATTCGTATACTAGTAAAATTAGAAGATACGGGGATGTCGTGTGACTCGTGTCTGTGGATTGGATATTAGGAAGTGATAATGAAATGATATCCTCCTGGGCCTATACCATGTTTAATACACGTGATTTGCGTTATCGTTATATCCGAAACAGTCCATGCAAAAAGGTACAAAAAGTCTCGTTGAACTTTACAGTTTACGATATTAAAGTTCGATAAAATATTTTCAAATAAACAGCTGCGTCATGAGCGCATGATACGCCCGTCGTCTTGTGTGTGAATTGTTATTCAATAATCATAAATAGTTTCTGACATACGGCCTGAAATGCGAAAACCCCCTTTTTTTACAAAAAAACTCAATATCTCTAAAATAAAATTTTGAATCAAAACCAAAAAGTATACAGACCTTGAGATTAATATAACTAAGAAGTGTGTAAAATTTTAAGCAATAATCATAAATCGTTTTTGAGATACGGCGCGACATGTGAAAAACCCCTCCCCCTTTTTTTACAAAATACTCAATAACTCAAAAATAAAATTTTGAATCATCACCAAAAAGTATACAGATCTTAAGATTAATATAACTAAGTAGTGTGTAAAGTTTTAAGCAATAATCATAAACTGTTTTGAGATACGGCGCGACATGTGGAGGGGTGGGGGGGGGGGGGGTGGGGGGGGGAGGGGGGGGGGGGGTGAAGAGAGCCTCTGGCCTTTGTTAGTCTTGTATAATTTTAATTTTAGTTTCTTTTATATATTTCGGAGTTGAGTATGACGTCAATTATCCCAATATTCATTCCCAATTTCATTTACAAGAAAATTAAATGTGAGTACTCTATTTTGGTATGAAGTCATGTTTCGTATATTAATACAGCATCATCATTCTTAAAACTAATGTTTAGGCACTTGCTGATTTTCTTTGATTTTGCCGAAAATCGGTGACCCGTAAGACACGTGTCAAAGAACATATCTGATAACACTATTATCTTGAAAAAATGAAAAAAAAATAATTATTTTACATGAGAAAATAACCCATTAGATATGTTTGCCATAAAAATACATTGGGACTTATTATTGTTTTTTTTTAATTCAACATCTATAGTTGAAAATCTTAGGTGTACATCGGTTGATTGAATGATAGAATATACAAATTGTTTTAGTTTTTTTCAATAAAAAAAAAAATGTTCCCCCTTTCGAGATTGGTCATTACATAAGTGTGTGCTAAAGTTTGGAGACCGAGGTCTAACAGACTACGAACAGCAACAAGTGGATACAACATTTGATATGCATGAAAGAACGTTGGACACACAATACTGATTTCACTGAAAAATTTCAACTAGCACATGATACCATATGAATTTATTTACATACTTGAACTCTTCTAAGGAATATAATTCTGGACAAAAACGAATTCAGTATATGTTAAATGGACAAACAAACAACAGCATTCATTGATGGATACACTTGCGGCTTAATTCATTTTTAAAGCACAATTTGAATGATTGATTAATGGTTGTTTAACGTCCAGTGGCAAATATTTCATACATGTTCAAGGCGAGAAGTCGTTTCAGAAATAGATTATGAATTATAAGGTATACCAAAATGTTAAAATGTTATCATCGTTTAGCAAAAGGAAATTTTCTTAGCTATTAGAATTGGTACGTCAATATTTTTCTTACAAACTTATATCTTTTGCTTTAAAATTAACACATTTAAGGTTCTGATCTTATTAAAACAATGTCACTTAAGTCTCGAGAATAATTCGTGTATTTGGGCTTTTGAACTCCGCTGCATTTGTTTGCATCTGCCCTAACCTGCTGTTTAGTGGTTGTTGTTTGATTATGTATTTCAAAAGTCGAATATATAGACCGTTAGTTTTTCCGTTTGAATGCTTCTTCACTGGTCATTTTGGAGCACCTTATAGCTTGCTGTTCGGTGTTAGCCAAGACTTTGTGTTGAAGGCAGATGAGTAAAATTGTATAGTTTTACACGTATGAATTTAGTAATGACTAGCAGAGCACTATCAGACTCAAAACAAACAGTGATCATGTATATTTGGTATCCGGTATACGAGTACGGGGCGCATTTAAAACTGTTTAAGCTAAACGAAATTTTAATTTTCCAGGCGAATTAGACCAAAAAAAAAAAAAAGATATGTTTTAATGTGAATTTTTAAAAGTTCGGGACGGAATTGGTTCAATTTTATTTGCTTAACGTACCGTGGCAAATATTATTGCATATTCTCGACGAAATTACATTTTTTATCAGACGATACCTTCATATAGATTAATGTTTGCGTACAATATCCATTGGCATTCATCAAACATGCTCATTTTGGTCCCTTTAGTGGCTATTTAATAACTACAAGCTTTCTCGTTTTATTTCAAGCAAAATAATTTTTTTTTTATCACAGTCACTTTTTTTATTATATCAAGAGCTGCTGCGTGTTTACAAATAAAAAAAAGAACTAATTATACTTTTCGCTGCATTTTAAAAATCTGGCATCATTAACTATAAAAAACTTAGTTTACACATGTATTTGTCATTATTTAATTTTAATGTGAATATTTGTAAGAGGTACATTTTTACTTTTCTGACTAAAATCGAAAACGCTCGGAACGGTTAAACGATAGATCCACGCGGATGCTGTACCGCTTGAGTGATTTACCTTACAAAAAGGCGGACACTTTAAAGTTTAAAAGGACTTAACATCAGTTTGATTCCGTTTAACGGGGGCGTGGCTAATTAGTTTGACGCAGTTTAACCACATCTCAAATTAACTTGAATGACCGCAAGGGAATCTATTTGACTGGTATTAAAATGATTTGATATGGATTGAAATGCAATAAAAATAATTTTTAATTTTTTGTCAATCTTTATTCAATTTTCATTAATCTTTTTTAAATGCCGTTAATGGGTTTTTGTCCGTTCAAGCTAAATTCGAGTTACTAGTGTAAATGACACATTAGTTAAATTTTGAAGATGGCAAATATGATGAAGCAGAACATTTGAAATCAAAAACGTTATTTTCAGGTGGCTTGACGGCAATCAAATTACAACCCTGGCGACAAATTCATTCCAAACCTTGACGGCACTTGAAGCTTTATAAGTAAATTTATTCTGAAAACAAAACAATGTGTTCCTGGTGTTCTGTCGCATTTATCTCACATCCTTTGTTCGTCATATGTCATGCGCAATGACAATTTGTGCAGGTATATTCAAAAGTCATTTCTTTTCTGATTTTGAAAAAAAACAAGTTTTCTCGATTTTGTAGTAATGTTTAACTTTCGTTTTTAGTGTACTAGTTGTAAGAAACAGAACATAAGTGTGGCTTGAATCTTGAAACTGATTTATAACAAAAAACTACATGTAAAGTCCGTCGAAATGTAGGCAGTGGGAAGGTTTCAGTGTATCCTTATATGAAACAATAATTAACAGAAGCATGGAAGATATGGTTCTTATTCATTCGTTTGATGTGTTTGAGTTTTGATTTTGCCATTTGATTAGGGACTTTCTGTTTTTAATTTTCCAGTATTTTTGTAATTTTACTTCTTATCCCGTTGAGATAAAACCTTCCTCAGGTGCAAAGTTGGTATAAAACTATACATCTGCGATACACTTACTAGAATTTGAAGAACTATCAGAAGGTTGTTCTTTAAAAAAAAACACTAATGCACCGTTTACCTATCACATATATAGATGATTGATGATAATGTGGGTTTCAAAGGCAACACTTTAGCGAATGATTTAAAAAGTTTGACAGATATTGTTTGCAAGCCACATATACCTATGTTATATGCACTATTAAAAACAAATTGTGGAGATTTAATCGGTAAATTAAAAAAATGTAATACAAAACAATCATTGTAAGCTCTATAAAGGGTTCCCGAGTTGTTTTTAGATACCGTTGAATAAGGGAGAGAGAACATTTGTAGACAAATATGACTTCCCCAGAGATCAGCTTGTTAAAGACGACCAAAAATCTTTTCCCACAAACCTCACATATGAAATAAAGATTAAATGAGTTTTTATGATAATCATTGATATAACTAAATTAATGTGTTTTGATTAAATTAGTTTGCAAAAACCTTTGTGTATGCTTGTCAACTACTTCTATGCTAACTCCTCTCAAGGCAATACATATGATAAAATTATCCAAGCTGTTATGCATTAGGTCACTTAAATAAGTTATACTTTGTTCCAACGGATCAATAAGCGGTTAAACTGTCTTGGAACATAAGTGTTTGAAAAATCACTCTTATTGCATCATAAAAATCTGTCCGTATATTATGCAGTAGGTCAGCTAGTTATATAAATAATAACTGTTTCTCACCTTTTATTGTTTGAATAATTTCTAAGCAAATCTGTTGTATTTATTAAGTTGACGAATGTGGGTAAGCAATACATTTTCAAAATATTATTTTTAGGTAGATGCACAGATAGCCATGCTTGACGCAAATGTCTTCAAAGGCTTAACGACTCTTACAAATATGTAAGTAAATTGATTCCTTATAAAATATTTGTCGCCCTTTATGTTTATTTACCATTTTTCTGAACTCAGTTTTTTAAGAATCCACTGTCAACGAAATTCAACTGACGTTCGTATTTATAACTTTTAACTTACGAACTGTATACCTCTCACAAATAAATGTCACATCTATGGTTCGAAATTGCAAGCGTCCTTCAACAATTACCAAAGTCAGGGCATGATATCACTCGACCACGAATACAGCCATACAATTAATGATAAGTTGTACGCTTAAAGAGCTTCATCCATTGGACCATACACATTATCATTCAGTCTCATTGAACATGAACCTATGTTAATTATTTCCAATACCTATTATGCCTCATTTTTCATCGCATTATTTAAATTTTTGTGTTCTTTATTTTCTTTGGCGCGACATTTGTTAACCATAGGAATGTAACATTTCACGTTCGTGTTTTCTAATTTATTACATAGGATCACAATTACAATCAAATATGACAATAATTATAACCAAACAGTGGAGTAAATAAATGAATCAGTAGTATACCCCATTTTTGAGCCTGTCCCAAGTCAGTAAGCTTTGACCTTTGTTAGTCTTGTATTGTTTTTAAATTGTAGTTCATTTATATGTTTTGGAGTTGAATGACGTCCATTTTCACTGAACTAGTAAAATTGAGAATGGAAATGGGGAATGTGTCAAAGAGACAACCACCCGACCATAGAGGAGACAACATATTTTTAGGGCATATTTTTGTTAAGTGCCCAGCTATAGCCCGCCTCCGGGAGCGGGATTTTCGCGCTCTGTTGAAGGCCAATTGGTGGCTTTGGGCTGTTTTCTGCTCTTTGGTGGGGTTGTTGTCTCTTTGACACATTTCCAATTTCTATTCTCAATCTTATAATTCGAGTAAACGAAAACAAATAAGCCTGATGAGATTCTTTGATTGTTAAAAAAACTTTCAATAGACAGTTATTGCAAACGAAACAGGTTAATACGGTCAAAGAACATCGCTCGTTGAATCCACTTCTTTTTCTTCCACATGTCTTTTGATTTATATTTCATGCAAATTAACATTTCAGACATAAACGAATGATTGTTTAATGTTTCATTAACATATCTCAGTGCATGTAAAATAAAGTAACACACCTTCAACATGTTCAAACAGCTCTATAACATCTTCAGTTGCTAACTATGTAGAACATGACATTTGAAAAAATCTCTTTTGTAGGTCTCTATATATCAATCAGATTACCATGGTAATTGTTTTTGCATTGGGAGACTTGACAGCTCTAAAACTCTTGTGAGTAAATAGCTTCTTCAAAAACATTTCTTGTTTCAAACCGTATGCTAGTCGCATCATACGTCTCAACTTTTTTTTATCATCAATTTCGATGTTCAATTACTGTCCAGTATATATACTAGTATAATATTTTATACATTTTTATTAACGTTTTATTATTGTTCCAGTTATGAATATATCTGTTTTATATTATTTCACCTAACGTGTTAGGAATACCATTACTAAGAATTAAAAAAAATAAGATGCTTAGAATATATTACACTAAATGATAAAATTAATAACGACCATCTGAATTTGTTAATGTAGAGGTTGCAATGTATATTAACAATATTTTACCGGATCAGGGAAGACATGGTTTAAATGTAATTACAATCAAAGTTAAAATTGATTATGAACATGCATAGCAGGGCCTTGATTTAAACGCATACCTAAAACACCCTCTGACCTATAATAATTCCCACTCTCCTTATATTCACAGCCCCTCTTATGATCTTAACATAATTCAACATGGACATCTCTGAAAGATAATATCTTATCGTTCTAAGCTCTGAGATACCCATCAAAATCAATTGAAACCATACTGGTGTATGCCCTTGTATATTTTTACAGTTATGCTGTTTTTAACTTGTGAGAGAGTTGACTACTAACAGTTTTTACTATAACATGTTTTCTGTTTCTATTTCTTTAAATTTAGTTATCATATTTACCTCTTTCTATGTTTTACTATGTATTCTTATATATGCTGTATGTGTTACATGTTTGTTGTGTTTTACTTATGTCTTAACGTCGAGCAGCTGGTCTGAGGACACAAAGTTATGTCCTGTACCAAGTCAGGAAAATGGCCATTATTATATTATAGTTCGTTTCTGTGTGTGTTACATTTTAATGTTGTGTTTTTGTTGTGTCGCTGTTCTCCTCTTATATTTGATGCGTTTCCCTCAGTTTCAGTTTGTAACCCGGATTTGCTTTTATCTCTATCGATTTATGAGTTTTCGAACAGCGGTATACTACTGTTGCCTTTATTTATCGTCTATTTATTTTCGTTGTCTACAAATATACTCCCTATTGTGAACAGTATAAAAAAAAAAAAAAAAACGAACGCCAAGGGAAATTCAAAAAGGAAAGTCCTTTATAAAATGGCAAAATCAAAAGCTCAAACACCTCTAATGAATGGAAAACAACTGTCATATTCCTAACTTGGTACAGGTATTTCCTTATGTATAAAAGGGTTGATTAAACCTGGTTTTAGCTCAACCTCGCACTTGTATGACAGTCGAATAGAATTCTATTATATTGACAACATTGTGTCAGCAAAACAAACAGACATGATACGTAAACATGTCAAAACTTGGGGTACAGCAGTCAACATTATGTTTTAATCTAGTTATCTAGATCTATTCATATTTTGATATTAAATGAACGTTTTTGTTTTATCGGTAACTTTTAGTATTATATTATCAACGTTATATATTTGTAGACAACCTAGGAATATGGAAATAAAACATGTGTTAGTTTTAACCAGTTGACAATAAGTAAATGTAATAAAGAAAAAGAAACAAAATATGATAAATAGGCAAAAGACACAAACACGACTATTACTTCAACCAAAAATGAGAAGAAAAGTCTATAACTCTGTGGAAAATAAGACATTTTTCAAAGATTTGTAGGTCTAAAAAAAAAAAAGATTAATCTTTTATTTCTTTTTTTGAAAGAATGATAACATTCTGCCGTCTTTGAATTATTCACAGGAATGGCAACTGACTCTATAATTCACCTACCACAACTTAATGTCGACATAAAGTTACCACTGAATATTTCTATTACATATTAAATATGATATATTAAATTATAATACAACGTAGGGTGATTTTAACATTAAACACTCATCATTGCTATTTAATAGCAATACGAAAATAATTTTAGTAACATGGTATATGATGATAATATTGTTCATGATTTTGTAGCTATGTCATTTGAAGCTTCAAATAAAATTTAACAACACATCATACGCAGAACAATGTTAATTAACACCTTTATGGTCCTAACATTTAGCGAGTTTTGGTAATGTGACTGTCTTGTTTTCGGATCATATGATTCCAAAACTTCTTGTACAACTTATTTGTTTTGATGCTGTGTAACGAACTGTAGTGACATAGAGCAAAATAAATTTTGAAATGTCTAGTAAGTTGTTGCTGCTTTTTACTACAATGAATGTGATATATGTTTGTATGTTAATTTAATCTTTAGATGCAGTTTCAAATACTTTACAGCTCTGTATAGTTTTTATTATTTCTTTCTTTATTTTCAAAGACTTTGTCTTCAGCTATTACTGAATAGAGATTAATTGTAGACATGCGCATCTCGTGTAGTAGTAGTAGTTGGAGATGTTAAACATGTTGAACGTTATACACTGCACTTTGATGCTGTAATTCAAACGGCACAAAAATATATATGTATCTGGAGGGGTGTAACGTGCTACCTACACACAAAACAAATCCCCAAAGCGACTGAATTGGCACAAATTGTAGAAAAAAATAAACTTTTCATGTGACAATTCAGTACACTAGTAGCAAGGTTTCAGTCTGAAACGGTCATTATGGTCTGATCAAATCTGAATCGACTGAATTTACCGCTAGGGAACAACGTTAAGACTTTTTCCGACTTTCAGACGTCGATGCGATATGTTGTGTTCAGTCCGTTCATTCATGTCAGGATTAAAAAGACGGAAGGCTCTAGCGTTTAATTAAGATCTGTTAAGACGGTTTTGGACGAATTCAGACCAAACATAAAAAGTAACGTGCAACATTTGCAGATCGGGTTATGATCCGTTCAGTGTGTCAGAATGATACTAGGAGTTACGCCCCTTCGTGTCGATGATACATTTCAATGACATAAGAATGTATAATAAAAATGCTAGAATGAAAAACGTATCTTTTGAATAATTAAACATAAAATCATTGGTTGATTTTTTTTTATTGCTGTTGGACTTTTTTTAACAGATTAGAAAATTAATATATTTAAACGTTTTTTATTTCAGGAAATAAATTATTCGTTTTTTTAAATTTTATACTGAGACAAGTGTCTTTTTTTTAGCTTTTATTTCATAGAGTGGCGCGTCTGAACACTAAGGCCGCATCAGGGAACCATGTCGACGAGTGCATTAATCTTCTGAAACTGCACTCAGACCGTGACGGGACAGTGTTAAAACTATAAATAACATCGGAAAGAGGAGGATGTTGATAGGGTGGGGGGTGTGGGTGGGGGTGGTGGTGGTGGTGGTGGGGGGTTACAGAATAGAGAATGATGGGCAATAAATATAAAGAATAGAGAATGATGGGCAATAAATATAAAGAATAGAGAATGATGGGCAATAAATATAAAGAATAGAGAATGATGGGCAATAAATAAAAAGAATAGAGAAAAATGGAACAAAAAAATAAAGTATACAGAAATGAAGGACCCCCCTCCAGATCTTCATAGAACTTTTCTTTAAAAAGATATAACATAATTTTAAGTTCAGCATCGAGTATATAACTTATAACGTCTGTCTGTAAATGCGTTAATTCTTTCCTTCATTTTAGTAAAAAACTTATTTAATATAAAATATGTTAATATTTTTTTATTCAGGTTGCACTATAATAAATAATTCTTCTACGTCTTTTTCTTCCTCTAATAGTAATGCGTTATTTAATATTTTCTGTCTACAAATATTGAGTTCTATGGCACGTGCCAAAAATCAACAGGTAATAAAATCAGTGATCCTTAAAATTTTAAACGTGGCAATTACATGGCTATTTCACAATCACACCATATATACACCTGTCATGTTATCATAGCTCCATACATGTATGTGTAGTTTAAGGTTCTAACACATTTCATAATAGCCTCTTTCAAAGCACTACTGATGATATTGTTTAAATTTCACGAATATATCGCAAAACTGCAAATTGAGTAGTTAAAAAAAATATACGATAATGACAAAAAAAAACTAAAACAAACTTAAAAAAAAAACAAAATTCTGTAGGAAGTAGCATATATTTCCATGAATACATAGTCTAGTACTTTTATTACAGCGGTATACTTGTTGTATATAGACCATATTCTGATCATATACTTTGCTAAGATTAAAATGTAATAAAATTGACAAGACAGACATAAATATGTTTACAGTCGTTCATTTCATTTCACAGTTGAGACAAATGTACCTTCCCATTGTTGAATGGAGGTTAAATGTATATGAACTACAAAGAGGATGTATATTTCTTAGACTTGGAGCTAGTCAATTCTGAAGTCTCTTTGATAGCATGTTTTTTTTTCTATCAAAAAGGTATGCTGGTATATTTGTAACTCTAGGTGTTTACCTTAAATGTATTCAATATGCAAAAGTTTTAGATTTTAAAAAAAATATTTGCCAAAAAACATTATCCGAAAATCCATATAATGACGACGTTTAGCATATGGTCAAATTGCTGAAAAACCTCCTCCTAAACAGGGAATCCGTTTGTATAGAAATTCCCTCTCCTAAATTATTGAATTCTATCATTCTGCATTGACAATATTATCTTGGTGTAACTTAGATGCACTGATCCGGGCTAACGTTCTCAAGGTGTATCTAATACATAATATTGTATTTCATATAACTTTCATGACAGGTGTTTCCCTTCGTTTCCTGTACACCTACACTAATAAGCGGTGATTTCTGTTTGAATTCATCGTTAAGGAATATTTTATTTTGCTATATGATTTATCATAAGTTTCAAAATCTGCATCAACTTATCCTGCCTCTTTAACGGTCAAATGAACGTAAGTCATTGGCGCTCTACTATGGCATGAAATGAACGAGAGAATTTTTGACGTGGTATACTTGTAGTAAAACAGTTACTTTACCTTATACTTAAAATTATAGTTTGTACTTCCAGCCGATAAATTCCGCTTTGCCCTTTGGATTTCTTTTTGTTTTATTTTATTATGGTTTTATTGCTATATTATTGACATGAATCCGACAACTCCTTGTATTCATATATATAGTTTGAGTTCTGTAGAAATCTAGAAGTACGTAGGAATGAAGGACGATAATGCAGGTTTCATAAATGGCCATCAAAGAGCGACACAATTAAAAACAAATAAAGATATAATCGTTACAGCTACAGTCATTTATTTTTTTTTCTATTAAAAACATATTCGATACTTATTGCGCTATTGTTATATATTGACAATTAAAAAAAAATAATCGATCATTACCACAAATAAGCTTTCTGCGATTTCCCCGATTCAACATTATTATGTCATGACACATGCTATATGGATTCAGAAAACACATTTCGGAAATCTATGACCATGCACACAAATGTATCTGTACCTATCTTTATTAATAAAATATAGCGTAAATATTTACAACAAAACAAAAAAGAGTCACAGTGGTGGTCTGTACTACCCGGAAAACAATGCGTACTAAATCTGTGTACAGGGGTAAAAAAAAAAAGGGGGGTGTGTCCAACCATATGTCACCATTCAAATGCATTGATCGTCCAAAACAAAAAGTGGGTCGAAACCCCGGACCCACAACCAACAACCCGACCCCTACCCCTATTCCACCCTGTGTGTACCAACGACATGAAATTTAATAGATATGCAAGTCGATACTTGTTCTTTAACGACCGTTTTCAATTTTATATAATAGAAGTAGGTGAATTATACAACAGATATATTGGTTTTCTTAGTTTAGAAAAGAAGAATTCCCTAAACCTGATCTAGACCCTCATAAAATTATACGGATGTGCATACGTATTATTCAAAAATATAATCTTAATCTTATCAAATTTGAATCTCATGATTGTTGTAAAAAAGGCGGAATTAAATTACCAAAGTGATATTCAATCTTATTATTCAAAGACAAGCTGACAACGCCAAGGCAAACACAAAAAAAAAAGAAAAAAAGACAAACTGTACATATACATGTATGCTGACTTAGAGTATAGAATTTACACTCTACATGACTTTATAATCATAGAAATACAACAAAAAATCATATTATATTCAAAATTGTCTTGGAAGGTCAATGGTTAGAAAATTTTAACATTTGTAATACCTAATACTTCATAATCTATTTCTGAAACGACTTCTCGTCCTGAATATGCATGAAATGTTTGCAACTGGACGTTAAACAACCATCAATCAATCAATCTTTTGCTCTAAAAAATGAATTAAACAATATAAGCCACAATTGTATCCATCACTTGGTGTCTGTTGTCTGTTTGTACAGTAAACATACTGGATTCGATTTTGTCAAGAAATATATTCCTAAGACGAGTTCAAGTATGTAAATGAATTCATACGGTATCATGTGGTAGTTGAAATTATTCATTTCAATCATTTTGTGTCCGTCGTCGTCTTTTGTACATATCAAATGTTGTATATATCCACTGTTTGCTGTTCGTCGTCTGTTGTTTATGGCAGTCAGGCCTCGGTCTCCAAATTTTAGTGGTTTGGGGTCCTTCATTTCTGTTATTAAATATTCTTAGGCCATTTTTCTCTATTCTTTATAAATTTGTTCCTGCCATTCTCTACTCTTTACATTTTTGCACCTTTTTAGTCTCTATTCTGTATTTTTTCCCCTATTTTTTCCATTCTTTATTTCTTGCCTTTTATTCTGCATATGTTATGCTCATTATTCTCTATTCTGTAAACCCCATTCAGACCTTCATGAAGTGTCCTTTAAGGCTGTTTTCACACACAAAAATAATCCTACCACAAAGAAATAGTCGCAAGTTTCGTTTCTGAAATATGGACATGATTGCGCGTTTAGGACTTGGATATGTTTCGACGTCCTACACCAAATAGACATGTTTAGACGTACAGTGTAGTGATATGGAGATTAGGAGCTTTTGAAAGTTGCTAATTGAATTACATTTAATAAAAAAGAATATTGTCAGGTAGCACATGTTCGTGTTTTGAATATCATTGAAAAAAGTCTTCATACCACATCTTCTTTTTTATATATACATTGGCTGGCACGAGGGAAAGTAGTCCGTTGAAGGCCATAAATGACATTGAAATTACAAAAGAGAGACAAAATATACTAAAAGGACTTTCAAACTCATAAGTCGGAAACAAACTGACAATGTTATCGCAAAAAAAGAAAAAGGGCGAAAAGACAGAAACTGTACACAAAACACAACATATAAAACTCAAGACTGGTCAACAAGAACCCAACAAAAAACGGGATTGAACTCAAGTATCCCGAAAGGCCAAGCAGATTCTGTTCAACATGTGGAGCCTGCCATGTTGCTCAAGTTAGTACAAATCCTGTGATAAGTCTAATTCGGTAGGTCACATACGAGGAAAAGAGAACGGGATTGTGGTTACAACAATTGGAACACATCAGTCGTCATCTGTTAAACATATATTTCATAACGGTAAATCAAATTGTGATGGCGTCCGTAAAATTTTCAAAAGCTTGATTTCAACTTCACTACTTGGAACTCTTGGTACAATAGCTGTCTTGTAAGCATCAATTCTCTATCAATGAAATAATGATAGGAAACGCCTGGAAGTCTGGAATATCGTATCAACTGAGAGATGTATTCTCCAAATGCAGGTGGCGGCCGAGTGGTCTTAGTAGATGATTTACTGTATCACAAGCCTATCAACACTGAAGTTGTGAGTTTGAATACTGAACGTGGCAGGTGCACTTGACTCCAATCCTGATTGACTAGGATTGTCAGTTTCTTACCAAAGGTCGGTGGTTCACTACGGGCATTTCTCTAACAATAACCGACAAACCGACCACCACAAAATAGCACAATAGTGCTAAAAGTGGCGTTAAGACCTAACAATAAATCAATTAATCAATCAACCATATGCAGGTGCTGCTGGAATGTTGCTACATATAAATGTAAATGGAAAGTTCATAATTGGGTCTTGAAATCATCTATTTTATCCAAAGGTTGTGTTCTCAACCAACCCTCATTATCAATTATTTCTAAATGTACAAATAGCAAATGGAAATATCGCAATTTCGTAACAAACGGCAGGGTTAGCCTATCAAATCAAGTTTTTGATCTTTTAATATAAGCTGATAAGAAGATTTGACCTTCCATTTTTTTCTAACTTGCATCTGTCCTAAGTCAGGAACTTGTTTATCAGTGGTTGTCGTTTGTTGATGTGGTTCTTAAGTGTTTCTCGTTTTTCGCTTTTTATATAGATTAGACCGTTGGTTTTCCTGTTTGAATTCTTTTTTACGCTAGTCATTTTGGGGCCCTTTATAGCTTGCTGTTCTGTGTGAGCCAATGCTCCGTGTTGAAGGCCGTACTTTGACCTATAATTGTTTACTTTTTACACCTTGTGACTTGAATGGAGAGTTGTCTCATTGGCACTCATACCACATCTTCTTACTTCTAACTAATTACTTTCTTACATATCTACATATACTCAAACTACACGTTAATGAATATCGGTAGTAAAGTTCATGATTATTTCTTTAATGTTAAAATATATTATAAAAGAAATAAAATATATTGCAGATGGGTTAGGAAAATAAAATTAATATAATTTTCCTCATCAGAGTGAAAGTATCTCGTCTCGTCATTTTGTCAATTATAGGTGTCGTGTGTATCGCACTGTCGTTTCTCGACAAAAGAGGGTTTCATTCATTAAATACGACCTCGCCAAAGCGATAGGACTCGATGTCTTAAAACGAGGAGTCGGATATTCATGATTAGTAGGCTTCGCTGAGAACGTTATGCAAGCTGTTAAAACACAGGTTGAATTTTACGCTAAACTAAGGAAAGACATTTCTAATTTAAAAAAAAAGAAGTTCATGGGGTCACTGTTTCTGTCGATTCTCAAGTTAAAAGTTATGAACTGATTTAGGGAAAACATTTTGCAAAGAGTTGTGGGGCATTTTATAGGGAAAATATCTCCAGACATGCTTTGTATGTGTGTCCCAAATCAGGAGCCTGTAATCCAGTGTTTTTCGTTGATTGCTGTCTATCAATTTTTGTTTTTGTTTTTTTTTTTGTTCGTAAATTACGCCAATTGCTCTCCAACTTGAACTGTTTTTAAACTAGTCATGTCGGGGCATCATAGCTTACACTACGGTTTGGGTTATCATTTTTGTGAAGTCCATATTCCGAAATTTAAGGGCAATTTGTACATTTTTCCTTTGATCTTACTGCCTATTGTTTGTTAAGATTATGAACTGGAGTGATACTCGAAAGTATTAGGCAATGACATCACATATCAGTGCAGTAACTTCACTCACTAGTTCATGTGCATCCGTGTCAATTTATCAATGAATTGAACGCGTAAAATTAGTTTTATATTCATATTCTCAACAAAAAAAAAAACAAAAAAATTGCGAAAACAAATTGCCGATAAAAAGCATAATGGTATTTTATTTTTTGAGCGGGCTCGCTTGATATTCCTGCTGATAAAGTCAGTATTAAAAACAAAAATACCAATATTCTATAAATAGTTGCTCTATATCTACGTCATTTGGTCTTAAGGTGTTAGAGGGCGGGTTGTCTCATTGAAAATTATATCAAATCTTCTTATTTTCATATTCCGCAGATGTTCGATACATTTTATTTTGAGGATGCTCATTTTAACAAGCATAATATTTGTGCTTTCTTGGAATTGATTAATCTCAACACATACAAAATTCAATGAGGCTAAAAGTAAAAGTAACATTTATAAAAATATAGTGATAGAGAACTTATTCTAAAACCGGGAATAAATTATGTCCTGTAAAGAATAGTTATTTGAAACAGAGTAATGACAAAAAGAAAAATCACAAAAATACTGAACTCCGAGGAAAATTCAAAAAGGAAAGTCCCTAATCAAATGGCAAAATCAAAAGCTCAAACACATCAAACACTTCAAACGAATGGATAACAACTGTCATATTCCTGACTTGGCACAGGCATTTTCTTATGTATCAAATGGTGGATTCAACCTGGTTTTATAGCAGATTGTGATTTGTACTAACTTCGAAGTCCGGGGATCTTTTACTTTCAAGCCGTTTTGTCTACATAGTTTTAGGGTCGCTGGTGCAGAAGCAGCTTGCAAATTTCGTTTTTCGGATAAACTGTAGATAAGGCATCAAAGATGTAATCCAAGACTATGAAAGACAGTTTAGTTTTAGACTTTTTTTTCCGACAGAATGTTGGTATCACTTAATTGAGGTCTGGAGACCTTTTTGAAGAAATCGTTATCTTTTTATAAATACATTACCCTCTCTTTGGCTCAACAAAACAAAGGCGTTACCTTGTGGCATTAATTGCACTTTAATTATGAGTGTGTATTATTTATACTGTTTTCCGAACGCCTTCCTCTTCATATATTTAATAGATACGTTGGTTTTTTTTGGGGGAGAGGGGGGGGGGGGGGGGGGGACGGACATGAGAAAAATGGCATTTGAAGAGAATGTCCGTTTAAGACAGTACATACAGTATGACGTTGTTTACAAGAAAAAACTTTATTAATTTGGTGCATCCGCTCTCAATCAACAGAAAGAATAAAAAAGAGACTTGAAAGCAATCGCCAAATTAAGCAGTCATCTGTGCCTGACGTTTCTGAAGTTCCTTGATAATTTTTAAATTCATAACCGAAAACTTTAGGGAAAAGTATATCCTAAATCATGTTGATACCAAAGTTTTGACTACTGAGCTGATATTGCCGTCTGTGACTAACAGTCTTCTAGCCGCAGTATCGAACCAATGATAAACAATTTAAAAGTTTTGATGAATTGGTGCGTTTGAAGTTCTTTTCTGAAACGCTGAAAACAAAAGTTTTTAGAGTTAAGGATGTTTGTTTTGTTCGAAATACTAAAGATGTTCTACCCCTGGAATAGATTGCCTAAACTGTATTTGGCAAAACCTTTCGAAACTTCTGGTCCCTAATCCTCGTACTTGATTTGATCTTTAACCATTTTTTTTGAGCGGCACTGATTAATCTTTTGTAGACATAATGTGCTACTTGTGGACAAAATTAAAAGCCTGGTGATATTTTAACATTGCGATATAAGTGGTAGGTTTGGCTAGCCATACAACCAGGTTCAAACCGCCATTTTTTTCTTAAAATGTCCTGTACCAAGTCAGGAATACGGCAGTTGTTATCAAAAAGTCTGTTTCTATGTATGTTGGCGTTTGTTTTTGTAGCAGTTCAGTGTTTCTGTTGTTCTGTTGTTTTCCTCTTATAGTTGGTGTGTTTACCTCGGTTTTGGTTTGTGACCCGAATTTGTTTAAGTTATATCGATTTATGACTTTTGAACAGCGGTATACTACTGTTGCCTTTGTTGAAGATATTTTTAATACCATAATAAATTAGCAGCTAAATGACCAAAAGGTCAGATATATTTGAAAATAATTGATACATGTATAGAGAAATAGTCATACAAACTTAAATAGAGAACAAACATTTTTGCGAATATAATTGTTGTATTATTTTGTATACAATAAAAAACATTAGCTTAAAACAAAACATAAGCAAAGCCTAAGCAAAAGCATACACACAATTGTCACAGATTTTAAGTTTTTATCTAATTACTATTATTTTAATACTACAAATACTTTAAAATATGTCTTTATCATGTTTATTTTTAAACCAAGACAATACAGTTCAAACGTTTTACTGTTTACATACAGTATAAGAACAAAACGTATAATTGATATTAAAAATACACTTTCTTTCAACTTCTGTGATTATATTTTATGTAACTTTCATTGATAGATAGATGTAAATATATGTTCTACGTGTATGACAAAAAATAATAAATGTTTTAATTTCCCTTAAACTTTTAATTAAAATGTCACACGGAATAATTCAGAGTATAGCAATAGCGGATTATAATGTTGATAATCATGTATTCTCTGTTATTATTAGCTTTACATATGGAATTATAGTTGCCTTTCAGAACTTGACCCTTTGCAATTGTCAGAGTTAATTCATATTTTTGAATACTTTCGTCATTAGTCCGAATCATATTCGTCCACGTGATCACTTGCAGGGCAAGATTGTAAGTAAAAAAGTGATTACATGACGTGGATCATTGAATTGGAAAGACTTCACATATTTATGATAAACATAAAAAAAAACTGCATGTTTTGTTAAAGACTTAATATTTCCATATTATAGTTATGCAATATACCAAACGAAACAGTTGGTCCGGATATTAACCTGTGGTTGATAATATTAATGGTTTCGTCATAATAAAGTTGTTTGAAGGCTAAATATAATGTGCGATTGAGCATTACATACGATTTCTGTTCTTTTCACTCACTATTATATTTATAAAAATTCTGAATAAAATTTAGAATAAATAAAAAATTTAAAGTGCATTATGTAAATAAAGATTACCACTCTCTTATTTGAAACACAGTTATAGAGGAAGCAAAAGAAAGACGTTTTAACCTGTCCTTTTTGGTCTAAAGAAATCTTGGAGTTTGTTCATTTTTAGAGGAACAGTTTATTGCATGAATACATCGGCAATATCATACAAATCCATTTCCAGTAAATATACGAACTATGATAAAACAAAACAAAACCTAAGGAAATAAAATAAACCCTTAATAGAGCAGTTGACAGGGTAACCGTCAATTACTATGAAATCATCGGTCATGCGAATCCAAACTCGATGAAATTGACACGATAAGGAATGGAATACTTTTTAACTTTTTTTATTTGAGTGTCACTGATGAGTCTTTTGTAGACGAAACGCGGGTCTGTCGCAAATACAAAATATTAATCCTGTTATCTATAATGAGTTTATAATATACAACCAGTACCTTTACAAATAAAGCGGATTTTTTTTTTATATGATTTAAGACTACGGAACATACAGCTCGTGAGTTGAGAAACTGATGTGTCGTTTCAGTCAACCAAAAATATAAAACAAAACACCATACAACCATGGGATAAATGAAAACGTGTGTGTTTGGTAGAGAGGACATCAAACATATATCTGAACATGAAGTTAGACAGGGTATTACCTGTATGTTCATAAGGCTTTAAGATGAACTATTCTGTTGCTTATAAATTCAAATATTAGACCAAAAAGATTACACATTTAATACAAATGTGTGTTCAAAATTATCTACCAACAACAAATGCAGCTATTAATACGGATTTGGTGTATTTATTTGGGATGATCTCGGGTGCTCCGGCAGAGTCAACAGATCCTGCTCCTCATGTGGCACCCGTCGTAGAGTGTAGAAAAAATTTACGAAGTTTAGATATTGTTGAGCAATTCCAAAGGCAAAAAAAAGGCAGTATTGTGGTTTTCCTAAATTCTCCTCGTTCTTGAACGACGTAAGTGTACAAGAATTATTGCTTTAAATATGTTAAACACCAGGTTCTTTTGTAAAGACATCTGCATCTACCAGCAACCTCGACTGCGGAATATATTTTTTCGAACTAACAACACTTTTGGTGGTTCATTCCAATACTTTGGCGAGCAGAACCATATTTATATAGGGACAATAAACAAAATCAAAAGTTTATTTTCATCCTTCAGGGTAAAGATCATTTACACCCTGTTCTGATTAAAAATCTTGGATTCAATTGGTTAGACTAGGACAAGGCGGGTAAGGTTGTACCTTTGAAGTAATAAGATATTGTTTTCTATACATACTTATGGTGGGAAAAATTTCTAATATTTATAACATCCAAGCCCTTATTTATTCTACACTTTAAAATATAGTTACATATCTAGGAATCTAAGATAATGTTAAATAATTTGTTATATTAGCTGTGTAATTATGACATGATTAGTGCCACAATGCGGTTAAATGCAGGGAAAACAATGGTTATTGACAATTCAAGGATATAAAATAACACAATACTGATATCCATAACCAGTGTGTCAATGTCAAACTCGTAATTTATGTTTTTTTTACCTATTTACAAGTGATAATTTATCCATCAATGTGATAAACGTTTAGCATGGTTTATCAGCAAATACTTAAAAAATACAGACAATTTGCCAATGCCATAACATATCTACTAGGTGTTGGTAACATGTAGACATGGATGCTGTGTCAGTATGGCATAATCAAGGACGCTATTTTAATACCAACTGATATGCCCCCCATGTCGTAGTGGCATAGCTGGAAATCGCCTCCTATCAAAACTGTCAGATAATTCTTTCCTTGTTTCTTTCTTCAAATTCAATCTGCAATTGAATAGACAAACACTATAATAACTACTGTATAACGGGTTGAACATCAAGGAACCCGCGTTTGCTTTTATTTTTTTTGTTATGTGTGAGTGTGTTTAATTCTTAGGGAAAAAGGGCATTTGATTTATGAAAACTTGAAACGAAACAAAATTTAAAATAAAATCAGTAAAGACCCATTAAAACACCATCTGATACAAACATTTAATAATACCCCCCCCACCCCCCCCCCCACCCTTTTTCCGCATTTTGAACCAGTCCCAAGTCAGGAGCATCTGGCCTTTGTTAGTCTTGTATGTTTTTTATATTTTGGTTCATTTATATGTTTCGAAATTTAGTGTGACGTCTATTTTCACAGAACTAGTACACATTTTTGTTTAGGGCCAGCTGAAGCCCGCCTCTGTGTGCGGGATTTTCTCGCTGGGTTGAAGACCCATTGGTGGCCTTGGTCTATCGTCTGCTCTTTAGTCGGGTTGTTGTCTCTTTGACACATTCCCCGTTTCAATTCTCAATTTTGTTCCTATTCTAATTTGTTTATAGATACAAAAACAAGTATTTGATAAATTCAATAAAGGTAAGTTCCATCAAATAGACCTTGGTATCGACAAGGGAATACGTTTGCTTGTGACAAAAAAATCTATGGATACACATAAACTTTGTTTACATGTATCAACATGTAAGATACTATTATTTCACTGAACAACCAAATTGGCGGAAATATATATGGTCAGATGACACAGTAACTTGACACAGAATACATTTTGTTATTATAGTGAAAAGTATTAACCAAAAAGGCATTTATAGTTAAATGATCTTTGAAATAAAAAAGTCAATGTTGATTCAAAATATAAACAACCAACAGTACTAGTACTGTCTCCGTCAGTCTTGTTTTTCTAATATAATATTCGTCATCATATATTCATCATATTCATTCAAATATAAACCTCCTGATTGCTAGTTCCCAATTCATGTACAATCCAGCCGGCCATGTTATTACTGATGACGTAAACATTGTCAATAACGCTTCTCTGCGAAATGAGTTATCCAAAGGCCCGAAATGTCGTGAGCATAAATCAATCAATTTGAAACACAACTTCACAATACGGATAGATGCCAGGCAATGGGTTAAACGGAAGAAAGAGGACGTAGATACTCTTTCCGAATGGATTAAGACTGTGAGGTCGTTGATACAAATCAGAGTTAAAAAAAAAACTGAATGGGTCTATGAATACCCATGCTACATCAGTCTTGAAAGATCTCAATGTTGCAAAACACATGTCCTTACTCCATGATAAATGTGTTGTTGTCCCCGCAGATAAAGCCCAAACAACATCGTTTTTGTGTGTAAATCACATAACTGTTTGATAAATGAATTAGGTTTGACAATTCACATGGAAAGTCAACAGATACCCCCACGACACCTATCAAGGAGGAAATCCTGAATATTATAGGTCTGTTCTATGTTCCTTCAGAATTTCAACCAAAGATGAAGAACTGGATCTTCCATCACTATATTGGATGCCCAAACTAAAAACGTGTCCTTTCAAACAACGTTATATTGCTGGGTGTTCAAAGTGCTCAACGAAACCTCTTTCTACAATATTAACATCAATTTTATCAGCAATTAAAGCCGGGTTTCAAAGTTATTGTGAAACTACCTATTCTAGAGGTGGTGTGAATAAGATGTGGATACTAAAAAATTCTTTAAGAGTACATACAATATTAGTCTCTTTTATCTTGCAAATGTATTGAAACATTTGACTTTTCTACATTTTACACAAGTATTCCCTATTCAAAACTAAAAGACAAATTAAAAGGATTAGTCCTGCTTTGTTCCATAAAAAAAATGACCAAAAGATACAAGTTTCTTGTCTTAGGGAGGGATGAATCGTACTTTGTAAAAAATTCACTCACCGAAAGAATTCTCGGAAACAAACATTATCAAGATGCTTGATTTTTTGAATGACAACATATTTGTTACGTTTGGAGGACATATTTTTCAACAAACAATCGCATTCTCATGGGCACCAGCTGTGCTCTTCTTCTAGCCGAATTGTTCCTTTATTCATATGAGGCTGACTATATATAGGAAATTCTTACGAAGAAAGAAAAGAAGTTTGCAGTATAGTTTAACTTTACTACCGCTATAAATATGATGTTCTCTCACTAAATAACTCAAAATATGGTGAATATGTTGAACGCATCTTTCCCATCGAACGTGAGATAAAGGATACAACATATAAATTTATGTCTGCTTGATATTTTGACTTACATCTTAAAGTTGACGATGAGGGCTGGTTGAAACAAAACTTCACGACAAAAGAGATGATTTCAGCTTCCCATTTGTGAACTGTAAATTTTTAAGTAGCAACATTCCATCAGTGCCTGCATACGGAGTATATATCTCCCAATTGATACGATATTCAGGGCTTGAATTTTCTATCATGATTTCCTTGATAGAGGGTTGCTGTCACGCAGAAGCTATTAAACCAAGAATTTCTAGTGGTGAAGTTAAAATCATCCTTTTGTAAGTTTTACGGACTCCACCACGAGTTGGTTGACTGTTATGGAAATTCCGTTTCACAGATGATAGTGGATATGTTTCAATTGTCGTAACTACAATCCTGCCCCCCTTTTACTGAACTTGACGTACTAACATGAGCAACACGACAGGTTCTTTATGTGGAGCAGGATCCTTCTTCCGGAGCACCTTAGACCACCCCACGTTTTTGGTGGGGGTCGTGTTGCCCAGTCTTTAGTTTTCTATGTTGTGCTTTGTGTACTGCCTGTTGTTTTTTTTTCTTTTTTAGCCATGGCGTTGTCATTTTATTTTTCACTTCTGACTTTGAAAGTCCCGTATGTATCTTTCGCCTCTTTTTTATAAGTCCCTTAAAATAGACAACAGCAAAGTTAAAATTAAAAACGATTTAATTACAAACAAAAATTAGAGTGAACAGAAAACTAAGGCTCGAACAACACAAACCTTATAAAAACCCATATTAAAATCAGATGATCTTGAAGGATATGCAGTTTTTGTTCTACATGTTTGGCACGTCGTGTTGCGTGAGTAAGTGAAAATACTGTGATCTAATTTGCAATCGGTAATGTTGAACTCGCGGAAAAATAGGACAGGATTCTAGTTACGACAAGTGAAATATGTATCCCATAATGGTCAACCAAATTGTAATTTCGTCAAAAAAATCTTTCACCGTTTTAACACCACTAGAAACACTTACCCTCTATTTAGTAAATCTTTACAGTTTACACGTGTGTATTTAATAATTTTGGTTTGATAGAACAGTTTATGTTCATTGATGATAATTAAGTTGTTTATAGGTACCTGTTTAAGATCAGACAGGTAGCAAACACTGCTCCAACGAGAGACATAATTGCAATAAAAGCTCCAACACTTCCGACTATTATTGGATCATTAGTATTGTAAACTGTAAAACAGAGTATGATCATTAATAAAAAAATTTTCTGAATTATCAATAATGTACATGGTGTGATTCAAGGATAATGTTTGTGTTTGATTTTCACTTAATATCTTATCCTCGGAATATTGATTAAAATAACTAACTTTTGTTTCATTAAATATGTGGTTCAAATAAAATTTGATAACCTAACATCAACTTCGACCGCTGGTCAATGAATATCAGTTTTTCAAACTAAGAAAAAATGCGTATTCACCTCGCCAAAGGTAGCATTATATTTATTATTTCAATTTGAATTTATCTTGCAAATCAGAACGATTTGAATGTGTTAAGCTTCTTTTGCCAATAGTATTAGACAATTGTCTGTCACTTATTTTGCGACGTTGGTATCAAAATGTCTAAGACTGCACATATAAGTATCTAGTGAGTTAATACAAACATTAATCGTGTCGTAAGTAAGTGACATCATTTCGTGTGATGACCGTAACACTTATGTAGTGTCGATTTCAGTCATTCTTCCTCCCTCATCACACAGTTGAAGCAATATTTGTATTCGAAGAATACCCCTGCTATTGAAGTCCGTAAAGCATGAACATACACGAGCATAGCGTATCAGTTGAGATATGCCAACGCCACACGAGGGAACATACGGTCTGGAACTGCTGACAAATGGAAATTTAACAATTAGAAAGTTGACATAATCACGTTTGTCCTAAATTCTAGTTTGAAATTGTCCATTTGTGTCAGTATCGATGAACAGATGAAGATGTAAACGATCACTGGTTTTGACGTCTGTTTTTTTTTTTCGTCATAACCGTTTTCACACCACTTTATTCTTAGCCTTGTCTATGAAGTTCTATTTTCAGAATGATCGCTACTCTGCTTTTGGTGTTTCATTTTAGTCACCATTTCTTAAACTTATACATCAAATGCACTTCTTACTTTTTTAAAACAATTATAATATCTAAGTTGTCGTAAAGTTATAGATAAGAGGCAATATTAGCTTACCGATGGTCAAATCTCACAAAATGGTCAGGGGGATACAAATCAAGGTAAAGATACACAAAGTACGAGAAAACCACATGAAATTTATGCGTCTACATGATAACCGTATGATTTTTTTTGTCAGTAGGCACAACACACAACCTTCCTTATGGATGTGCTCAAGACCAAATGTTATAAAGCCAAACTAAACTAAAAAACACAAAACAAACATATAATAGATTGCGGGTGCAATGGTGTCATCAATGATTGAAGTTGCACATGTAAGCGAATCTCTTAACGCGCGATAGTGAAAAGAGAAACGTCACATCGTTTTAAGAAACATCGATAATACAAATACTAAGGCGATAAATTAATAACTCGACAAATGGGATACTATTTTACAATACAGTTCGACTATTTTAAACAGTTGCGTGTTTTCTTATAATAATATATAAAAAATTGTGAATTAAAAAGATACGATATAGTTCAATGAGGCAGAAACCCAAAGACCCACAGAAACCAAACAAATATCAAAAGGTAAACATATGGTCAATATCAATAGACAAGTTAGAATATGTAGAGTATATCAAGCTCTAAATCAACCAAGGCTTACGAAAAAAAGCGACTATTTTGAAGATGGCTATCAAAGATCTTGGATAAACACACATTTTAATAAAAAAAGGGGAAAACATAAATATAACGTAGACAACCATTGGGGAGTTTCCGAATGGTAGAGGCACTCGAACAGATAAACTTGTTTTTAGCACCAATGAATTCTTAATCAGGTAAATAACTAAGATGCATTGAATGTTACCAATCAGTTAAAAAAATCCATTTGGGAATAATGCACACCAGTTCATACGTCAAACAAAACTAAATAACAGTGTACAAATGCATTTTCAAAGTTGCTGTATTCATGTTTAAATCACTTGACTTTCGAATAAAGAAATCATACCGCAATACACTCTAATATGGACGGCAGTATTTCAAAGGAAATGTTACACAGAATGATCAAGAATGGTACAGGAAGAAATTGTGTCCTGCTATGCAAAGGCCAGTATACTAAGAACCTTAGTCTTTTTTGAAGAAGGGATAGATTTGAAGGATTTCACTTAATTATGTACAAAAAAAAAAAAAAAAAAAACAAACCAAAAAAAACCCCATCTATTTAGTGCGAGCGTAATAAAATCTTGTATAGGATTTTACCAATTCATCAATGTCTGCATAATGCAAACAAACCGATAAAGACAGAAATATATAATTATACACCATAAATATGAACAAAATGAGATGTGGTGTGAATGCGGAAGAGACAATTACCCACATAACACCACAAGGACAAGATTGTAAACAACTTCAGGTAAACACGTGTTTAAAAAAATAAATAAAAAAAAAAAAAAAAAACCGTATAGTAAGCTATATAAGATACCGGGTTAATGAAATGTAATACCTTTAAAAACAGACCACTCTTGGTTTTCGTGGGTTTCATGTTTGTAAGTCTTTAGTAATTTATGAAGTGTTTTGTAGAATGCTTTTTGTATTTTCGTCGTTTTTCGTTTTGCCATGATTTAGTGAGGCTCTCTTTGGGTGTTGTATCTCCTTCAGTATACTCCGTCTCTTCATTTATTACGTTGCAATGCACTGACGTTGAAAAATTACAATGTTTTTTTGGGGGTTTGCTTCTTCATCATTTGGCTTTTAAGTTTTAGATTTGCGATTCATTCCTCGATTTTTACTTTTTTGGGGAGACCTGTTTTCAGTGATCCATTTATAAATATCATATGTCTATCATTTTATATTTTTTTCATAATTCGGACTGACAGAATCTATAGATTTACTAATATCGGGCGTACGACTGCTGGAGAACTCTAAGTCCCTGAGGGTATCATCAAAATAATGCCTAATGCAAATTGTTGCTACAACTAAACCTATTCTATATGGTTAAGATAAAATTGATATACTTACGAGTAGCTATTGTGTCAGTTGTGTTCTCTTTTGTTGATGCTACTGGTGTGCTCTTTTTCGTTGATACCACTATATTGATCTCTTTCGTTGATGCCACTGTTGTGCTCTCTTTCTTTGATTCAACGGTGGTGCTCTCTTTCGTTGATGCGACTGTCGTGCTTTCTCTCGTTGGTACCACTGTAGTGATCTCTTTTGTTGATGTCACTGTTATGCTCTCTTTTGTTGATGCCACTGTCATGATCTCTTTTGTCGATACAAACGTTGTGCTTTCTGCTGTTTGTACCGCTGTTGTACCTTCTGTTGTTAACTCTCCTGTTATGATTTCAGTTGTTAACATATATGTGGTGTTTTCTGCTGTTTGTACCGCTGGTGTACCTTCTGTTGTTAACTCACTTGTTATGATTTCTGTTGTTAGTTTGTCTGTTGTGCTTTCTGTTTCTCCTCCAGTTGTTATCTTTGTGGATTGTGGCATTGTAGATTCCGTTGAGTCTAGAAATTTCATTATACAAATAACTTAATTAAAAGTAATCCTATCTTAAGAAAAGAGACTCTCTTAAGAGATAGTTTAGTACATTATCTTATATTTGGGTTACAACATTAAAAGATTATCTCATCACAGTATTATTAGGTTGACAAAAATAATTCCGCTTAGACCTATGATAATGCCCTTGAAGTGAGATGTAACCTTGTGCACCATCTTGAAAGTTTAGGTGAAGTACAACAATAAAATATCTTAGCATGGCATGAAAATGAAACTAAACGCAAAATTATGTTAACGCGTACAATAGATCATAGAAATGGTTACTAAAAACTTGCTTATTGTCCCCCTAAAGTGAATGCAGACTGTTACAAAAACGATCTACTATTAATAGATTGTTGATTGATTCCATTCAGTGGCAAACAATACAGAACAAATGAGCAATCAACATGATTGGCATGGTTCTGCAAAGAAGGTCGAACGGGATGGAGTGTGGGACATTTGAACTGCAACTGGAAAATGTATGTGTGTAGGAAAGGGTAAAATATAACAGGCTTACTTCTCATATGGTTGCTACAAGGTTAACTACCATGCAGAGCGCATAGTAATCAACCTACATTGTCCGTCAGATATGATGTCTCAACTCAGATCGGATGTGGCAGTGTAATAATGCATTTCCAAATTACGCAAGAATTTTACTAGAGGACAGGAGAAGTAAGGGATGACCATATTTATATATCACAGTGAAATTGCTATCAATCATCTCATCAAAGACCTTGTTAATTAAATTTTGAATTGCTGTCAAATCTCATTGATTTTTTATTGATAAAAACAAATATAAAATACTAAATAGATACACTTTTGCAGATTAAAAAGGGTGAGTATATAATTTTTTTTCTATAATAATTTTTAAATAACTTCTGTAAAGTAAGTGGACAAATAAAATAGCAAAATCTACAAGAATTATACATAAATTACATTTTCAATTACTAGTATGTTATTTATTAAATTGACGCAATTCACGATAACAACCTCACCTGTTTCGTGTTTATGTGATTGATCAATCGGAAAATTTTTGAAAATGTTCATATGCCTGTTAACCCAAAATTAAATATATAACACGATAAACAATTTTTTAAACGATGAAATTTTTTTACGTTTCTATAGAATTAAAGTTTTTACTAGCCATTACATAAACAATTATTACTGTATGCTTATAAATATTTTATAAATCCACGGTTGAAATTAATCCAAAACTCAATCAAACGTTTGAAACACCATTTATAAAGAAATAACAGCTCTATACCTCAATGCTCTCAAATTTCCTTTTCGAGATATGATTTAGAATTCTTGCTCCAAATTGTCTATAAATTTTCATGATTACACATGTGCATATTTGTCTTGTACCTTCTTAATAAAATAGAATAATGTTCAATAAGGTGCAGATATTGAAAATAAAATCATTTTGTTATGAATTTTACATTGCTTCTTCATTGTTTATCTTTAATTGGATAATATTACCTGCACAGTCGGTGAAGTTAATATCATATACAAAGGTTGTTGTGCCATGACATGTCGCAGATGCACCCAACAAGTGTGTATTGTTGAGTAAATACAGCTTGAGATTCTCCAAATCACAGTCACAGCAATCCAGTGGGTTGTTGGCTAATATTCTGTTGAGGCAAACATTAAAATTAAATCTTATTTGATTCGTCGGAGCATGCAATTTGGATACAAAATGTAAGTAAACTCCTTTTTTTAAATTATATAAAAGAATATGTTTCAGTATACTTACTAATCATTAATAATCTGTTAAGATTGATAAACTGGATGAAAGCGAGTTGTAAATATTTCTTCTTTAGAGGCATTTTTGATCAGATTTCGATGATAAAAAATTTAAAGATCTTGAGGATATATTCGATCTTCTTCAGTTAGTGAAATTGAATAACATTTTTTTACTTCTTTTTACCTTAAGCAATTATTACAAAATTCTTAATTTATAACAAATAAAAATTGTCTACAATCGTTTCCCCAAAAAAGTATGAATGTTTTTGAGAACTTACAAATTTGCTGAGTACAACTTTCCTACTACACGTTTTTTTTCTTTATAAAGGCAACGCGGATGTCATTAGTGCAGCTGAAAATGCCAAGCATGTTTTAGATAAAAAATTCATCCTGTTTTTTGGGGTGCTCGTTTTCTTCAATCTGTAGTTTTTTATATAGTGTTTAATGAGATTCTGTCGTCACTTCTATTTAATTAATTCCATAAATGGAGTTGTGCGACGTTGTTTGGACTTTGCGAGTCAGACGTTAACACAGGGATGGGCAAACTCATAGGTCGAAAGCAAAATTCCAATGTCATTGCACAAAACTTTTTGTTGAAAAAGACTTTCTTTGAACGTAACAGATATGTTGTCAATCAACTAACCAAGCATCTTCACTTTGGCCATTCTTTTTTATGAAACAAAGCAGGACCAATTCATTTAACTTAAAATTGAGAATGGAAATGGGGAATGTGTCAAAGAGACAACAACCCGACCATAGAGCAGACAACAGCCGAAGGCCACCAATGGGTCTTCAATGCAGCGAGAAACTCCCGCAACCGGAGGCGTCCTACAGCTGGCCCCTAAACAAATATGTATACTAGTTCAGTGATTATGGACGTCATACTAAACTCCAAATTATACACAAGAAACTAAAATTAAAAATGATACAAGACTAACAAAGGCCAGAGGCTCCTGACTTGGGACAGGCGCAAAAATGCGGCGGGGTTAAACATGTTTTTTGAGATCTCAACCCTCCCCCTATACCTCTAGCCAATGTAGAAAAAACAAACGTACAACAGTTCGCACAGTAAAACTCAGTTTAAGAGAAGTCCGAGTCCGATGTCAGAATAGGAAACAAAATGACAATAATACATAAATAACAACAGACTACTAGCAGTTACTGACATGCCAGCTCCAGACCTCAATTAAACTGATTGAAAGATTATGTCTTCATCATATAAATATCAGGCACAATCCCTCCTGTTAGGGGTTTAGTATTATACCGTCATAAAATATATGAGAAGAACATAACCCGTGTCATTTTAGTTTTGGATCTGGAATATATTTGTAATGGGAAGAGTATTTAGATATTTAAATATTATTGCAAGGGGAGTGAGATTCAGATTATATCGGTTCTTATACATTATTGGCTTTCGAATATTCGGTTTTGAGCGTTTTGATGAAAGTA